>NC_060140.1:35578747-35888782 GCF_021461385.2 Schistocerca piceifrons
CTTAGGAATTTTTAATTAGATATTGTCTCTTAATAGTGAAATTTTGGTGATTGGCTTTTTTTTTAAAAATATTTTAGTATCTCTCAGAGAGGTTTAATTGTTCTTAGGAATTTGCTATCCAGGCCTTCAGCTGTCAGATTCTTCTGAGTTATTACTATTGGGGCCTTCAGCCGGCAATAATTTGACTTTGTGCCTTCAACTGTGAGTGCAACTTGCTTAAGAATTTTTTCAATTATACATAGTGTCTTAACAGTCAAATCTCATAATTGTTCCTTATTGTCAATCTTATTTGAAATTTGTTCCAAATAAAGTGTATGTGAATTTTTAAAAAAAAAAAAAAGGAGCAAGACGGAGCAAGCAACGGTAACTGAGTAAGGCCCCGTCGCCGGCCGCTGTGGCCGAGCGGTTCTAGGCGCTTCAGTCCGGAACCGGCGCTGCTGCTACGGTCGCAGGTTCAAATCCTACCTCGGGCATGGATGTATGTAATGTCTTTCTGTTAGTTATGTTTAAGTAGTTCTAAGTCTAGGGGACTGATGACCTCAGATGTTAAGTCCCATAGTGCTTGGAGCCATTTGATTTTTAAGGCCCCGTCCACACCGAATCCTGCCTTTCCTTAAGTCCCACGTTCTTGTCACCAACTTGTATGCATCAAACGTTCAGCATTTTGTGCGATAATTCTCGGAGATGACTGACCTTGCTATTTTCGGTATTGTGTTGGCGACATTTCCCAAAAGTGTTACGGTATGTCCCCAGTCTTATAGATTCCACAAACCAACATAAATAGTAGTTTGGTTTCTCTAGTCTCACAGAGCTCTTTTTAACTCTGACTCTAACAATGAATCCCCTATGGCCTCCATTCCGATTGCCACTTCTTGTTCTGTGAGGTCTTCAGACAGTTCCTCTGGCACGTAGAGACCTTCAGTGTACTCTTTCTCCATATCCGCTGTTTTCTTTGCGCTTGACCATTGGAATCGTCTTCCACTGCTAATGTTGATGCCTTTGTTTTAACATTTCTATATGTTGAATCAGACTTTTCGATGACCAGTTCTTTTTTGCAGACATTTCGCCCTGTTTTATCAGCATGTTATTTATTTAATCCATAAATGACGTGTATACCTATATTCGTGTCTTTTCCTGGAGAGTTTTGTACTACTTTCTTTCGTTGATTATTGCTTCTGTTCCTCAACGTTTCTTCGCAGTTTCTTTCCTTGCAGCTACATTTATCTTTCCAACTTTTGTGTTTGCCCTTTTTTAGAGATGTCCATTCCTCTTCAACTGAACCCTATCACGATGTCTGCAATGTTATACTCGTATAACTTCAAACGGTCCTCATCATTATTCAGTGCATCTCACGCAGTAGAATAACTCAAGAAGAAAAATTTAGTGATTATCCTGACTATATCTTCTAATTATTTTCGTGACAAATCTTTTCGCTGTCTACCGTAAATCAGTGGTCAGAAAAAACCAACATGAAGTTCTGTAGGCTACGTCGATGGGCGACCTGAGAGTTTTTTAGACTAGAGGATGTGTTTAGAGTGAGCCGACAGCGACTGTGCTGTATTCTATTGAACAGTGGTACATGATGTTGCTCTGATTGACCGTTGTGTGGGCATGCCTACCAACTTGACAGAAAATACTAACAAGCTTTGGTCGTATTTTAAATCAATAAACGGATCGAAGCCACCTGTTCGGACACGCCGTGACCGTAACGGCATTGAAACGCAGGACGACACAAAAAAAGGGCGAAATACCAAACATCTTTTCCTAGAACCGTTTCACGGAGGGAAACCGCACTGTAGTGCCTCCTTTAAATCGTCATAGGAATGTCTAAATGGCTGACACCGAAATAAGGGCCTATGGGATAGAAAGGTAATTGAAATCGCTCAACGGAATGAAGGCCACTAGATCTGATGGCCTACCAGTGCGATTCTACACAGATTATGCCTAAGAATTTGAGCCTCTCCTAGAAGCAGTGTGCCATAGGTCTTCGGAGGAACGAAGTGTACCTGGTGATTGGGAGAAAGAACAGCTCCTTACCGTTCTGAAGCAGCGTCGTCGGCAGACGCACAGAACTACAGACCTACATCTCATGCCGCTCAGATGCAGAATTTTGGTATATGTTGTGACCTGGGTAGTCAAGGGAGGACAGGATTCGGCTACGATTGTGCACGGGGCCATTACCAGTTACTATTGGTTGCCTTCAACAGCTGCAGACATTTATTTTTAAAACAGTAATTCATGACTCAACAATAAATAAAAAATACCACACGTTATTAATGAAGGAAAAAACATATGCGCAAATAATAGAGTTTTCAGTGCGTTACAATTTAACAAATTACCGTAATATGCAGATAAAGATAATGTTAAAAAGCCACTGTGATAATGGATGATGGCCTTACACACCAAGAATGGCGATAAATTAATTATGTTTAAGAACTCGCTGCGATTACAACTTACAGGTATTGAAATATTAAAAGGTAAGTGGCTGCAGACACAGCAGAAGGTGTCAGACGGCAGGAATGGCGGCAAGTGAGGTTTCAAGGCTTACTGCTAAAATACAGATATTTTTCAAAGCAAATGACCACAATCAAGGCTAAAGGCCTTACACGCCAAGAACGGCAATTATATAAAAAATTTAGAAACCTGTTGTAAAACAGCAATTACAAGCAAAGGTTAATTAAAAGAAACAAGCAACTGACCACCAAACCGGTGAAATGACGGTAATCTTGTAACACCACCCTGACACTGATAGATTTGTTCCAGAAGGCGACCAGAACTAGGAGTATGCATATGGAGCAAACTGAAGTAACACAATCTTACAAAAGTAAATGCCGGGAAGTCAGATGCAAGATGGAGATTCATTGAAAGAATCCACACAAACATAGTCCACCAACAAAGGAAGTAGCTTGCAGAACTCTTGTTCGACCAATAATTCAATATTCCTTGTCAGGATGACAAATTTACCATTCAGAAAATAGAGAAGACCAACAAAAAAGAGAAGCGCATTTCGTTTCAGGCACCAAAGCATCACAGAGATGATCGACCATCTCCAGTGGCAGAAGCTGGAAGGTAGGCGTTCTGATCGCGGTACGGTTTAGAATTAAAGTTCGGAGAGCGTACGTTCCTAGGAGCATCAACCGATAAATTGCTTCCATCTACGTAAATGTCGCTAAAAGACGGCGGAGACAGAATCAGGGAGATTACAGCCCACACAGAGGCTCAACAGCAGCCGTTCTTAGGGCGAATAATCCACGAGTACAACAAGAAAGACGGACAGTGTGCCCTGCGCCTCACACGCCTAGGCGACTTGCAGAGTGAAGATGATGCAGGTAGGCTGTACCCTCCCCACAGAAAAATTAAAGTAAATAAATATTATTTGGTTAATGATTCTAATTTTTGTGTAACCTCGGAACAAAATTGGTTCCCATTTATAACCTCCCTACAGAAATTCATTCACATTTAACCTCCACACAAAATTTGTTTCCCATTTAATGTACCCACAAAATTCTTTTCTCATTTAATGTAAGCTCGAAACAGAAAAATTCCTAAACCTCGTAATAAAAAATAAATTCAGTAACCTGTTAAATTTTGGACGACAGCAGAGCTGCGTCATGGCCCTGTAAGATCATTCTGAATAAAGAAGCAAAAATTCTTACCTCAATAAAGTCGCCAACTATCCGCTCTTACAACAACTTTTTACGGCACAGCTCTGTGCAATGCTGGCCGATAGATTTGTCATTTATGAAAGGAAGCAACTGATTTTTCTTTTGCAACAATCGGAATGATCATGGATTGGAAAAAATAGTAAATTCTTTAAATTGAAATCAATGCTTGTTAGAAATTACTTTATATGACAAAGAATATTATTAGGACATTTTTAAAAGATTTACATGGGAGTTCACATGACATTACTAGATATGCGCGAGGCTGCTTTTACCTTATACTATAACGCTCAGGCTCCGCCATCGCTGCACCACGACCGGGCCAGCCAACACGATACACCAGACTGCACGCTAGCAACAACTTACTGCCACACAGTTCCTACTGCATACAACACTGCTCTCTGGTCTGAGATTCTCTTATACCTTACATATCGCAGGCAGCGCGTGAGCAACCCATCTGCTCGAGTGCGCTAGCAACAAATTCCTTAATCGTGGACCTCTTACAAGGTGTAGAGACGTGGAGCGGCCGGCAGTTGGGCCACAGGCTGCGGCGACGCGCGCAGCGGCACCGCCCATTCGTCACTGTCCGTCGCGCAGTGATCTATCGTCTGGCAAACACCGCTCCACCCTGATTGTGCCTTCGGCAAATGACGCACGAACCGCCGCTGCACCAGTTCTGAGCCACCGCTCTTTGCGAATTGCGATGCAGTGATCTAATGCACTTCCGCCAAAGGATCGGGTGAATGCACCGAGAAACTACTTCCAACTTCGAGTACGGCGGTAGGGTCCAGTGCTCACAGAATACAGTGAAAAGCAACGGAAGACGAGGTCTGAAAGCGAGACAAGGGTCTGACATTTCGCCACCGAAGAGGTCATCGAAGATCTATCCCCACCTAGAACAGGAAGAGCGTAGTGCACTGACTGGGACTTGGCGCCTTCGAAGAAGGAAACATCCCGAGCGTCCCCGGGCATCCATCTTAAGTTGAAGAGGATACCATAGGAAATCCGTGGCACGATTTGGCACGCGATCCTCTCGCGTGCGAATCCATAACCTAAACCTCTGCGCCAACACGTTCAGGAAAGGAAGCCGTGTCCGAATTTGAGCTGCTGATGAATAACACTAACTGTCGTAAGTTTCACATCACAAGGAAATGTCTGGATATTGTGAAGGGATTTCTAATCGCCACGTGATGCGAGCCCCGTTCCATTCCAAGGTGCTGCTCCAAGCGGGTCTAAAAGTGAGTGTGCGCAAAGCAAATACTCAACTCATAAATCGAGATTTGGCCCTGTCTGACTACCCCCTGAAGCAGATCTTAGGATCTCCTGATTGTGATATTATTTCCTCCTTCCTGTTCTTTAACATATAATTGCAACATAAACATAAATGAATGGTTAAGGCAACTAGTAACTACAAAACGATAAATGTAGTTTCTGCTTACACATTCAGTGCAGATTAAAAACCGTTTATATGTTACAAATGTTTATATACCAATGTCCAATAGATATATAGAGACACAAATGAATTTCCTAACTAATATCATTGATAAAATTACCCAAATCTGCCCCCTTTTATGGCTACACGATCTAATATAAATAACGCGAGAGTACAATACTTTCAAAGATCATCTACAGTGCTATGCAACCTCAATGGAAATACAACTTACGTGATGACGGCTGTTTATAGCTCTAATATGCCAAAGCAATTACCAGTCTCACTGTGTGTACTGCAACTGGTGAGTCGGAGTGATGGTTCTTGTACATGGCTGCGACGATGGAAGAACTCTAGCCATAAAATAAAAACTCTTTCAAGCACTAGGATGGCATAAGGTGGTCCTCTGACTAGCATAATCTAATACTGTCTTCTCCTAACTGTTTTCTACAGACAAGAAAAGCGAGCTCCCAGCCACAAGGATGCAATTCAGATAACGTCTGTACATGAGTATTGACAGAAGAAGTGTTCTAAACCAATGAACACTGCGTACTCAACGACGGCTCCCTACCGGGAGGCGAAGTCCAGACTCGTGTAAGTTTGCAACAGTAGAGTGCCTAACAGTCTAACTATAAAATCTCCTGAGAGCAAAGACAGCAAGTCTGTCTGTACCAACAAAGCTGATACTGAGCGACTGTCAAACATGGGCGCTCAAAATGGAAGACTTCTTTCTCTCCACCGCTGGCTTCCCAGCAAAGACTGGCTTCCCTCCCTCACAACTGCGGAAGGCGAATCACATTCTCAAAACCATGGAATATTCTCCCTCTCAACAGATTCTTCCAAACGGCGACCCATCATATGTTAGTCTTTTGTCGTCCAGTGCAGGAAGTTTGCGAGGAAATACCTACCCTCATTAATTAAGAATACGTGTACAATGGTACGCTTCTCAGAGAAAAAATCCTCGGAAATAACCCAGCATGCGTGATTTCTGAGGTGACGCTTCCTTGTTCCTCTCTGCTGCGTACAAGATTTTCAGAGATTCTGAAGTATTATCTGGTTATCCCTACAGCCCCACTACAATACTGGGCGGCCGCCGCTGTATTGTGCTTCATCGCTCGGGAACCCCGACCGTTGGTCTCGGCTACTTTCTGTGTTTAAGCAGGACCAACACACCTGTGCAGGCTTCTCCACCCTGAGCTTGTGTTACACCTGCCATGTCATTTCCACTGGCGTTCCAACCTCTACTAGCAGAGGCAATCATTAATCACACCATTTTGATAATAAGGACACTTTGTCACCTTTCATGCAATTTACGATGTGTATGTGACAATGTCAGTCTTCTTTAAATATTCATATATACGATGTGCAACCTATCACATGATAACTTATTCTGATTGTAAATCACAGCAAGCCGGCCGAGGTGGCCGAGCGGTTCTAGGCGCTACAGTCTGGAACCGGGCGACTGGTACGGTCGCAGGTTCGAATCCTCTCTCGGGCATGGATGTGTGTGATGTCCTTAGGTTAGTTAGGTTTAAGTAGTTGTAAGTTCTAGGGGACTGATGACCTCAGAAGTTAAGTCCCATAGTGCTCAGAGCCATTTCAACCATTTTTTGAATTTACTCTGCCCTCTTAGATTCCCGCGTAACCGCAGACTCGGGAATCGCCAAATATTCGTATAAACACAACCAAATATTTATTTCATCGTTTGTTCTCTAATCAGACATAAACGCTAAATAACACTGAATACTGCAGAACATCTTTTATTACATGCATAATAAAGTCCCAGAATGATGTAACAACGCCAGAATGAAAAAAGCATATGTGTATTAGCCTGTAGTGGGATACCAACCTGCATACTTCAATTCTGTAAGGTGCGGCTGATTTGGCCATGTCAGTTTTGCCTCAGGTCTCGATTATCATATTATCTCTTGAAGGTTTATATCGTTGATGTGCTATGAATTGACATTTAATAGTAAAGGTGACGTCTTTGTGATGCATTCAATGCGCCGTTTCCTTGAAACTGCATACTGCAGGCTATAATACGAAGCAGCCGAATATTCCATAATGAATATGGCGACTGCCGCATCGATTGTCGATATAGTGTGTGACGTCAAAATGACGTCACGTTTGCAGCACGTCTTCCGAAATGAACGTTACCCCAGTCAGACACGAACAGAAGCTATATTCCACTGCTACTGTAGAGTTCCTTCTACTTACTGTCTCGACTCCCTGATTACTATGCATTAATAAAATGAAAAGTAACTTGATTCGAACCGCTCACTTTGTTGATGATCTTTTAATGATGTATATGAAAGAATACGTATGACATGTGTTAATAAATGTAGTCATTTAATGCATTCATGTCCGCTATACACTGGGCAACGAAATTTTCGCCTACAGTGTAATATTATGAAAATTACAGCACAGCACATAATGTTCAAGATTAATTAAATATGTTTCAGATGTACTGAGGGAGCTCTACTGTAACATGTCATGCACTAGAATCTTATCTGGCGTGTAGCTACACGGTGAAATTTAATTCTCTGATTGTTCGGCGACACTAGTTGGAATCTGCACTTTTCGTGCTAATCGTATTTATAAAATTACTTTTACTGTCACTGAAATTTAAATCTTATGAATACAATTAACAGCGTGCAAATGCGACGGCCCACCGCGGCTGCGGACTGCCCCCTTGCTCGGCCGCCTCACGCTCCTTCTGGGCAGGAGCGCCGGTGTGGCCACGTGGAAACACCGCGACAGACGCGTGTCTGAACGTAAATGCAGATGCTAGCGAGGTGTGCAGTTTGCACTGTGCGATTTGTCCACGGACGGCGCCTGTGCAGTGTCATCAGCACATGCCACGTGTGAGAACAGTGTTGTGGCTAGTCGTGGATACATTATATCGGAACTCAGTGAATTTGAACGTGGGCAAACTTCTGGTGCCCGTATGTTGGGTGTTTCCGTAACCGAGGCAACCGAAGTGCCTGGCACCGCTTACAGGGACAGCAGGAAAACGTCATTCGCTAACTAGCAGCGTAGACGGACGTGTGTCACGAGTCACCGTGACGGACGGCTGTCGAGAACGACTGTGACGAAAAGTAAGCGGAGGACGACTGCAAAACTCACTGCAGAACTGAATGTCGCACTCGCGAACCCTGTCAGCACGAAATCGACACGGAGGGGTTCCGTAAACAGGGGAGCTGGATATCCGAAACCATTCGTCGTTGATGCGAATCCCCATAAAAGGGAAACGTGGTGCCGAAGCCGTAAAAACTGGACTACGGAGCAAAGGAAGAAAGTCTTTTGGTTGGATAAGTCACGTTCCACACTGTTTCCCACTTATGGACGACTTTTTATCCCAAGAGTGAAACACCGTGATTTGGGCAGCCGTGTCGTGGCATTCCGTGAGCCACACGGTTACTCCGGAAGGCAGCACTAGTGCCAATGATCATGTGGCCATCACGTCCATCCCGCTTTACAGTGTTTGCTCTCCACTGACCACACGGCCCCTGTTCACACAGCTGGTTTCCCGGTTTTCAGAGCACGCGGATGACCCGTCGCATCTCTCCTGGCCAACAGAGTCACCAGATCTGCATGTTGGTCAGCCTTTGTGGTATAAGTGGAGGGGAGGGGTACGTGGTCGGCGTTGAACGTATTTTCCCCAATCCTTATTTTCCAGTCGTAGCGATTATTCTCAATTTCAAATTTGCTCGTATATTATTGGATTATGGTATTGAAATGTATATTCCTAATTGTCGGATTTCCTTCAATAGAGTTACCTACGTGTGTACACGAAACATGTATGGGGACTGCCGTGTGGATCAATTGACGGTTCGCTACTTTTCGGCTCTAACTCATTGTTTGTAAAGCTCGGACGCATCTTGGGAGGTGCTGACGCAAGAAGATGACAGTACATTTTGACCTGATGACTACGAGTTGTAATCCTTCTCTTTCAGAGAACTTTATACTGCCGTATATCTTGGAAGTATGTGTAGCGAGCATATCACTGACAACGGACACTCCTGACTCACGGAACGGTTGGTTTTCATCGGTTTACTTACGATTCCGTTTTGACGAGACATCGTGTACTACCACGTGGACTACGTTGCAACACTCTTCACACAAACCTGTTTTCGCAGTCTCATTTAGATAGTGATGGTTCACACTATTAAATGGCAAAAGTGCTACCGCGTCTCTGATGTTGGTTACGGCGTTAACGGTACATCGTCCGCTCCCGACAGGGGTGTCATATCTGCCTACAAGTTTCTTCGATGAGGATTCCATTGTTTTCGAATTTATTCAGATGAATATCTTGAAATCAGAGCTAAGAGCAGGTATCGATCCAAGCTTTTCAGTGTTGTCGTTTTCAGTCTCTTTACGGTTCCTTGTCGAATTTCAGCAGAAACATGACTAGTTGTACCTTAGTGTTTTTCCAACAGTTACCAATATGCTTCATAAAATTCTCTGGACGCGCTATCATGCTTTGTCGCTTTCTTCTTCCAGCTCTTTGTAAAGACCTGAACTGCCTCTTAATACCTTTCCAGAATTTTTTCTTGTTTTTGTTTTGGTGTGCTTTGCCTTGTTGTATAAATTACTAACTGATTGGGACATTAATTCTTTTCTGTTTCTTTTCCCCATCCGCTATGAGTAGTTAAATTCAAAGAAGCGTTTTCCTCTTCTCTGACGTCTGCTTCAAAGCATTGTATCAGCATTTCGTCTTCATCTTCGTCTGTCGGTTCTTCTGTGTGATTTGGACAGATAATCTTCTATTGTCGTCGATATTCGTCTCTGGATCCTGATACTACTTCAATCAGTTGATTTAATTTCAAATATTAAATTATCTTCGTGTTACGCTTCTCTTGAACTAGTTGGTAATTAGCACAAGCTTTGGTTTGTATCATCGGTTGTCCTGTGATCTTATTTGGTATCTAAATATTTGCTCCCCCATAAGTTTGGTTATTTTGCTTTCATTTTCTTAATATCTTTCGAGTATTTTTTGCATCCATTGTACTTTTATTGGGATATTAATTCTTTTGTGTGAAATTCATTTAAGTTGCTCTGCGTTCTAGCTTCGCACGTGTTATCCGCCACTGCGTTATACGTGCGCAGCTGCTCATCACGTTTTACTCGCAGTTACGACGTACCTCACCGTTTACGAGCTTGTTTATGAAGACCGCTGTGTTTAGTTTCCACAGACTTCGACCTCTCTAAATATTCCGGCGATGCAGATTTATTTCACAAAATGAGGTCACTTGGAGCTGCGAAGGAGACCGGTGAACTTTGTAACGCATTAAACTGCCGAAGTCAGCGTCCTGGTCACATACTAATCTGCTAAAACTCGTGACCAGTTTCTGCTTACGTGTCGCTGCTGTGCCCGTCGTATGAGGTGATGGCTCCAAAACAGAAGTCGGTAACAAGTTTTAGTAGCTAATATGTAAGCAAGACATTAATTTCTACAACATGAGCTGATTTATTTTGAGGGGGTACGCGCTGTGTGATCTGGGAAATGTACTGGCCAAACCAACCACATTCTACGATATATTTGCAAGATATGTATATGCATCCTTACCTGCTTGCTGATTGATGCGTTTCTAGGTAGTCAAGTTCATCGCTGCAGAGTCCGGTGTCTGACCTTTCGGCGCAAAATAGGTTAATATCTCCTATTAAAATAAAGTCGTCATGAGTATAGATCCTGGTAAACTGAGTGTTTCAGTTTTATAGGTATGTTTCCTACTGTCCCTGTTTTTATTTCCAGATGGTGCGTATACATTAACGATACGTGTTCCTGCTATAACACAAGTTTTCCACGACCATCGTCAAGTATTTTCACTTGCATCACTTCAATCACTTCATTTGTTAATACAGTAGTACCATTGTCACGGCTGTTCCCAAGTTAATATTGTCTCGCATTCAATTATTTTACCTCTCTGTTTTCGAATCACTCCTTGCACCAGTGCTATATCGATCGCCGATGCATATAAATTTTCCTGTAGGGATTTTGTTTTACGTTCGTTTTCCATTCAGCATATGTTTAGCGTTACTGTGCAACACATTCGTCTGGAAAGGTTTTTATTATCTGATAACACGACAGTAGTATTACGTGCGTATTAAAACGTGGTCTGTGTAGTTTTTCTGGTTATCGTAGATAATAATACAAGCATTGAACGCCTTTTGGGTTTTATTATGATTTCGTCTCTTCGGGGTTTCTTTGGTTTTTCTTTTCTTCGCCTTACCTACACTGAGGTGACAGAAGTCATAGGATAGCGGTGTGCCCACATACGGATGGTGGTATGGTGGTAGCATCGCGCACACAAGGTGTAAAAGGGCAGGGATTACCGGAGCTGCCATTTGTACTCAGGGATCCAGGTGAGAAGGTTTCGGACGCGACTGCAGCCGCACGACGGCAATTAACAGATACTGAACGGGGAATGCTAGTTGGAGCTAGACACATGGGACATTCCGTTTCGAAAATCGTTAGGGAACTGAGTATTCCGAGGTCCACAGAGTGAGGAGAGCGCCGACAATGCCAAATTTCAGGGATTACCACTCACCACGTAAAACACAGTGGCCGACAACCTTCACTTAAAGGCCGAGAGCAGCGGCTTTTGCCTGAGTTGACAGTACCAACCAACAAGCAACACTGCGCGAAATAACCGCACAAATCAATGTGGAACGTGCGACGAACGAATCCGTTAGGACAGTGCAACGAAATTTGGCGTTAACGGGCTATTGCAGGAGACGACCGACGCGGGTGCCTTTGCTAAGAGCACAACGTCAGCTAGAGCGCCTCTCCTGGACTCCTCATCATCATATCGGTTGGATCCTAGACGACTGGAAAACCGTGGCCTGCTGATATTAGTTCCGATTTCAGTTGGTAAGAACTGATGGTAGGTTCCAAGTCTGATGCATATTCCACGAAGCAACGGACCCAAATTGTCAGCGAGGCACGGTGCAAGCTGGTGGTGGCTCCATAATGCTGTGAGCCGTGTTAACAGGGAATGCACTGGGTCCCCTGGGTGTCCGGCTACTTTGAGACCATTTGCAGCCATTCATGCCCTTCATGTTCCCAAACAACAATGTGCCATGTCATCGGGCGACAATTGTTCACGATTGGTGTGAATTATATTCTGAACAATTGGAGAGGATGCTTTTTCTACCCATCCAGTTCGCCAGACGTGAATAGCGCGGTACATTTATGGGAGATATTGGAGAGGTCAGTTGGTGCACAACGTCCTCTACCGGCAACACTTTGGCAGTTATGGACGATTATAAAGGCAGCGTGGCTCCATATTTCTGCAGGGGTCTTACTGACAGCTGAATGTCGATCCACATGCGCTTACGTTGCCATTGTCTGAGAAACAGCATCATCTTTGTTTCTTCCTTCTACTCTTTCAAGATTTCCTAGTTCACTTTTCGGTCCAGTATTTCAGCGGAGAGAAAACAAGACTCCCTAGAAATTTCTCAACAAATTCCTTTCTAAATCTTCGTAGCCAAATGAAGGGAGGGAAACGGACAAACAAGGTACCAGATTGACCGTGAGGTCTAGTTATGCAAAAAAATATTTAATTTCTTGAGAATAATCAAGAAAGAGTTAATTTGTGATTTTAGGGAAAATTTTTGTCATGCGTTGAAAATAATATTTATTTATTCTGTAGGCGATGTTGAAAAGCTTCAAGAAAGGTTATAAACTGCATTATAACATACACAGCTGTATCACTATATCACTATCTTTTAATTGAAATCAATCAATTTCGGTCCAACATCAGATCACCTTCGGTTCTCAAAAGCAACTCCGCTATTCATTCTCACAGTTGCAGTACCAATTGATATGGAAAGGCGTGATGGCTGTAATGGATTCTAAATGGTGAAAAATGCTGAACCAGGTGCGGCAAATTATTAATGCCGAGAATAGTATAAACTACCTGGGAGAATTGGACTTCCGTGCTACGGACGCATCTCTCTGGAATAAGTAACCGAAGATGTAAATGTGAGGACTCTGTGTGAAGCGTTTACGGAGATAAGACGTGTTTTATGATGGAGAGATTTTGCTATTGTTGTGCAACGCTATTAAGCTCCATTTGAATGTTTACCAAGCACAATAAACAAATTCAAGAAAATAATACGCATTTATCAATTTATAAAAGATTTGACAAAAATTCTTCAGATATCACGTATGTAGACCGAGCTGAGGTGCAGTGTGGAATGATAGTGCGAGCCTGCATCTTTTCACGGTCAATATTCTTTGACAGAATATCTCATAAGCAATAAACTTTCGCTGATAAAAAAGACACATCAGTCTATAGGCTTCATACAACATAGCACCTAGTTGTGCCGGACGATCTTCGTAGCGAAATAAACATTTTAGAGATTTCAGGTGGAGCATTCCCGACGAGGAATAGCAGCGAGCTCGACGCTGCGGGCCATATATCTAGCTCTCCTGTGGTATTTGAAATGAGAGACTTATATTCTTTAGCTTTTAAAAGACAGAAGCTAAAACGTGAATAAAACCACTGGCCATGATAACTAAAATACCAAAAATATATAAGTAGCAGAGAATTTTCTTAAACAAAATTTCTTAAATAAATAAGTTAATGAATTAAAATATAATAAATGGCGCTGCAGACTTAGACTGGAAGTTGCTTTGAAGCCGACGTCACCATGGTAGACGCCCCAAAACATTAGCAAACGATTGACGCTTCCTGTGAATTCCGTCGTTTGCAGGCAATAGTTGTTTGAAATAGAGAATGCTACAGTGCATTCGTCAGTATCACAGCATCACGAAGGCGTTCTCACACATTCTTCTGGTCTTAAGGTCATATCTGTTCCAGTGACATGACGCAGTTCTCCTCGTTAACATTTGTTATGTGTTTCTAACAACCAACAGTCTAAGACAACGCAGCTTTAGTAAAGCAGCGTTTTCTGACAAAACTTTTATTCGATGTAATTTCTCCTTTCGAAAATGTGAGAACATAGATTACTATGTTTGGTTGGTTTCCAGTCATTGATTCTGAGAGCGTTCACGCAGAGAAATTTTCGAGTTGGACTGTTAGCAAACCTAAAGTCAACTGACAGCAGTAGAACCACTACAGTAAAAGCATACAGTGCAACTAAAATTCATGAAGCAAGCTGGCATTTCTGATCGAAACACTTTCACCAGAAGCTAATATTTGCAGCAATTAACATGGCAGTCATCGCCTTCCTGTTTGACGTAATGAAACATCCACGTTGATTAATCAGTAATCATCATAACTCTGGTGCTTTAAGGTTTCCATAGTAAGATCTTTGGCACGTTCAGTTCAAAAAATGATCAAGGGTTACATAGAACCGTCTCTCACGATTACAGGTCATAAAAGATACCCACAGACAGTTAATAATAGTAACTGAACACTTTATAAGTTACATTTGGTAGTGCAACTGTGAACGCATAGCTGACTTGCTTTTGACCCCCGAAGATGGTCTGATATTGGACCGAAATCGATTTTTTCCACAAAAAAATGGTACAATTGTGTATTTTATAACGAAATTTTTAAAGTACATCTAAACAGACTTAATAATAATAGAACACTAAACGTTATTTAAATATATTTCATGCTTTCTGAGAAAAACTTAAAAATAAAATGAATTGGAATAAAGCTGAATGTTCTGTGAAATTTTTGTCTGAAAGTAGCAAGTGAAATAGATTGGAGAAATGAGATTTTCACTCTGCAGCGGAGTGTGCGCTGATATGAAACTTCCTGGCAGATTAAAACTGTATGCCGAACCGAGATTCGAACTCGGGACCTTTGCCTTTCGCGGGCAAGTGCTCTACCATCTGAGCTACCCAAGCACGACTCACGGCCCGTCCTCACAGCTTCACTCCTGCCAGTACCTCGTCTCCTACCTTCCAAACTTTACAGAAGCTCTCCTGCGAACCCTGCAGAACTACCACTCCTGAGAGGAAGGATATTGAGGGGACATGGCTTAGCCACAGCCTGGGGGATGTTTCCAAATGAGATTATCACTCTGCAGCGGAGTGTGCGCTGATATGAAACTTCCTAGAAGATTAAAACTATGTGCCTGACCGAGACTCGAACTCGGGACCCGAGTTCGAGTCTCGGTCTGGGACACAGTTTTAATATGCGAGGAAGTTTCAGATTGGAGAAATATTTCACACAACTATGAACGATGCTCTTATCACATTCCATCAGACAGATGTTATGTAGCAGTCTTTAAAAATTTGAGATTAACACTGAATTTGCAAATTGTCGGTAAGCACCTCATATGCTGTACATGACTTCGAGCTCCATTCAAATGCACGTCGGACGTTTATCTAATCTATTTTATTCCCTACATTTAAAGAAATCATTTAACAAGACATTTGATCCATCTTTTTTCGGAATTTTGTAGCGGTACTGCCTGGTGCTACATTAAAAGTGCCGCCGTGGAGCCGGCGAAAGATCTCTGTCAACTGCAGCTTCGCACATCTACCTAAGTGTCTCTACGGCAAAGCTTCAGCGTTGTTATGGCTCTGTAGCCGTCAGCTGTCTGCACTTTGCAGTTGAAAGCTGGCAATGGCGCTGGTCTTATTCCAATGACTGTACTGGAGTACCACTTCTGTCCGTGAGTCTACTACGCTCCCTTACCACTTCTTCATTAAGGATTATTTTGCAGACTGCTTCTTCCGCAATTACAGCCTGCACGGATAGAGGCGGGTGTTGGCACTGCCGGACGGGAGAGGGGGGGGGGGGGGGGATGTTGTGCAGGTGATCACGCCAGACACAAACAGAACGTCTCCACGGCTGGTCGGTACACCTTACAAAAGACTAGTTCCCCCTATGATCAAAAAGGATGACACGTCTTTCCTCGGTTCGATTATGATGTTTCTTACATACAAAGAGATGCAATGTCTGCCTTATTTCACACTCAGTACGTTCTCGAAGCCGCGCAGTGCCTGACCAATTTTCAAATGCATCGTGATGGTGCCGGACTATCTTTTCATACTGATTATCACTAAATAAACATCGATCATGCAATAGATGGAGTTTCCTTTTTTCCAGTTAATTCGAGGTTCCATAGGAGAATGCACCCACATCTCGGGAGCCATGCGAATAGGGACAAGCCACTAGCTGCTGGCCGAGGAGGTGCTCGACGTGGAGTGTGGAGGCGTTCGCCGGTCGGTGCAGGGCAGTCAGCGTCCCGGAGAGCGAGCGAGCGCTGCTGCGCACCTACCACCAAGAGGATGCAGCCTGCTGGCTCTCCAGAGAATCCCATCGCTGAGTGGTCCTCGGCAGTGAGCAGGACAGAGACAGCTCGGGCTGTGTGGGGCGTGTGCATTTCTTACGTGCTCCCTATTGAGCAGTGCTTGCTGGCCGGATGTCGGTGTACAAGAATGGTGTCGGGGTGGACAGAAAGCTAGGTAAGATTTATTTGGCTAGTGAACATATAAAATCCGTGCTCGGAATTGTAGAGCTTTGTAAACAGCCGCTGCTTCAATAGTGTGTCGCCAGGCTACGGGGTCTGTTGACCGGAGCACGAGAAGAAATTTGATGGGGTAGTGCCTAAAAATAGGAGACTGAGTGGGCGATCGCACGCCTTTTTCCCAGAAAAGCATGGCTGTCGCTCACAATGAATAGCACAAAACTTTTCTCAAGAGCGGAATATTGTTGCCAAAGTAGTAAGGTCTTTCCAACTTGACGTTTAAACAAACATTTTGCCAAGGAGAGAGGGCAAGTTCTTCTATTAAATTTCCCGTTGGAAGAACGGCTAACAAACTTTTTGATTGGAACACTATTGTGTATTGACAGGGGTTCCACGAAGATCTGGGAGTAGAAAGGATTTTGGGAGGGGACAACTACAACTCGAACTTAGACGCGAGGCTAGGACATATTCAGAGAATTGACGGGACACATTCGGAGACTGCAGCATTTAACACGAGCCGTGAAAGGCAATACATAGCAGGCAGTACACGTTGCAGTTGCGAGGAAATAGGGTAAGACGCTGCTCCCAAGTGAGGGGGAAAATGAAAATTTTTAGGACAATGTGAACGTGTACCTCACTTTTGTTGTCGCTTTATTTCTTGTTCGAATGACCTCTCATTTTATGCGACGTCGAAGCTGTCTGGAGAGCGTCGTCTGACGGTGGGGGGCGGTGTGCCGATTAAACTAACACTTCCACTTCCATCTCTGATCATCCACAAAACGGGGTCGGCTCGGTACATCTACTTGCTCAGATAACGATTCAGATATTAAATGTAACTATTTTGCACAACGGATAACGCAAGCGGGGACTCAAGCAACCAAAGAAGCTGGATTACTGCAGATACTAGCGCCGCAGTCAGAGACAATCTGCCGGCCGGGGTGGCCGAGCTGTTCTAGGCGCTTCAGTCTGGAACCGCGCGACCGCTACAGTCGCAGGTTCGAATCCTGCTTCGAGCATGGATGTGTGTGATGTCCTTAGGTTGGATAGGTTTAAGTAGTTCTACGTTCTAGGGGACTGATCTTAAGTCCCATAGTTCTCACAGCCATTTTGAATCGTTTTAGACACGATCCATTGCTACGTTATTTACTGAGTGCACTAGGAATCATAATCTGCGATAATTCAGTCTAATATTCTATTAACAGGAAGGATCAGGTGGCCAAGTCATTAGTCAAAACTTCCTGGTGCCTCAATTTTCTGATATAATCAGTTCGTATATTGCATGACTATACAGTTTTAAAAAGTCCAACTGTATCCCAAACATCTCCGATTCTAGCTGTTTTAATTCTCTAGTGATACACTCGTCGGCCGCAAAAGCAGATTGATGCTGATGGTTTCAGTCAGAACTACACAGCAACGCGACAACGCCATTAAGAGCAGACCTCTCCCAATTACTTCGGCAACTGTCAGACTGCAGGTCTCCGAGCACGGCCGCGGCGTCTCCACTGATGTTAGGCGAGACAGCAGGCAAGGCGAAAGGTACGTTTGCCAGAGGACTCACTGGCGATGTGGAGGAGGCCATCGAGCGTACTAGGTGCAACCGGCTGCATGTAGTGGCACATGTCTGCACGAATGACGCCTGCCGCTTGGGTTCTGAGGCCATCCTCGGCTCTTTTCGGCGGCTGGCTGATCTGGTGAAAGCAACTAGCAACTGGGGTGCAGGCGAAGCTATTTGTAGCACCGTACCTAGGGTTGATCGCGGTCCTCTGGTCTGGAGCAGAGTGGAAGGTCTAAACCAGAGGCTCAGACGGTATCGGATGAAATTTCTCGACCTCCGCTATCGGGTGCATTATTGTAGGGTTCCCCTTAATAGGTCAGGCTACTAGCATAGCGGAGTACGTATGGCGGGCACATGGAGCTTTTTCAGGTTACAGGACCCCTCCCCTGGGAGCAAACACGATTTGCCTGTTAACTCAGCCACAGCGACCTCAGAGAACCTAGGTCCTCACATATCATAAATTGAAAAGATGTATATGATTTTAGTAAACTGCAGGAGCATCCAAGCAAAGGTCCCAGAATTAGTATCGCTTATTGAAGGTATTTGTATGGAGTGTAGCCATGTATGGAAGTGAAACATGGAAGATAAATAGTTTAGACAAGAAGAGAACAGAAGGTTTTGAAATGTGGTGCTACAGAATAATGCTGAAGATTAGATGGGTAGATCACGTAACTAATGAGGAGGTATTGAATAGAATTGGGGAGAAGAGGAGTTTGTGGCACAACTTGACAAGAAGAAGGGATCGGTTGGTAGGACATGTTCTAAGGCATCAAGGGATCACAAGTTTAGCATTGGAGGGCAGCGTGGAGGGTAAAAATGGTAGAGGGAGACCAAAAGATGAATACTCTAAGCAGATTCAGAAGGATGTAGGTTGCAGTAAGTACTGGGAGATGAAGAAGCTTGCACAGGATAGAGTACCATGGAGAGCTGCATCAAACCAGTCTCAGTACTGAAGACAACAACAACAAAACAACATTGAAGGTTACAATGCACAGATAGTATTGGGAACAGAAAGCTGGTTGAAGCAAGGCGTCAGTGACAACTAAATCCTAAGTTCAGACTGTAATACTTATCGTCAGGATAGGTTAGTCGCAGTAAAAAATTCGATAAAGTCAACCGAGGTTATCACGGATACCGAATGTGAATTAATCTGAGTGAAATTGAGTATCAAAGAACGGTCAAAAATGGTGATCGGATGCTTTTATAGACCACCTGGATCAGGATCTGTAGTTGTAGAGCGCTTCAGACAGAGCTTGCAGAATATCATTAGTAATTTTCCTGATGGTGCCGCTATTATAGGGGGTGACTTCAACTTGCCAGATATAGATAGGGAGTGTTATGCCATTAAAACTGGTGCCAGAGACAGGGAATCGTGTGGCATGGGTCTGGATGTTTTGTCCGAAAATTACCTTGAGCAGATAGAGAACCAACTCGTGAGGGTAACGTCTTATCTCTCCTGGCAACAAACAGACCTGAACTTATCGAATCAGTTAACGTAGAGGGAAGTATCAGTGATCATAAGGCTGTGACAGCATCTGTGACGACAGGTTCTACAAGGAATGTTAAGAAAGCTAGGGAGTTATATTTGCTCAGGAAAAGTGACAGGATACAAATTTCAGAATACCTCAGCAGTCAGCATCAAATATTCTGTGATGAAGAGGAAGATGTCGAGAACAAATGGTAAAAATTCAAAGGCATCGTCCAATATACTCTAGAAGAGTAATGTTTTAAGGGATGGGAAAGATCCACCTTTGTTTAACT
This sequence comes from Schistocerca piceifrons, assembly GCF_021461385.2. NCBI lineage: Eukaryota > Metazoa > Arthropoda > Insecta > Orthoptera > Acrididae > Schistocerca > Schistocerca piceifrons. Next base: position 35,598,552 of record NC_060140.1, read on the forward strand.
GCCGTGTTAGAAAAGCACTATGTAAACAAAGAGCACTTCATCTCAGATTCAAGAGAAGTAAAAACCTAGCTGATAAACAAAAGCTGAACGAAGCGAAAATGAGCGTAAGGAGAGCAATGAGAGAAGCGTTCAATAATTTTGAAAGTAATACGTTGTCAACCGACCTGAGTAAATGCCCTAAGAGATTTTGGTCGTATGTAAAATCAGTAAGTGGGTCAATATTTATTCATTCTCTCAGCGACCACATCGGCACAGAAACTGAAGATAACAAAGAGAAGGCTGAAATACTGGATTCGGTCTTCATAAGTTGTTTCAATCATCGTGCGAACGTCGAAATGACTGATACTGACTTAACCGATCGCGGAATTGAAAAGCAGCTACAATCGCTCAGTAGTGGAAAGCCTTCAGGGCCGGATGAGATACCTAAAGATTCTATGAATATTATGCGAAAGAACTTGCTCCCCTTCTAGCAGTAATTTATCGTAGATCGCTTGAACAACGAAAGGTACCCAAAGACTGGAGAAAAAGCACAGGTCATTCCCATCTTTAAGAAAAGCCTTAAGACACATCCACACAATTATAGACCTATATCGCTGATGTCAGTCTGTTGCAGAATAATGGAACATGTTTTATAATCTAAAATTATGACGTTCTTTGAAATGAACAGCACCTCTAAAAAATCAACATGGATTCTGCAAACAGAGATCCTGCGAAACTCAGCTCGATCTGTTCCTCCATGAGATCCAAAGTGCAGTGGACAACGGCGCTCAGGCTGATGCTGCGTTCCTAATGACAAACAGCTGGAGACAGCGTCTGCAGTAAAATATCTAGGCGTAACTATCCAGAGCGAGCTTAAGTGGAATGACCATGTAAAACAGATAGTAGGGAAAGCAGACACAAGACACAGATTAATTGGAAGAATCTCAAGGAACTGCAACTTCTGGTATCGCGCGCCGCGGAATTTGGATCCGCGCAAGACGTCATGGACGTCGAAGACCCATAAGGCCGGTTCCCACTAGGGCTGCCGCGCGTCAAAACCGTGCGCCAGCGGCGTGGTTGCCATGGAAACGCCGTCAGCGGCGCGGCGCGGCGCGGCGCGGCGCGGCGGGCTCTGCGTCGCGGTTTGCCCATGTCGAACCGCTTCTGTGCCGCGTGCCGCGCCACCAATCACAGAACGCGCTGAGCGTGACGTCAGGTACGGAACCCCGGGCCACACGAACTTTCGCCGAACCGCTGGCGCGGGCGCAGCGGCAGCTATGAAATACTTATCATCCGATTCCAAGGAAACTATTCGGTAGAAAAATTTGATTCTTGGGCATGTTACAACCTGATATCTTCTCTCGATAATGGACCGAATTTATTTTCGTTATTCGTCGTCGTTACTTGCGGTATCGTATTTACGTAAACCTTTACACGACATTTTAATGAGTGTGCAGAGGTAAAAACGCATTGCGTGGACTTTCGGTACAGTTAATTTTAGGTAATACATTATTGCGTATGAAATTTAGTCAACGTATCGAAATTTTTTTTAAAGCTGAGAAAAGAACGATAGCTATCACCATTCTCGAGATATTTGATGATATGTCGGCGGACGGGCTGTGCGGTGACCGCGCGCGGGTCGTTCGAAACGCCACCGATCCTTCGTCCTGCTCGTCGTAAACCATGTGGTTGTATCAACAGCAAATTTCGTAAACGGTTCAAGAAATCGAAACGTGTTTATTTGCAAACGATAACTTGTAAAAAGTCATGTATTTCGTCGCATGACGAATATCCAATATCTGTTTACCTACCGAGATATGAAAGTAACTACAGTTTTTCAGAAGGGATAGATGAATTTTTTTAAACAGCATTTAATAGCATGTGGAATGAGAAGTTAAACCGAAACTAACTTGCTGGTATGTCATAAGATGTAATTTGTTAAGTACCTACAGCTATTGATTATTTCCTTTGGTAAGTAAGAAACGTTTTTTTTTCTTTATCTAGTGTATTGGTTCAAGAGGCGTTTCGCCTTTTACTTTAAGGCATCTTCGGTGGAATCTAGAATGATTCAGTTTTGTTTTGATATGTGATACCTGCAGATTATAAAACCATACCTTTTTTTACGTGAATAACTGATTACTTACGGTGAATCGAGTTTTTGGCGAACATCTGCGTTTCCCCTCACCTGGTCACATGCTGGAGGTTGAACTAAAACTTGGATTATGGAACATAAGCACATTTTCATGTTCGCTCTTTTTTCTTCTGTCACTAGCTGTAGACATTATACCGAAAACACTGATTTGAAGTCGTAACTACAGTGTGTTCATCTCATGTCCCTTTCTGTTTGGTTTGTTTATGTGTATGTTGCCAACCTAAAGAATTATATGCTGAAAACTAATATTTGTTTATTTCTGTTCTCCTTGTATCTGTATATGTGCGTGGCTAGCCAGTGATACTTATAGAAAGTTGAAAGTGAATGTAATAGTTGTCAGACATTGGTTGAAAGCTTTGGTGTTCAGCTGATTTCAGTTTTGGTTTAAATGTTTTGTGGAGGAGTGCATGGAAGAATAAATTCACTGCTTACATTAATAGATAAAATAGTAGAATAGCATTTCAACAGATGATTATTATCAGAATACTATCACCAACAATTTGTAGAACATACGGGACACACATTATAAATTTTGGTTTCAGAATATAATGGAAAGTTTAGTGTCCAGAAACCTACTGTTTTTGGCTTACAACATGAGGTGACTGAATTAATGTGCGGCGACTTCGTTATGAATTCACGTTACACTCCCATCAACTTTTCACTTAAACCGTGAGATGTGTTATAAGGAATGACAGTTATTCACTGACTGTCCTGTTTATTCTCTGAAACTGATATTTTTCGGGAGTGACGAATTTTTTGCTATTGTAGTCCCTGCAGTAGACGACATTCCTTCAAAAATATTGATGTCTTTGGAAGAGCCAACCATGACAAAACTATTCCACCTGCTGTAGAAGATGTGTGAGACGGGAAAAATACCCTCTGATTTCAAGAAGAATGGAATAATTCCCATTCCAAAGAAAGCAGGCGCTGAGAGCCATGATTATTACTGAAATATCGGTTTAATAAGTCTTGAAGCCAAAATACTGACACAGACTATTCATAGAAGAATGAAAAAACCCTGTTAGAAGCCGACCTCTGTAAAGATTACTTTAGGTTCCAAAGATATGTCTGAATACGCGAGCTAATACTGACCCTATGATTTCTTTTAGAAGATAGCAGTTTTAGACTTAGAGGAGGTGTTGACAGTGTTGACTAAAATACTCTATTTGAAGTTCGGAAGGTAGGAGGGATCAAGAGTTTGTTTACAACTTGTGCAGGAACCAGACGGCAGATATAATAGTCGAAGAATGTGAAAGGGGAGCGGTAGTTGAGAAGGGAGCGATACACGGTCGTTGTGTCTATCCTCAACGTTATTCAAACTGTACATTGAGCAAGCAGATATCAAAGAAAAATTCGGAGAGCGTATTCAAGTACACTGAGCGGAAATAAAAGCTTTGAGTGCGACATTGCAGTACCAGAGTCGGTAAGAAGTACCTATTCCTTTGGACACGGGAGTTACATTACGTGCATGAGCGTAGGTTGTACACATGTAGACGACGTATGTGAGTCTGGGTGTGGCCGTGTGTTCTGATCGGATAACCGAAGCATTTTAAGGCTACCGATAGCGTAGAAAATACGGACTCTAGTCCGGATCTGGCACAAATTTGTTGGTATTTCATTAAACAGCTGATGATTGTCCTTATTCGCAACTGCGATTATATTTCATGAAAAACTGTCAGTTCTGTCAGAGATAGCAAAGGACTTGAAATAGCTGTTGAAAGGCGCATATAAGATTGTCCCCAGCAAAAGCAGAACAAGTGGAATAGAATAAAGTCGAATTAAATCGGGCGATGCTGAGAAAATTACATTAGGATGCGGGACGCTAAAAGTAGTACATGAGTTTTGCTATTTGAATATATAGAGAGGATATAAAATGTAGATTGGCAATGGCAAGAAAAGCGTTTCTGAAGAAGTGCAATTTGCTAACGTTGAATACAAATTTAAGTGTTAACTCTTCTACGAAGGTATTTGTCTGGAGTGTAGCCTTGTATAGAAGTGGAAGGTGCATGATAAGGAGTTCAGTCAAAAAGGCCCTAGACACTTTTGAAATGTGGTGCTACAAAGAATGCTGACGATTGGATGGATGGATAGATCGTGTAACTAATGAGGAGGTACACGACGGAAGACAGATATCTGTGTCACGACTCGAGTAAAGGAATGAATCTGTGGTTTTGTGGAAAGATCGCAATAACACACCGAAGTCGCCAACACGCATCGATACCACAGACATTAGCAGCGCCTCGCTGGAATTCGCAACGACCAATGGGAGGCGCTCCTGCAGACGCGCCTTCTCCAGCAGCACTTCAGCGCCATCGCATCGCACGGTGGCCGACACAGAGCCGAGCGTGGACTCACTCTGCCCCAGTTCGTTACGTCCGATGAAGCAGTCAGCGACATCTGGTCAGAACACCGGTGCTATTCGAGTCTAATGGTTCTAATGGCTCTAACCACAGTGGGACTTAACATCTGTCCTCAGTTCCCTAGACTTAGAACTATGTAAACCTAACAAACCTAAGGACATCATACACATTCATGTCCGAGGCAGAATTCGAACCTGCGACCGTAGCAGCAGCGCGGTTCCGGACTGAAGGGCCTAGAACCGCTCGGCCACAGCGGCCGGCTATTCGAATCTGATGGAAATGTTCTTCAAGAGAAGAATTCGCCATTGTGTGCATCGAGTGATCCTTTACTGCTCAAATTATTCCGATAATTGGTGTAATAAAGTGAACTAATGTTTCATGTGTTTTACTTACGATCACCCATCTCCCAGAGAAATCAAAGCACTCACAGTTACAACCAGACGATTTTAGTTCGTCACACCACAACGCGGTAGATCCACAGGACACATTCGAGAAACGTCAAGGTATCATCAATTTAGTACTGGAGGGATGTATGGGTAGGAAAAATTCTACAGGAAGACTAAGTGGTGAACACAGTAGGTGGGTTCAAAAGGATGTATTCGTAGGTGAAGAGACATGCACAGTATAGAGCAGCGTGGAGAGCTTCATGAAACCAGTCTTCGGACTGAAGGCCAGAATGAAAAAAGGAATTACGTGAACGTTGGCAGTCAGAAGCAAATTTAGGGCACGAAGATGACTTTAAATATTTATCCGCTGCGGGACGATCGTTCTTGTGAAGCACAACTTGCTCTTTACTGACACGAAGTGTTGAGTGCTACTGACAAAGGATTTCAAATTGATTCCGTATTTCCAGATTTCGAGAGGACTTTTGAAATTGTACCTCACACGCGGCTTGTAATCAAATTGCATGCTTATGGAATATCGACTCAGTTATGCGACTGGATGCGTGATTTCCTGTCAGAAAGCTCAAACTTCGAAGTAACTGACGGAAAGTCATCGAGTGAAACAGAAGTGATTACTGGTGTTCCCAAAGGTAGAGTTATAGGCCTTTTCCTGGTCCTTATCTACATGAACGATTTAGGAGACGATATGAGAAGCCATCTATGATAGTTTCCAATTGACGCTGCCGTTTATCGTCTAGTGAAGTCGTCAGATCAAAACAGACTGTAAATGATTTATCAAAGGTATCTATTTGGCTACCGTTCTATAGGCAGAATACTTAGAAGATGCAACGCATCTACTAAAGAGAATGTCTACCTACACTACGCATGTCCGCGCTCTTTTGGAGTACTGCTGCGCGGCGTGAGATCATTACCAGATTGTATTAGCGGAGTATTATACACATTCGTAAACGCAGTCAGTAACACTTAGAAGAGCTTATTTACTTTGCGTCTTCCATCCTTGCAGCGGGCAGCCCTCGCACACATTAAGCAGCTTTAGTGAGGTGCTGGCTGCACGACATTGAACACACTCCCTTACGTGCCCAGTTTCACGGTCTACGGTGTAAAAAACTGCCTTCTACTAAGGCAGTGTAATAAGTCGACCGTGGCGAACTTGGCACGTAAGTGAGCCTCTCCAGCGTTCGTAGGCCAGGAAGCCCAGTGAGCTCTTGCCGCACGTGTACTCCACGCACCTCGCCAGTATGACACTGTGACCGCACCGCAACTCCAGTCTACGCACTCACGCCAAATGGAACGCATTTTCCAGTTCACTTTTATACTCTCTGTCCTCAACATACCGACATTTATTCATTACTTGACAAAGAATGACATTCCATTTGCAATCAACAGTTACCGTTATGCATATCCATTGTGCATTTTAAAAAAAAACTGCTCAAATATTGAGCAGTTTATACACTGCCTGCCGAAAAAGTTCCCAGACTGATTCTATTCCTGGCTCATAAGCGAGGTGGGCGTAGTAACTACTGTAGCAACAAAATGGTGGCCGTCGACCGTAGTGTCAACGTTGTTGTGTCACAACCCGTAGTGCAGAGGAGCAACGCCTCCAAACCGAGAGTTCAGCACGTATTAGACAACGTTTTGAAGAAGAGAAAAATGCATACAAAGTTTGTCCCGCACACTTTCACACCCGAACAAAAACGACGATGCGTGGACGCTTGCCGCGACATGACTGAAAATCATTACGGGCGCTGAGATGACCTAACACAAAACAAGCAACTTCATAAATTTACATGACGGCTCAGCTCATTTGGGGGGAGATCATACGCAACAACAGAAGCCACAGAACTATCATAAAAACATTCTCTATTTTTTACTAATGCACACTCGAAATTTAGGACTGACGGGGTATAATAGTCATAAACAAATATTTCATATTAAACATTATACCTTAGGAAATTTACTCTGGTAAGTTATTATTGCACTGACTAATTCATTATTAATAAGTCAACTGGTGGAGGTGCCAGTCATCTGTGTCACCAGACGGCAAATCCGGTTCATGGTGCACACTACCTGTTGATGGTTGCCCGTGTAACCGTTTCCAGGGGAAAAAATTTTTACCAGTATCTGATACTGGCCTATTTATAGTTAGAATCGAAAAATTTGGAATGATGTCATAAGGTAATGATTAAGAGATATAATCATGTGCTAAAGGTTTAACACAGTAAGACATGTACTGTAGTTATAAAATTAGACAGCGTACATCAGGCGTACAAATTACCTGCACTCAACTCATCCACTGTCTGTATCTACACGGATGCTCCGCAAATCGCTCTTAAGAGCCAAGCAGAGGGTTCGGCGAACCACCTTCACAATTATTCTCTGCTATTCCACTGTCGAATATATCGCGGAAAAAAACCAACACCTATACCTTTCCGTGCGACCTCTAATTTACCTTATTTTACTATGATGATCCTTCCTCCCTAAGTTGACAGGCTTCAACAATGTATCTCCGCATTCGGAAGAGAAAGTTGGTGATTGAAATTTTGTGAGATGATCCCACGTCAACGGGAAACGCCTTTGTTTTCATGATGTCCACCCGAAGTCCTGTATCGTGCTCGTGACCCTCTCTACCATATTACTCGACAATACGAAACGTGCTCCGTTTCTTTGAACTTTCTCGACGTACTCCGCCAATACACCGCGCAGCAGTACTCCAAAAGAGCACGGACATCCGTAGTGTAGGTGCTCTCATTGGTAGAAGCGTGCCAATAGAACGGTCTCTGGTTCGCATTCACCACAACATTTTCTAGGTTTTCTTCCCGATTTCACTTGTTCGAAATTAGAATTTCTAGATATTTAGTTGAATTTACGGCCTTTGCGTGTGATTGATTTATCGTATAACCGAACTTTAATGAATTCGTTTTAGCACTTATGTAGATGGCCCCATACTTTTATTTAGGGCCAAACAGTTTGTTTTGATCTTCTAACAACTTCACTAGACGATAAACGGCAGCATCAACTGGAAACAATCAAAGATGACTCCTCCTATTGTCACCTAAATCGTTTATGTAGAAAAGGAACAGAAAAAGGTCTATAACCCTACCTAATCACTTCTGTTTCCCTCGATGACTTTCCGTCAGTTACTACGAAATTTGACCTTTTTGACAGGAAATCACACATCCAGTCGCATAACTGAGACGATATTCCATAAGCTCGTAATTTGATTAGAAGCCGCTTGTGAGATGCAGTGTCAAAAGCCCTCTGGAAATCTAGGAATACGGAATCAATTGGAAATCCCTTGTCAGTAGCACTCAACACTTCGTGTCAGTAAAGAGCAAGTTGTGTTTCACAAAACGTTGTTTTCTAAATCCGTGTTGATTGTGTGTCAGTAGACCGGTCTCTTCAAGGTAATCCATGATGTTCGAACACTACATGTTCAGGAAGATATGCTTTTATTAAGTGATTGAAGTTGCTTCGCTAGTCCGGGGATATCCACTTCCGAGTTACTCATGTTTGCAGCTGTTCTTTATTCTAATTCTGGAATATTTACTTCGTCTTCTTTGGCGAAGTAATTTAGGAAGGCTGTATTTAGTTTAGTAACTCTGCTTTGGCAGCACTGTCATCGGTAGTATTTCCGTTGCTATGGCGCATAGAAGATTGTGTCTTCTCGCTACCGTACTTTACATACAACCACAATCTCTTTGGATTTTCTGCCAGATTTGGAGAGAAAGTTTCGTTGTGGAAAGAATTAAAAGCATTTCACACTGAAGCCAGCGCTAAATTTCTAGGTTCTGTAAAAGAGCGCCAGTCTTGTGGATCTTGAGCTCGTTTAAATTTCGCATGCTGTTTTCGTTGTTTCCTCAACAGTGTTCTGAACCTTTCTGTCTACTAAGGGGGATCGGCTCCATCGTTTGTTAATTTATTTGGTATAAATCTGTCAAAATCTGTCGATACTATTTCTTTGAATTCAAGGCACATACGATTTACACCTACATTATTAATTTGAAAGGAATGGAGATTATCTCTCATAGGTAGGCTATGTACATAGGTATATTTTTGGTTTATTTTTGGAGGAGTTGCGAGTTACGGTATCTAGTCTCGCTCCAACAAACCTGTGTTCACTAATCCCTGTTTCAGTTTTATGTTCGTTACTAGGTAAGGATTAATTGTTGCTAAGAGATAAAGTGTGTTTTCACAACCGTTTACTGTTCGAGTAGGCTTCTGAAGCAAATACTCGAAATAATTTTCACAGAATGCGTTTAGCAAAATTTCTGATGATGTTTTATGCGTCCCACTATTTGGGAGTGAGAGCTTGGCGACATGAACAAGCTTTATGCATAGTTTCAAACTTTTTCAGCATGAAACTTTTTCATGCTGACACCCGTCACAAATTGACGAAAATAAAAAGTTTTATCGCATACTATATTTTCGCCGTTCGTGTCGTAAAATTTTAGCATCGGGGATAAATTTTAATTTATTACTTCTTTCCTATTAATTTTATTCACGAGAAGTACTGCAGACAGTATCGACACACACCACTGAATGTAGTTGGAAAATTACATCGAATTCGGACAGCAAAAATGATTGACATTCTCAAACTTGATAAACAGAACGATGGGCCCGAAAACTACCGCCATATCGCTACCTACCACGATTTACAAATTGCTAGAGAGGATACTGTATGGCAGAACTGCTCAGGAAATACTGCACCTATCGAGCAAGCTGATTGCCGACCAGATACAAGTTGCGTCGATCAGGTTTTTGGCTCTTACAACATTCATTGAAGCAGTATACCAAACAAAAATCGAAACTTCAGTTGCCTTTGTAGACCTCAAGGCAGCGTACGACACACTTTGGAAGCATGGTACAATTTACAAATTTCTAGTTATCCCATGTAAACGGCTGGTAGAGCTGATAAATATGCTAACCTACGTTAATTCAGAACACACAAGAAGCAAACGAGGGAAGGTTAACAACGGCATTCCACAGAGTTCCGTTCCGGCACCTCTGCTGTTTAGCACGCACGTCGCTGGTACGCCTGAAGCAACTTCTTTGAAGATTGGATATGCTGACGACTGGGCAGTGGTCAAACAACATAATGGCATGGACGAAATTAGAAGCACTAGTGACTACCATCATGAGTAACTACTTCCACGATTGTATACTATTCCTAAGCCCAGCAAAGACAGAAGTCAGATGCTTTCGGTTGAATAACAAAATTGGAAACAAAGAGCCAGCGGTTTATGTTAACAATCATTTTGTCTCGCATAATATGACACCAAAGTGTCTGGAGTGGCACAGGATAGGACCCCCGGTTGCAAAGCACTACTTGGTGCTATACGGCGGCCACTCTAAGTGCTTCTGCTCTGGGACTGATCTACTCGACGGCAAATTATTGGCCTCCAGTAAGGCTAAATATGATCACACGAAGAAAATCCGCGTGGAATTGAACAGAACCATGAGAATGATATCTGGTACAGTAAAAAGTACACCGGTTCATTGGCTACCGATACTTACATGGAAACAATCGGGCTTGTTAATCACTGATTTTGATGAGTTTTAGGCATGTTTTAGAGGGACCTGTCTTGAGTACCTGGATAGCGGCTTTTCTGCTTCCCGGGAAAATCTGTGTTGAAGTTTTACGCATGCCTTGTATATCCATAACGTTAGAAGAGTTTCGAGTGTACGAGCATAGAGGAATGGCTAAGGTCCTAGATTAGCAAGCCGGCGGTACGGGTTTAAATCCTACCGGTTCACTTTTTTTTTTTCAACTCCAACTTACATAATATCATTAGATAGCATACCTCACGCAAAATTATCTAAGAATAGTCGCCTCTGCCGTAGTAATTTCATTTATAAATCAAATTTCATTTATAAACCAAACATTGCAGCAATCTTTCTTCAAATATGTATTCTGTTTTTGGTTCGTGGTGAAAATCACAACTATATTAACAGCTGCAAAGAGTCCTCAACGATGGATAAAGTATTAGCTGCGGCGGAAGGGTTGCAAGTACAGACGAAAGTACACATCCCTAATTTCAACCTCGATTATTTAATTAATACCAATCAAATCGGCTGCCTGTTCAAAAATGGCTCTGAGCACTATGGGACTTAACTGCTGTGGTCATCAGTCCCCTAGAACTTAGAACTACTTAAACCTAACTAACCTGAGGACATCACACACATCCATCCCCGAGGCAGGATTCGAACCTGCGACCGTAGCAGTCGCGCGGCTCCGGACTGAGCGCCTAGAACCGCTAGGCCACCGCGGCCGGCCCGGCTGCCTGTGCCAGTCGACGTACAATAGAATCCCTGCGGGACTAGGAGCGAAAACCGATTTGAACAAGATTGCTCATTCCTTCACAGCACAGTATACTGTAACTGTGTCAAGAAACATACACTACTGGCCATTAAAATTGCTACATCAAGAAGAAAATCAGATGATAAACCGGTATTCATTGGACAAATATATTATACTAGAACTGACATGTGATTACATTTTCACGCAATTTGGGTGCATAGATCCTGAGAGATCAGTAACCAGAAGAACCACCTCTCGCCGTAATAACGGCTTTGATACGTCTGGGCATTGAGTCAAACAGAATTGGATGGCTTGTACAGGTACAGCGGCCCATGCAGCTCCAACACGATACCACAGTTCATCAAGAGTAGTGACTGGCGTATTGTGACGAGCCACTTGCTCGGCCACCATTGACCAGATGTTTTCAATTGGCGAGAGATCTAGAGAATGTTCTGGCCAGGGCAGCAGTCGAACATTTTCTGTATCCAGAAAGGCCCGTACAGGACCTGCAACATACGGTCGTGCATTATCCTGCTGAAATGTAGGGTTTCGCAGGGATCGAATGCAGGGTAGAGTCACGGGTGGTTGTTGTTGTGGTGGTCTTCAGTCCTGAGACTGGTTTGATGCAGCTCTCCACCCTACTCTATCCTGTGCAAGCTTCTTCATCTCCCAGTACCTACTGCAACCTACATCCTTCTGAATCTGCTTAGTGTATTCATCTCTTGGTCTCCCTCTACGATTTTTACACTCCACGCCGCCCTCCAATACTAAACTGGTGATCCCTTGATGCATCAGAACATGTCCTACCAACCGATCCCTTCTTCTAGTCAAGTTGTGCCACAAACTACGCTTCTCCCCAATCCTATTCAATACTTCCTCATTAGTTATGTGATCTACCCATCTAAACTTCAGCATTCTTCTGTAGCACCACATTTCTAAAGCTTCTATTCTCTTCTCGTCCAAACTATTTATCGTCCATGTTTCACTTCCATACATGGCTACACTCCATACAAATACTTTCAGAAACGTCTTCCTGACACTTAAACCCATACTAGATGTTAACAAATTTCTCTTCTTCAGAAATGCTTTCCTTGCCATTGCCAGTCTACATTTTATATCCTCACTACTTCGACCATCATCAGTTATTTTGCTCCCCAAATAGCAAAACTCCTTTACTACTTTAAGTGTCTCATTTCCTAATCTAATTCCCTCAGCATCACCCGACTTAATGCGACTACATTCCATTATCCTTGTTTTGCTTTTGTTGATGTTCATCTTATATCCAACTTTTAAGACACTGTCCATTCCGTTCAACTGCTCTTCCAAGTCCTTTGCTGTCTCTGACACAATTACAATGTCATCGGCGAACCTCAAAGTTTTTATTTCTTCTCCACGGATTTTAATACCTACTCCGAATTTTTCTTTTGTTTCTTTCACTGCTTGCTCAATATAGAGATTGAATAACATCGGTGAGAGGCTACAGCCCTGTATCACTCCCTACCCAATCACTGCTTCGCTTTGATGTCCCTCGACTCTTACAACTCCCATCTGGTTTCTGTACATATTGTAAATAGCTTTTCGCTCTCTGTATTTTACCTCTGCCACCTTCAGAATTTGAAAGAGAGTATTCCAGTCAACATTGTCAAAAGCTTTCTCTAAGTCTACAAATGCCAGAAAAGTAGGTTTGCCTTTCCTTAATCTAGCTTCCAAGATAAGTCGTAGGGTCAGTATTGCCTCACGTGTTGCGGTATTTCTACGGAATCCAAACTGATCTTCCCCGAGGTCGGCTTCTACTAGTTTTTCCATTCGTCTGTAAAGAATGGAAAAACTAGTGGTAACACATCTGAAATGTGTTCAAAGTGCCGTCAATGCGAACAAGAGGTGTCCGAGACGTGTAACCAATGGCATCCCATACCATCACACCGGGTGATACGTCAGTATGGCGATGACGAATGCACGCTTCCAATGTGCGTTCACCGCGATGTCGTCAAACACGGATGCGACCATCATGATGCTATGAACGGAACCTGGATTCATCTGAAAAAATGACGTTCTGCCATTCGTTCACCAAGTTTCGTCGTTGAGTACACCGTCGCAGGCGCTCCTGTCTGTGATGCAGCGTCAAGGGTAACGACAGCCATGGTCTCCGAGCTGATAGTCCATGCTGCTGCAAACGTCGTCGAACTGTTCGTGCAGATGGTTGTCGCCTTGCAGACGTCCCCATCTGTCGACTCAGGGATCGAGACGTGGCTGTACGATCCGTTACAGCCTTGCGGATAAGATGCCTGTCATCTCGACTGCTAGTGATACGAGGCCGTTGGGATCCAGCGTGGCGTTCCGTCTTGCCCTCGTGAACCCACCGATTCCATATTCTGCTAACAGTCATTGCATCTCGACCAACGCGAGCAGCAATATCGCGATGGCTATCTGGTCTGACGAGACGCAATTCAAAGTGAACGGTACTGTAAAGCGCCACAACAGCGTGTACTGCGCTCCTGAAAATCCTCACGTTCACATGGACACACTTGTTAATGTACCGGGTTTGATGTGTGGTGTGGTCTGTCGTCGCACAGTTTGACTGCCCCACTCTTCTTTGAGGAGACCGTAACTGGTGAGATGTACCTTCCTATGCTGCAAACATTGATTTTACCTGCCATGCGAGAGGTGTTTCAAAACGGAAGATGTTACCTACAACAAAATGTTGCTACGCCTTACTGCCACAGGGATATCAGGGCCTACCTGGACGAAAGTCTACCTGGACGATGCACAGGTCGAAAACGAGCTGCCGAGTACCAGCGCGGTCTCCAGACCTTACACCTCTTGACGTCTACCTACGGGGGATGTTAAAGAATTAAGTTTATCAACAGAAATCAGCTCCACTTAAGAGCTATGAGAAATCATCGAGGCGTCCTGTGCGGTCAGCAGTTCAGTGGCATTCACACTTTTTGGCTGCTAACGGGGGTCACTTTCAACAGGTAAAATAACCTTCCTCCCGTGCGAGAAGTGTAAAGATTTGTCATTTTGTTCCATCAATGTTGATTATCACAGAGCGTACATTTTTCTGGACTTCTCTGTTGTTAACTAAACATTGGAGTCAGTTGGATAACGAACTGAGGATATTCATGTTGGCCTGATACAGTGTGTCCTTGCGTAAGAGTTACCAGTCATGGCTCTGTACGCTTTTAAATAAACTGTTTATAACCATTTTCTAATACGCTTAATATAACTTGTAATTGCTGGCATCATCAGGTTTCATATGACACATCATGAGCCTAAGTTATGCCTCGAGTTCATTTGAAATAGTCTTTATGAACTGTGACAATTATAAATGTTAAATATTGTTTTTCACAACCACGGTTTAGTTCGCGATGAGCCTCTATCTCCGCCGCGATCCTTAAGTTGTCACTCTACACACCTGCAGCTCGCGCTTCCCGGGTCGCTCGTCCAGCCCTCGGCACACCTGCCAAGCTTACTTTGCGTTCCCGTCAGATCGCCAGAGTTGACCGCTGTTCTGCTCTGCCGAGTGCTGCTGGCCAGCGGGCTGCCCTCAGCCCCTGCGAGGCCACTTCGAGAGCTGTTCGGCAGCGGTCACGAACACTGACAGCGGTCGGGACGGCGGTGTGCTGGCCACGTGGCCCTCCGCGTCCGAATACGGTGAAGCCTGAGGGCGGACGGTGGCTTTGGGCCTTCGAGTTCTGTTCGGACGGTGTTTGTTTGCTCGTTTCCCTAAGGGCACAAGTGCGGTTTATGAGCGTCACTTACATCTCGCCAGCATGTCCTTTGCATCAAATACTGGCGCCAGTCATCTGAGAGCTCAGTCACGTGTGCACCTACTGAGTCTCAGCCCTCGCCAACAGGAAACGGAAATCCTGCAGTTGCAAATTCTTACGCGCTTTCCACACTGAAAGTGTCAGTACCTCTGTGTGATCCTGCCCACTCGTGTAGTATAGGGTGCTAAGGATAGCTAGACAACATTTAAGCAAACCATATTAACTGAGTGTATTATAGTAATTAAAATGACAATACTTAACTTGCGTATGTACAAGGTGGGTCGCAAGCAATTCGCAACATAGTCAGTGTCCTTGTAGTGTGGCCGAGGCTCGCTGGAGCGGCGTTCATCTTCTCTCCAGACTGAGGCTGCTCCTGTCGTGGTGACGTAGTTTCACAGCCTTCTCTGCGGTTACGTTTCATGCGGAGGTGCCGGCGTTTGATGTTACGCAGGAACAACCTCGATCACTAATGAACACAAAGTTCCGATGTCCTACTTACACATCATTTACTTCGAATATGATTGACGTAGGGGAATTATGGGCTAAGTTTACAGTGAATGTAAATTCTGCTCTGGCGAACTACGCTCCGAGTATGTGGATTAAGCACGGAAAAGACCCACCGTGGTGTAACAATAATAGTCGGAAAATTTTGAGGAAGCAGAGACTGTAGCAATGTCTGTGGGACGGGTGAAATTAGTAGAAATTCTCGCGTGTACAAAAAGAGCGCTGCGCAAAACACACGACTTCCATTGTCGTACATGAACGAACAATTTTGTAGAGAATCCGAAAAAAAAATCTCGTCCTACATAAAATCATTAAGCGGTCGACCAGTCTGGTGTGACAAGAGAAGACAGCAAAACGGAAGCAAGGTTCTAAATTTCTCGTTTAAAAAAAAAACATGCACCCATTTAGGATGGTACAGAAATAACATGCGAAGTTTTAGAAAGTTCTCTGTAGTATTAACAGCGGTCGGCGTAAAACATTGAAATTAATAACAAGAGTCTCAATTGCAACAGATGTTTATTACATTTGGGTACTGGTTTTAGTCTACAATGTAGACCATCTTCAGGCGGTAACCAGCATGATGGCGGCAGTCGGCGGTTGATGGAGCTGCTACCTCCATTTGACACCACGTTCAGACGCGTCTTGGCACGTCCACCGCCACCAGCCGCCATCATGCTGGTTACCGCCTGAAGATGGTCGAAATTAATACCAACTGTGTGTTGCATTCGAGACTCTTTTAATCAATTTTAAGATATACTATTGTCTGACCGTCGTCGATATTCCTGCGTGGTGGACGCAGGAATAAGTATCCGTGCCACTGACAAGCAACTGAAATAGTTAAAAAAAATATCGTTCCAGGTGGAGAAGCGGTCCCTACCCTGTTTTACGGCGTTTGTCACGAATCTCCATTCCTGCTCAATGTTCCAAAAGCGAAAACTGAGTAGATGTCAACGACAACGCGACAAACGCCGGTTTGCAACGTATGTATGTAGATCTTCACTTAAAACTTCCGGGCTGATAGGCCGTGGTCGAAGTATAGAACTGTCTCCTGACGTTTCGTCCCCGACTGCGGGAGACATCGTCGGAGGTAGATGTAGACAGCCGGCCGGGATGGCCGAACGCTCCTAGGCGCTTCAGTCTGGAACCGCCCGACCGCTACGGTCGCAGGTTCGAATCCTGCCTCGGGCACAGTTAGTTGGGTTTAAGTAAGTTCTAAATTCCAGGGGACTGATGACCTCAGCTGTTAAGTCCTATAGTGCTCAGAGCCATTTGAACCATTTTAGATGTAGACAAGGAAGCACTAAGACTGCGATACAGCGTTTCCGCCCCACAGGCCTTCACTTCTACGCCCGAAAGCGCTGTCGACGAGCAACTTAAAAAAATGTGTAAACATTCGAATGTGTGGCAAATGTGGCCTGAGGAGGAGAATGATCGGCTTTTGACTGAGCCGAATAACAGGAAGTCCGAGGAAATTAGACAAAGAAACAGTGAGTTTGTACGGTATTGCTGGCTGAGTACTACAGTGGGGTGTTCTTGTGCACGCTCGGAGAGGGTTTCCTCTCCTTGAGATAACACGGCTCGCTTTCTAGGTGTGCTTTAGACACGCGTATTGATTGTTGGTGACTAATATGTGTGCGTACAGTGTGGTGTCACGTCAGTGTCGGGATGAGGGAAGCGAGAAGATGAGAGCCGCTGCTAGCAGGCACCAGGCGGCCTGGCCCGCTGCCCTGGAATTACAGGCAGCATCCGGTGGCCTCAGCGTCCCTACCCGACGTGTTGAGGTGCGGACACATAAGCAGTGAAATCAAGGGCACGGTGTTACTAATAAATAAATGTGTAAAAGCAGGACTAATTTGTGACGAGAATCAGTCTTCTACTCGAGTAATGTGACGTTCTCGGTTTAATGTGGTGATCCACGCAGTTTGCTCGTGCCGCAGACTCTGCTACTCCGTGCGTAGGCGTGAAGGTGTTGTGGGACAGAGCAGTTGTGCTGAAACGTAAAAGGAGGCGAACTCCATCGAACCCCACTCGCGACTCGTAAGTAAAGCGGGGCTCTCGCCTGCACCGTACGCTCTTCAACGTACCGGCGGACTGGTTGGGGCCGCAGTTTGCGCTCGTCGCCGCCGCGGCGCTTCCCGGCCTCGTTAGCGCCCCGCGGCTCATTAGCCCGGCTGCCACTGCTGACGGCGCCGCCCGCCGCCCGCCGCCTGCTCACTCGCTGCCGCGCCGGCGCTCCAGCCAGCCCCTCTCCACGGCTAAGTTGGCCCGTAGAGTCGAGTTTGCTCCCCCTCTCTCTCTCTCCCTCTCTCAGTCTCTCTACCCCTGTCTCTGTCTCCCTGTCTGTCTGTCTCTTTCCCTCCCTCACTCGGAAAGGGGGGTTGTTGTTGTTGTTGTGGTCTTCTGTTCTGAGACTGGTTTGATGCAGCTCTCCATGCTACTCTATCCTGTGCAAGCTTCTTCATCTCCCAGTACTTACTGCAACCTACATCCTTCTGAATCTGCCTAGTGTATTCATCTCTTGCTCCCCCTCTACGATTTTTACCCTCCAAGCTGCCATCCAATACTAAATTGGTGATCCCTTGATGCCTCAGAACATGTCCTACCAAACAATTCCTTCTTCTAGTCAAGTTGTGCCACAAGCTCCTCTTCTCCCCCATTCCATTCAATACCATCTCATTAGTTATGCGATCTACCAATCTAATCTTCAGCATTCTTCTGTAGCACCACATTTCGAAAGCTTCTATTCTCTTCTGGTCCAAACTATTTATCGTCCATGTTTCACTTCCATACATGGCTACACTCCATACAAATACTTTCAGAAACGTCTTCCTGACACTTAAATCTATACTCGATGTTAACAAATTTCTCTTCTTCAGAAACGCTTTACTTGCTATTGGTAGTGTACGTTTTATATCCTCTCTTCTTCGACCATCATCAGTTTCATTTTCTCCCCAAACAGCAAAACTCCTTTACTACTTTAAGTGTGTCATTTCCTAATCTAATTCCCTCAGCATCATCCGACTTAATTCGACTACATTCCATTATCCTCGTTTTGCGTTTGTTGATGTTCATCTTATACCCTCCTTTCGAGACACTGTCCATTCCGTTCAACTGCTCTTCCAAGTCCTTTGCTGTCTCTGACAGAATTACAATGTCATCGGCGAACCTCAAAGTTTTTATTTCTTCCCCGTGGATTTTAATACCTACTCCGAACTTTTCTTTTGTTTCCTTTATTGCTTGCTCAATATACAGATTGAATAGCATCGGGGATAGGATACAACCCAGTCTCACTCCCT
The DNA here is from genome assembly GCF_021461385.2 of Schistocerca piceifrons. Taxonomy (NCBI): domain Eukaryota; kingdom Metazoa; phylum Arthropoda; class Insecta; order Orthoptera; family Acrididae; genus Schistocerca; species Schistocerca piceifrons. The sequence goes on from NC_060140.1 coordinate 35,617,315, forward strand.
TCCCAACCAGCGCTTCTCTGTCATTCCCCTCGACTCTTATAACTGCCATCTGCTTTGTGTAAGAATTGTAAATAGAAAGGGGGGATAGCAAATTTAAATGCTACTCAGCTTGCGGAACATTACACCGAATTTCAGGAACCGTTCTAAAACAGATTTTCCGGCAGTCAGTTACTTTACGCTAATCGATACATTAATCCTCACGGTGAGACTGCTTCATCAGCGAGTCGTGATGCGAACTCAATAGCTGAAGCCCGGCGAGCTGATCCTTTCTTTGCCTTTCGAGTGTCTTTGGTCTCTCTCTCTCTCTCTCTCTCTCTGCCGGCCGCGGTGGTTTAGCGGATCTAGGCGCTCAGTCCGGAACCGCGCGAGTGCTACGGTCGCAGGTTCGAATCCTGCCTCGGGCATGGATGTGTGTGATGTCCTTAGGTTAGTTAGGTTTAAGTAGTTCTAAGTTCTAGGGGACTAATGACCACAACAGTTAAGTCCCATAGTGCTCAGAGCCATTTGAACCATTTCTCTCTCTCTGTGGAAGGGGGGAGACAGTGGAGAGAACGAGATGGAGGTGGTCGATGCTAGCAGTTGTTACAGTTGTTAGTAGTGGTGTCCGCAGGAGCGTGCGTGCTTCTCCGGCAGCAGGTGTCGAGCATTGCCGGCGCACGGGTTTTCCGGCGTGAGCGCGACGAGGCGGTGCGGTTACGGACGCTGGGCGCTCGGCGCTCGGCGCTCGGCGCGGCTGCCCCTGTCCTGTCCTGTCCTGTCCTGTCCTCGCTGCACTACTTCGCACTGCTTCGGGGATCCTCGTGCAGAAGCCGGGCGATTCGTGGCGCACGCTGCTCTAGTCGCTCGGAACGCCTTCCCTCTGTTTGTGGGCGAGCGCGATTTGTAACGTTCACCAGAAACTTGTCTCGGTTGTCTGCAGTTTGTTGAAGCAGCTTTACGGTTGCCTTCGGCTCAGTTGTCAGCTTCACTTCTGCTGCGCTCCCGCATTTTCACGTAATTGCTGATTATTTAGAAGGGCCGCTGGCATGTGCTGAACTCCCTGCGGTATGGAAATTGGGTTTTTCTTTCGAGTATGATTGTCTTCAAAACATTTTAAGTAACAGTTCAAACTGCTGTTTTCTTGTGATTTTGATTCCAAGCCCTTGTGGCCTGCACTCTGTTTAAAGATTAGATTTCATCTTGCCACCGTGCTTGTTATATCCTAGCCAGTAATGCCACCCGAGCCCGCTGCCAAAAGGTTGGCAGCATCAAAGTCCGGACGCCGTCCGCATAAGCAGCGCCAGCGAGACAGGAAATCGCCGCAAGTCTGCGCGCGCCACCGCTGGCTTCTGGTTTCTTAAGCGCTGGAGTCGCGAGCGCTAGGACAGTTCTGTATTCGCCGCTCAGTTGTATACTCGCCACCGAATGGTGTACTTGCTAGTCAGTTGTGTGTTCATCGCAGCAGAGTTGTTGTTTGTCGTCAGCCGACGCTGACCTAGCCGCTCCGACTCGAACTAGACAGATTTCTGTAGACACGGACTTCACTACTGTGTTTCTGTATCTTCGTTAATAAAGATAAGTATCGACTTTTATTTAATCAGAGTGTTTGGGTTTTCATCTTTCTGTTCACTGTTCCAGCGGACCGGTCGGCCCGCTATTAAAAGTGTGGCGGTGACTTCGTAAGCCGTTTCTACAGCGAATTGTTTGTCGCTACGAACGCCGCCACAAAAGTGCTGAACTTAAGAAAAGACATTCACTTGAATCAGTGGCAATGACTCGGTTCTTGCAGCGAGTACTGTATCTCCCTCCTTAGAGAGCTTAATTATTGTTTAGCGGAATAAGTGCAATATCTAATTATATTCAAACGGTACCTGCATCTGTTAAATTGTGTTACAGGAGGAGGAATTCCACAACGTCAGCTGAAGTACTTGAAAACCCCTGATCGTCGACCTTCACGACTTGACGGCAACCGCCACCGCTGTACCACGGATGAAGAGCACCCCCCCCCCCCCCCCCCCCCCAGATCGGCCTGCGTGAGTCGAGTTTACGCGTTGCCGTGCCGCCGGTGCCGTGGGCAGCGCGGCCGGCTGGAACCCAGTGTGCGGCAGCCGGCGTCAGCAGCCACTGACAGACGATGCCAAGGTGCTACCTGTATTTGTATGGAAATGAGTAATGATTCTCCTTCCACTGCGCCTACCGCCATCAGGTCACTGCCACCCTTTCGAGGCAAACTGGCGAGAGCGAACTGGGAGAGAGTCTCCCGATACTGAATCAACTATACTCACGCTCCTCCCAATAGTCGCCTCTTTCAGCAGGAACAGTGGGAGGTGGACAGAGGGAGCGGCGAGGAGGACGTGAACTGAGAAAGGAATGACGAGGAGATAGACAGAGAGTGGAGAAAGAAGGAGAGTGACAGAGAATGGGGGCAGGTGTAGACGGAGGAGGACAAGACGGACAGAGCAGAGAGGAGCGCAAAGGAAAGAGGAGGCAATGGACAGAGACAAGGAGAGGAACAGACGGATAAAGGGAGGGGGAAGTGGAAGTGGACAGAGAGTGGGGGTTCGGAGGGTGAAAACAGGGCGGGGGGGGGGGGGAGATGGACTGACAGAAGACTGCAATAAATACAAATCTAGGCAACGGTGGGTACTCTGCTACTCGTAAAGAACCACACTGCTGAATTCTAAGCCCACTTTACCTACGGGATGACAAATATGCACAACAATGAAACTTCCTGACACATCAAAACTGTGTGCCGGAGCGAGACACGAACTCAGGACCTCTGCCTTTCGCGGGCAACTGCTGCACCTATTGAGCCGCCCAAGCACAATTACGACCCGCCCCCACAGCTTTACTTCCACCGGCACCTAGTCTCCCACCTTCCAAATTTCACAAAAGTTCTCCAGCGAAAGTTGCACCCCTGGAAGAAACGAAACAACAGTCTGCAAAGGTGAAGCCTGCGAAAGGACTTTAGGCGTGACTCCAGGTAGAGTCCGCACAAGATGCGATGGCCGATGCGAGTGACGAGTTTCCGTCCAAAGCGCTGGCCGAGTTCATTCCTTTGTTCGGAAAGGGAGACCGGGAGTGTTTGGCACCTTTCTGCCGGTCGGGATGACAGAATGAGGCGCACGGGCTGCAATCTTTCTCAAATGATTTTACAGAAAGTATTCAGTTAAACAAATCATTATTGTGTTAGTTAACCAGGTTCATGATGATGTGTTCACCATTTCCTTGGTGGACATAGTTATTGTGATATTTACGTGGAAGTAAGATTGCGTGAAATTCGAAAAAGTTTGTAATGAAAATAGGGATCACTATTATTTTGCATTTGGTGCATATTACATAACATGTTACTGCGTACGCAATTTAGCTAACATGCTGAATCTTTGTTAGACTTTGGTGGAGGTCTCTATCTGTCTCCAGTCTCGAGAAAATTGATCTGATGTAGCACACTCATATGCTACGCGCCGCGCCAGCGGTAAAGTCGGAGTGAAATATTCACAACATTCTTTAAGTTTCATAAACTGGGTTCCTCAGACGCTCACTTACCTAATAAAAGAATGTTCCAGTATCCTCCCACATTTGCGTCTGCACAACATGTTAGTGTGGTGACACTGTGTAAACTCCAGCGTGTTTTGCGAAACACAATTTTAACATGGCAACAAGAGAAATGTGTAGCTTTTATTCGAAATTTGCAGCTCACGATGCTTCTTTGAATGTTACAATTGGTTAACAAGCGAGGCGAAAATAGATCGCTACATTTTCAGCGGAATTCTCTTTAGATACTAACCAAAACAGGGACGACACACCTTCTTGAATGGTCACCATGCAAGTGTGGGCGAAGAGGGGCTCCCCTTAATATTCACAAAACACGAGGGCGTAGACTTCAATTTCTATTGAAACCATTATGCCATGAATCATTCTCGATTTTGAGGTTAGGAATGTTGCGAATCCGTCAACACAGAACACATTACTGAATAACTTTACAAATAGATGGTCCTAATATGAGATACACATAGATATAGTTTGTTTTTTGAATGATTGTTATGTTTATTCCATGAAGTCAATAAATACAAGCGGCGTTTAGTAAGTAATGCCACACATTTTTTGTCGGCCAGTTTCGGTTGAAATAATACGGAATTTGCTGTGAGACGTGGTGCGATGTTCCCGCTTCAGTCCCTACGGTTGAACGAAGTTCCCACAGGTGGCGGTGCCGCACGTAGCCCTCAAACTGGCGTCGGCCACGGAGGTACGTTCCAAGCACACAAGTGTCACTGAGCTGCATTTGGCAGAAAAACAGAGCACTGCAGATATTCATTGGAGCTACGGAGAGCTAGCAGTGAACAAAAGCACGAGGAGTCGTTGGGCGAGGGACCTATCATTGTAGCAAACGTGTCCGATTTGCCGCTTGCTGGCCAGCTGTACTCAACTGTGACTCGTGCAGCTTTGGGACATGCGTCCACTCTCATTTGAGCCGATAGACGGATCACAATGAAACACCGCGCTCCTTAACCGGACGTGTATGTCGGTAGTGCTGACACACTGGGGTACTCAGAGTCGTGTGTCCCCGCTGCGTCCCTCGCCTGTCTACAGCCCGGGATTTTGCACCCTTTGAAGGACGCACGCCGCGGGAAACAGTACGTCGACGAAGGGGAGACTACAGGTGCAACGAGCCACTGACTCCGGCGTCGGCCAGTAGAGCGCCACCACGCAGGCATTCAGGCCCTCTCAACGAGCTGGCGTAACATCGTTGCGTTTAACGAAGATTATGTTCAAAAATAATATTTTATAGCCAAAAGAGCGGGGAATTTTATTGTGTATTGAAATCGTGAACTAAACCAACCTGCTTACTGAACACCGCTCGTAAGCGCGACAATAAGTGGTATCAATTGTGAGAGCAAGGAGACAAAACTTTCCAGTTTTACCAAGAGATAGCGATGTACAAAGAGGTGAAAGTGCAGAATTTACGAGTACTAAAGGTGTACTTCAAGTGAAAGAACAAACGTAGGTTACGTAATGAAATAGACACTGTCAAATAAAAAGAACATAACTACAATCAAACTGTCCAAAATTTTCAAGGACTACAATAAAGCTTGGGATTCGTTGACAAAACACACGTGGTGAAGGCAACATAGGGCACTGACCAGAAAATCAGAAAATGGTAGAATATTCCAGCATCTCAGTGACGTCAGTTTTGTGACTACTCTCATTTTGTATAAACTTTCTTGTAAGTTGCCAAAGTAGTCACTAAAATATGTCAGGTGTGAGGGACGTACGTTTCACAGTCGTTGAAGAGGAGAAAGGCACGTAGTCCAAGAAATCGTAACAAGACCTACACTTCAAACGCAGTGCGTAGTGGTAAGGCAGCACACTTACGCACTTGTAATCGTTGTGCCGACTGCAGTAGCAAGCAAAATCCAAAACAAACAAGCTGAATGTGTTCCACGTATAAAATTCATTCGCTGTGATGAAGGGAAGACAGCGCTTTCAGTTTAGCGTAAGTAGCTCTATAACTTGTAGGGAACTGAAAGGACTGTTTTATATGTCTGGAATGGATGGTCATCATAAAATTATATGTTATGGGTTCTGTTTTTGTGATTGTATTCTCACTCCTGTTTATTTTGCAATAAAGATTCAGTTTATCAAATGACTGATATTATTACTTTACAAATGTTCAATTGTGATAAAGAATGGCAATATTTATGTACCGGTCTACTGAAGTTAGTACTGCTTACAGAGGTTTTATGTTCAAATGACACACTGAAATTAAAAATGAATTTTATGTTCGATTTTACTTGGTGTAAATATATAAGGAAAACATTATGTCAACGCAGTTTTAACCAACAAAATATTTCGTGGCTCAGAGGGTTTGGAAAAATCATGCAAAAGTTAGAAGTGGATGGACAGTAGCCTAGCCTTCCCGAATGCAAGTCCACTGTGCTTTCGACTGTGCCACCTGGGCTGGTCAGGTGAAGCAATTCGAGATCCGAGGTAATCAATGGTTACACAAAGCGACAAATCGTTTTAGATATCTTCTCATACAAGAGACAGTGACAAAGAGAGAGACAGAGAGAGAGAGAGAGTAAAATATTTTTAAGTTGACCTTCTTACGTCTGCATGACCATTATGCGCCAGTTAACACTGATGGAAATAAGCAGGGGGACACAGCGTGCTCTGCAAATTGCAGGACTGTCTCTTAAAGATCTGGACAGTGACAGTATTCACTGTACTAGAGGCCTGAGACGTATTTGAGCTACGATCTTCCCAAGTGTTCCACTTCCCTGAGTGAACGTTAAACCATTCATGGCAACAGCGAAATCTGCCCAGTTTACTCTAGACTCTCTCCTTTACTAGCCAACTTAAGAATGGTGACGGTCGTGGATTACGGACGCCCAAGGACCCACTGTAGCACGCCAGGTTTGTGGTGTACAAAGATACTACACAAGAAGAGGTTGCGACAATTGGTACCAGAAGTAGCGTGGACGTCCGTTTGCAGCAGGAAGATAGCTGCGCTCGAATCGATCACGCTGCCCGCGGAAATCAAGCCCGCTGAGCAACAGAGAGAGATGTGCGCCTAAGTAACGAGCAGAAACTGTGAGTCGCGAGCTTTAAGTCAGTCCGAGTCTTTCTACGGTTCCTGGAGACCGTTCGTCTTGCATTCAAGTCATTGAGTGAGATAGAAACAGTGGTTAATCTTCAGAGGAAACAGAACAGCGAATTGAATTATCGTGTATGGACGGAAACCGCCTGCCTGCCAGAAGATCAGTTTTCTTCCAACTTTAGTTCAGACAACATTATTTTTGTTTGTGTTTATTGAGCTGTAGTCAACACAAGACAGATAGGCTAAACCTGCATTCTACAGTTGGTGAAGCAGCTTTACCAAAGTCGAGTAATATATTTTAGTATTCACTGTTCTGTGTTACTTTCATTGTGAATGTGTGTTGCCACAGAACCCACGCATCCTTCCTAGCAGGACACCTGTATATGTGTTTTTTTCATCAAAGTGGACGCCTTCAGTTCACAATGAGATGGAAGCAATGAACACTATAGTAGCACAGTGGATAGGCTCGAGAGGGGCCATCAGTAGCAGACTGGACGATCTCTAGAAGAACCAGGGGCACACTGCACGGATTAATCAGCGCCCACCAGGAGCACACTCGATCCACTGCAAAGGCACCAGAAATAGCAGATCAGATGGACGCCAGAAGGTAAGCAGTAACACACTGGACGAATCCTGAAGACACACCAGGAGCACAATGGACTGACTCTGGATGTCCCACAAGTAGCACCCTAGAACACCGAGGTTCCAGCAGCAGCAACACTCGAGATACTCAGTACAGCCCAGTGGGAAGCGCGTGGACGGACTCAGCAGTGTCCAGAGAGCACCACATCCGCTTATCTCGCTAACTGTGTGGGCAGGTGCGCGGCATTCGTACTTAGTTTCGGGTGACGATCCAAAAAGCTACCTTAAATGATACCGAATTTTTATTGTTCTCTTACATTGGTATTATCACGGTTGTGAAATCTGAAGTGGTTCTGAGTAGCTAATATGTATTCAAGCAAAGCGAAAAAGGTATTTTATTGGTTTACTTAAGTATTAATTTGATCTGCTAAAATTAGAGCGTTGAGGCGCTGTTTTATCTGACTAGGTGTATTTTGTGTGTTAGCATTAGAGTATGCGTAGTACATGAATTGTATGTCATAGCAATAGATGAAGAAGTTGCCATCAGTACTTAAGTAGCGCCGTTCGTACTTTGACTCCGCTGAGTAATTTTCTCATAGTGCAAAGTGCCTGTCGAATGGGAGTAAGCTAGAGCACTACTACTAACCCGGTGCACGTCCGATGTCAAGCAAAATTTCATATTCAGTATTTCGTACAGTTATTGACAAAATCAAAACATTTAAAATGCTGTCATAAACTAACGATTAAGGAGTGTGATGTTAGGTTAAAGATTTACCAGAGTAAGACATGTATCACGAACTGTGTACGTCTCCTCAGGCAGTGTAACTTAGAACACGCAAGTACATCCAATATTTGAGAATTAGAGCGCTCAGTGGTTTCCAACAAACTTTAAACTTTTCTAACCTTTTTCTCACTTACACGGTTTAATTCAAATACGTAAGATATTAACTCGTTTATAAAGTAATCAGACGTTTGAAGCTGACTTACATGTGGGAGTCGGATCCCCTAAAGAATCGGCGGTTTTTTGTCCACTCTAACTGAGCATCACAGTGGTAAACATTAGCTCAGACTGATGCGTCGACTAGTTTTTATCTTAGGCAACAACATACTTTTCTAAATTTATTAAGTGTGTGTAGGCTAACGAGAAAGTGAGTGCCGGCATACTACTGCAGAGCACGGACTCCCCTGAGGCCCACAGCAGGGTGTGCGGCAGGATCGACTGTCGCCCTCTCCAGTCTCCCTGACGAAGCGACAGTGTCCCAGTGAAACGTAATTTGCCATCCCGATGGTCGATTCAGAGTCTACACAAATTTGCGAATCAGCTGATATATGTCTTTGATCGGTCCGAATAACGTCCCGAAAGTCGACGAAATTAATCATCAAGTAAATGGTATAAAACTAAATTCCCGTGACATTTAAAGATTGGCGTAGGCTTGTCTAATTGGAACAGCCTCGGTTTAATTATGGATAATAATTCGCAAGATGGTGAATAGCCCCAAAGGCTGATGCAGCCGTTACTCTGAATTTCTTTTCTCGGCGCAGCGAGACTAGACCTTCCCGCCGTTTCGCAGATCTGACGCCACTCCAGGAACACCACCAACCTCTGGACTGCGAGACCGGGCCTTACTGACACGAACAAAGCCTAATTTCTCCCTGTTCAGCTTGGCGGGCGCCTTTTTCTGCCACAGGACGAATTCAGAGGCGCAACGCCCTCGGCAACAAAAGTAACGAGAGAGGGCCTCTGGTCTACAGTCGTTTGCAGTTCTTGGTTGGAGTCTGTTTGTATTCTTCAATAGCGCAGGTGTTGCCGTCCTTCTGCGTGCCTACTGTTCTCAGTAGCAGCCCTCGACCCCACAGCTCTGGTTAGCCCTGTTTCGCATTCACTGTTGTGTGACCGCGATTACCTCGGCGCTGAATTCATAGAAACGTAAAAGTTTGCATCTGAATCGGCGGGCGCGATGAAGTTAGCCATTCTTTCGTAATAGTAATTTGTACTGCCCCTGCCTGTGCTTCACCCTCCTCAATTCTCTTGGCTATTAATCATTTCATGAATCTCTCAGTGTACGTCGTCTCCGGTCAAACACTGAATGAGTTCTCAAAATGCTCTTTTATGTTGTAGTTGGGAGGGGTTTCTTTCAATAAATTGATGATTAGGGACCCTAGACGGGTCAGCCAAATGTCAGGGGAGGGGGGGGGGGGGTTAACAAGAATGCTTTTACTTGTTCACTTTGCCTACTGGATCGGGTCGTTGGCTCTGGCTGAAGGTCTGTTATGAGACCCAACCCGTTAATTATAACTGCCCCTTCACTAATTTTGATTAATATTTAATAACTAAATAGTGTTCAGGGAACTGATCACTACTAAACAAACAAGGATAGCATTGAACACATTTATTGAACAATAATCTTCCTAACATCAAACTGAACAATGACATACATTTATAGGTGATACAATCAAGCTAGTAATGGCAATGACCCTTAAATTCCAAAACTAACTCTTAAGGTCGGATAACGCATCTGTACTTGTTATTTTCCACTCTCAGACAGCATAAAATACGTCAGACAAACCTAATGCAATTAACAAATTCTCAATAAGAGCGTGGCTCGAAAACTGAGCTCTGGTAATCACAGGATTAAATGCCGAAACTGAGCATCACGTTACCAAATGCAGCATCGTGGACAAGTCAGCAAGATGCCGATGGCGTCTGCGTCGTCGAGGAGCCTCAATTTCAACAAAAATGAATATATTTTCGCGAACAGGGTTCCTGTCCGTAAACTCCTATTCAAAAGCTAATTCTGCTTTCTTCCCAATCGTCTCGCACTCGTTAAGACGGGCCTGACCAGCCCAAAGGCGGAATCCAGTTACGTCTTTAATAAAGTGTGGCTCAAGGAAATTGCTCTGCTCCTGTCTGCTTCCTGTGAGACAGTATTCCCAACCGTAATTAGCGGAAACAGCCCAACAGTAAAACATGACCGTTCTCCTAAGTGAATACTAGTTTCAGTTGCAGCTGGCCGATTTATTCAAAGTTCTGCACAGCACACTGAAAAGAATTTACTCTCCTACAGCAGAGCCGAAAGCACGACGTCTGCTCGCTACAGGAGCTAAGACGCTTCTCCTCCAAGGAACATAGAATAAAAAAGGTATGCCAGATTGGCTTAGTGCGCTGTCATTGGTCAGCGACTTGTTACGTCACCTGGCAGCCAGACGGCAGCAGTCTCCGTTTGTAGAATATGAGTGATTGCAAAATAACTGTTTTCACGTCTCTTCCCTTCTCATATAACGTAAAGTTTCGCGCTCACAGGGTTGAACACACTTCATGTTAATATTATGTACAAGGTTTCCGAAAGAAATGCGTTAAATATTAGTAGCAATGATGATATATCGCCACGGAAAACTAGTGGCCGATGTTCGCATCCGCATTCATGCTCGTGTTTTAGGCATCTGACTACGGTAAATGTTTTACAGTTGGGTACTGCCGATTTTACACATGTTTTTGTAAATAAAAAGATAGTAATCGTCGAACTTAGCTTACAAAGCTGATGCAGAAGCTACGTCGAAGATGCTGAAGGCGACGCTGACCAGAGCCGATTCTTCCTTGCCGAATTCCGTTTCAGTGCATCAATTTTGGCTCTTTTGTTTAAATGTCTAATCCGTATAAAAGTTCTTGTTCTGACATATAACTGAACTATTTTGCTATTAAGTTCGGGAAATTTCGCACTTATATGACCTGCTAAGGTTGCCATCACTCTATTACAATGAGTAATATTTGATCCATGAAAAGCAGCAAATATAATTTCTAACTCACGTATTTTAGCAAACCAGTCAGTAGAGGGAGAAATGAGGCCCCCTTTTGAAATAATGGTAATCCAGTCTTGCTTCAGACTTTGTTCTGTATCAACAACACACTGCCCTGCTGTATTTCCCAAAGAACTGTCAACGTTTTTGCACTTGAATGCTATATATCCTGCTAGATATTTTAGAGCATCCTCATTCACGTCTTCACTCGTACACACTGAATCACTGAGCTCGAAATGTAAGAGCAAGTTTTCGTCATCTGTAGCGACGTCAAATGATTTATCAGTTACTCTTATACATAATTCACTCGAGAGAAAACGTGCAAAATCTTCCTCAGTTTCATCAGCTGGTGTCGGGTAGTTTTCAGAAACAGAATTCTCATTTCTGTCCTCTGAAGTCGAAGCACCAGAAGACAAAGGTATTTCACTTGCACTTCCAGTCAGTATCAATAAACGAATTCTGTTTTTCACCTCGAAAGGAGTGGGATTGTTGTAGAAGACACCAAGGCCACGGATTCTGGAAAAGAAATTTTCCAGACAATCTTGATTAAGTCTGGCTGTCAATATATAAGTAGCTCCGGAATTTTTCATATCATTGTACAATCCAAAAAGTGAATTTATTGATACAATGAATCCCTTCTGAAATGGGAGAAGACTGTTTCTTTTTCCTACTCGCATACTAGAGCACATTTCAAGAAATCTTTTTAGAGTGTTTTCCTGACTTCTGATATGAAACCCGTAACCACTTCTAAGGGGAGCTTTCTCATCTTGAGGGTATCTCGAATTCAGCACATCGAAAACATCGTTCACGAGCTCAATGAAGTTTCCTTTGCGATTTTTCTGCAGAACGTATCTCACAGCTTGGGCAGTGCGACGTGAAAATATCTGTGCAGCCCTTCGGACATTCTGACGATCACGTCCACTAACGTTAAGATGAACCTCCGATATGTGGTGATTGATGGAAAGGTCGCCTTTCTGATGTCGAAGAAGATCTTCTATAACCATTTTTGTAATCACAGTACCATCAGGCAAAGTGATTCCGTCATCAAGAAAATGATTTCTTAATAACTTAAGCAAATGTGGAACATCAAAAATAACCCAAACTTTTCTGCTGTGATCAACAGGGTTTGAAAAGAATGTCTTGGATGTAGACACACCAAGTTGCTTCCACACATTCATATTTTTTGGTCCCATGTCACACGTAACAGCTACAATACGGATTCCTGCTGTTTCAACTTCTTTTATGACATTCTGCAACAAATCGCTAGACATTGCAACATCAAAGTCATAATACACTGGCTGCTTCCATTTCGAAAACAAGCTGCGAAGCATGACAACTTGGACATTGTTGTGTGGTCCGAGTACTACATCGTCGGACGAATCATAAGTCACACGACCGTCAATGCTCATCTCGTCGAAGCTTAGGACACCAATCGCCTCTAATGATGTGAACATTTCTGACCTATTTTTAATTAACTCCAAAACTGGTTTCAAAATACCTGGTCGGCACTTGAACTGTTTCGTCCATATCTGGAGTGTTGACCTGCAGGGAAAAGGATAATTCTTCCTCCTCAGGTAGGCATATGCTTTAGGAGACAAAGCTCTCAATGTGAGAGCATTTGCAATGTCCTCTGAGCACCACTTTACTTGCTTCCTCCTCTTTAACAGACAACGAATTTGTCCTGGTGTGAAACACTGAGAAAGTGTACTTCTCACATCCGAGCATACACATTTGTGCTTCTTAGTGTGAGACACATTAGGTTTTACAGATGTAGCTTGCTTTATAACTTCTTTCATGGACTTAATTCTTTGTTCCAGTCGAACATTTTTAATCTTCAAACTAACCAATTCTTTCTTCAGTGCTTGAATTTCCTGGTCTTTAAATGAAATTAGCGGATCAGTAAAAACGTCTGTGTTGCTGGATTTGTCCAGCTTACTTTTCTTGGGAGATAAAGTTTTCAACGTTGAGAGAGCTCTTTTTTTTACTGTTCTAGTGTCACAGCGACGTTCTCTCTCTGTTAGAACACTACCGGTAACATTCGCGGTGCTGGGACCTGGAACTTCGAATAAATTTCCGTGCCAGTTTGGTATTTTTAGAGACGGAACAGCATTATCCTGTAGCAGTTTCCGTGTAGGTAGACCTAACAATTCATTCTGCAAGTCTCGTTTGTAATCGCTTTCACAAAAATGTTCAGAACAAACTCTTGCATTATTAACATTAATTTTGTCCTCTCGTTTACAACGAGCAATCCACTTACGCTGTAGTTCAACATTTTTTGGAAAACGATGATAAATTACGCCTTCAGTCTTACGTCCACTATTACTACATTCAGCAACTGCACAATACGACGTATTTGTAGACATAATTCCAAGAACGAAGCTACAAGACTCACGGATTAATTCCTTTCCAACTGAACACTCGGCAGGACAAGAATTACACACAAACTAACGTGTAACACGAACTCGCATGCACGCCTTCGATAGAAACACTGAGAGACACCGTTGTAAACAAACTGCAGTAGCTGCCAGGTGACGTCACAGCTCGAGATTCATCATGGCGGAAAAAGGAGTGGGAGGTCGCATTTACACTCCCCGAAAGCATGACGTCTGCTTGCTACAGGAGCTAAGACGCTTCTCCTCGATAACAGCTCCAAAAGCTCCTCTCTGCAAACATCAGCACCCCCACGCTATTTTTCGAGCTGGCCAATCCCGTGGCTCTAGACCAGCACAGTTCGCTCCCACTATTATTTCCTGGCTTCTTCCAGCCAATTAAAACATTTTGCGCCTTATTGCGCCGAGAATGTTCTGGAACAAACTGAAACTCCGTTCAAGATTGAACCCACCAATCGTGTCTCTCTGTTCGCCCTCGCGCAGGAAAAGGTCATTGCACTAGCTTAACCGCATTTCTCTGAAAGCCCCAGAAAACGTTAAGATTCGTGGGAAGGCTCCCTTAGGCGCCAGCTCATCTCGACATAGCGGCGTCGGCGTAACGCCCAGCGCCAACGAGGCGCCGTCCCTCGAAGGCCTGCCTATGTTGTCCGTGCAGTGGGTGCCTACCTGCTCCGGCGGCGAGTGTCCCCCAGTGGGACGCTTTCGCATGCCGACTCCTAATGGTCGGTTGTAAACTTCCGCATCCCTCTGCCCTGCCTTTGGGCAGTGCCGCTCGTCCGCTCCAGCCAACTCCATGAAAATATCACCTGAACCCCGACTTCATGCAACATGCGAATTTCTTAAATTTAATACGCGTCTTATGCCGTCTGATACTCACTATATTAATTTCAATAGGCTGATTGCCCGATAAATAACATAATAACTGACATCTAGCTCGTCTTTGGAACAATTATTATATTACAGTAAGGTGCAATATACTGCTGCCTTTACGCAGTTGCTTTTTTTTTTTTTTTTTTTTTTTGTCTTGTAGCAAGAATCTTCAGTCTAGGTCAGCGGTTCTCAATTTCCCAATTTTCACGACACAATTTTCAATCTTAATTTCCTTCGCCCACCCCTCCATACCACACTGTTACTCATACGAGAACAATATAATTACACAATAATAAATATTGAGTATTTTGAAGCTAAAGCTACAAACTTACAAATTTTACTATTTAATAAGAGTAAGTAAATTTATTGCTGTTTCGCAACATCGAAATGCTGCATTGATAAAACCAGAGTCGATGGCTGTCTATTGCTCTCTGTCATACAGGTAGCGCGCAGAAGTGCTCCTGAAGCTCTCTCAACTGCTGAAGCACAAGACTTCATAGACTTCACGGCAAGTTGCGAAATCACAAGACAATTTAGTAATAAATCGCTCTTCGAATTTTGGATAGGATTTGATTGGCGAGTTTTTTGCACTGGAAACAAGAGAATTTCGTTTACTGTTAGCATTTTCCTCACCATACCTTTTCAAAACCGGATTTTCTGCGTTTCCTACTTTGAAGACAATATGTAGATCTGAGCTAAAGATAGAAAAATAACTCAGAGTGTCTAATTTTAATATTAAACCCTCTTTTAAAAAGCTTTGTCCACAAGGCAGGCCGAGGGTGTCATTAATAATTACTAAGCTTGTTTTTAATTCAGTACTGTAAAGTTAATTGTTGAATGCATTGTGCAGTGCTGATGCTCTGAGATGTGCCAGGGTTCTAGTCTCTGGAATTTCCCTGTTGCCTCCTAGAACTATCAGAATCCCCTGCCAGATGAGTTGGTGTCCGATGCTGGACGTTATCGAGACAGCTGTAAATTAACAGGTTAAGCTTAACCCTAGAGTAACAAGGTGCTAATCCCGAGACATAAATAACAAGGTAGGGTAAAAATTTACCCCACGTTTTCCTGAATTATATGTTTCACAAAAGAGGTTCTGGAGTAACATAAAGTAATAATCACAAAATATGAAATTTATTACAAAGTATAGTCATTTTTTATAATATGACAAAGCAAATCATAACTATAATATCAATGCATTTTACTGTATCATGGTTGTCATATACAGAAATATGACGCTCCACTTACCTATTGCATTCAGTTACCCTTTGTGTTATGACATTGCAAAACACAATAGAGTAAATCAAAAGGCATAAGAATCATCGAAGGAAGTAACTTGTAAATTGGTAAAAAGTATAAAGCTAACAACTGCGAAAAAATAGTTCCGCATGTGAAAGGAAACACAGATTTTATGAATTATTTTCAAAATTAGATGATATTTTGAATATACCAAACATTTTCAAACTGTTATTGCAACTTTGACAAATAGTTTTCCGATAGTCCTTGCACACTGTTTTCGAACAGACACAGCGACTGCAAAGAAAGCTTCGTCCACTTTGTTTTGAGATCGTTTCTGGTTGTGCTGCTGATCTTGGAATATCGCACCCAAAATGTGTCAAAATCTGTTCCAAGCTTATACGAAGCTCTTTGGGTAAATTTTTTCTCGTAATTCTGTCCTTAATTTCTGCTTCAACCAGCCCGAATGCTAATGACTTGAGAAAATTGCTGTGCCGCCAGTATCCTTATACAAGACATTGGCATTTATTCCTGATGCATCTAAAAGCCCAAACATGTATCGCATTGTCCAGCGCCTGGTTTTTCGTGCTGTGGTCTTGTTGTGGCATAGTAAATCAAATACATCGACTCCCCCTTTGTTATCATTGTAGAAAAGTACTATGTTCGATTTCTTTGTCTTCTCATCTATTTTACCTATCTCATGCATCGTTGACAAAAGAATAACGTTTTTATTTTTCTTTGGAATGTAATACTCCAACATTTTTTTCTCTCCTGTAAATGAATACAGATGAAGAAAGTGGCCTATTCTTGGTTTGAAGCAGTGATTCAGGTATTTATGGTTTATTCTTGCGTAAGGTGCAGACCATTGTCAACTTCTTGTCAGCCAGTTTGTCGGCTACTTCACAACAAGCAAACCAGTTGTCCATTGTAATGTTCCGGTTGGCTCTATATACAGGTTCTCAAATAATTTCATCACATAATATGTGGGAACTGGAACACATTTGTCCCTAGTCTCTTTCCCCAAATATGGAATTCCTGCATAAAATAATATCTCTTCGCGTCACATAATGAAATTATCTGTAGCCCATATTTGTCCGGCTTGCTTGGCAGATACATTTTGAACGGGCATCTGCCTCGGAAGCTGAGTGTCTCGTCAATGGTTAGGAGGGCAGAGGGAGTTTACAATTCTTGACTATGTTTGACAAACATACACCATAAATCACGCGATGCAGCGAACTTGTCTGCTGTTCTTCTTTGCAATCTGGTATGTTGGTCATCAAATCTTAGATTATTGATGAAAAACTCGAATAGGTTTTTCGTCATAACTCGTCGGAAAAATGGGGACCCGTATACTACAGACCACGCATCAGCACAATTCAGATGCGCACTTTTTAGAGCTCCACTCATAAAAAGTATACTAAATAAAGCTTTAATTTCGTTTTGGTTGGTATCTCCAATATACCACTGCGGTGATGTGAATTTTTCCCTCGAATTAGCAATCTTTTGGTTTGTGTACGTAACTATTAGTGAAACCATGTCACTAGCAAACAACAGTTCAAATAATTTCAGGCGAGACGTTTCGTTTAATGCCTTGCCTAGTGCACCAAGTGCATGTACCATTATATTCTTTGCTGGCACTCTCGACGCATTTTTGTGGAAGGGATGTGTGTTCCAACAATATCCATTTCTGCCATATAAAATTTTCCTTACTTGGCTATCTCCTTCGTCAGATGCATCAACCTCAAAGGGCGGTACATCGAATTCGTCACCCTCCTGGTCGCCTGTGATGTGACTGTCTTCAGGTTCACTCACATCTTCGTCTGATTCACTGTAATATACGCTTTCAGTCTCTTGACGCTCAAATTTTCTTATTATGTCCTCTGGAGTTCTTAACAGTTCATGAGAAGACATTTTCTACGCCTGGAAAAGAAAGTACCACCTATTTTATGGACAAAAAAATTTAACGTAAATAACAAGGTGGGGTGATTTTTTTACCCCGAACGCAAAATTTCACACTTTACCTCTTAAAGGAGCATGGAAAATAAAGAGATTATAGCCTCCTGAACGTGAACAGCAATACTGACTGGAAAGGTAAACAATGACTCCCGTCCGAGAAGCCAGTGGTACCAACACAGGTTAAAAAATTATATCGAGTGGGGTAATTTTTTACCCCGCCATGTTATTCAAGGGTTAATGTATCTGTTAACTGGGAATGAGAGGTCAAGCTGTATTCCATCAATCGGTATCATCAGGTTCCTCTAACAGAACAGAACAGCACCGAGGCTACGTCAGTTTCCTGTTCGCAGTACTGAGCACGGGTCTTCTACAGTTTGTTTGGCGGGGTAACCGGCTTCTCGGCTGAGACTTCAGCGGACGCCCCGGCGCCTCCGGCCATCCCGGCCCGGCTCGGCCCGGCTCGGCTCGGCTCGCCTCACCGTGCGCTTCCCCGCCCCCGCCTCTGACGTCAGACGCCTTTTAATCCGCCGCTGGCCGCGGGGGATCCGCAGGCTGCCCGGGCCAAATTCACGCCGACAGCGCACCGCGCAGCTCAGCCGGGGTGGTCGGTTCGTTTTAAACCCGAGAGGAGCATTTCGGTTTCGTTTACACAGCCACGTTGTACGACTTCCCAGTGTTTGAGAACCGAGAGTGCGTTACACCTCTTCCTCAAACAAGTGCAGCCTGAAGAAACAGATATCTGCCTGGGAAAATCGTACTGGGTCTTACTTGTTGTCGTTGTCGTCATCGTCGTCGTCGTCGTTGTTGTTGTCTTCAGTCCGAAAATTGGCTTAATGGAGCTCTCTGTGCTGCTCTATCCTGTGCGAGCCACTTCATCTCTGAATAACTACTGCAACCTATATCTTTCTGAATCTGCTTACTATGTTCATCTCTTGGTCTCCCTCTACTATTTTTACCCCCCACACTGCCCTCCAATACTAAGTTCCTGATCCCTTGATGTCTAAGAATATATCCTATCAAAGAGATATCTGCCTTCTTCTAGTCAGGTTGTACCACAAATTTGTTGTCTCCTCGATTCTTTTCCGTATCTCCTCATTAGTTACGTGATCTACGCATCGAATCTTCAACATTCTTCTGTAGTATCACGTTTCAAAGGCTTATAATCTCTTGTTATCCAAACAGTTTATCGTCCATCTTTCACACTCCAAATACTATCAGAAACAACTTCCTGACCATATTCGATGTTAAAAAATTTCCCTTCTTCAGAAACGCTTTTATTTCCATTGTCAGTCTACATTTTATGTCATCTCTACCGCGACCATCATTAGTTATTTTGCTCCTTTAAATAGCAAAATTTATCTACTACTTTGAGCGTCTATTTCCTAATCTGATCCCCACAGCATCACCTGATTTAGTTCGGCTATGTTCCATTATCATTGTTTTACTTTTGTCGATGTGCGCCTTATATCCTCCTCTCAAGGCACTGTTCTTTCCGTTCAACTGCTGTTCCAAGTCTTTTGTTGTCTCCGACAGAACTGTAGTTTCATAGGCAAACCGCTGAGTTTTTATTTCTTCTCCCTGGACTTCAGTTCCAGCATCAAATTTTTCTTTGGTTTCTTATATTGCTTCTTGATTGTACAGGCTGTATGACATCAGGGACAACCTACACTGTCAAGCACTTTTTCGCTTCCAACCCCTTGACTCATATAAGTGCTCTTTGATTTCTTTACAAGTTGTAAATAGTCTTTCGCTCCCTGTATTTTACCCCTGATCCATCACAGTTTCAAAGAGGGTATTGCAGTCAACACTGTCAAAACGATTTCTCTAACTCTAGAACCGCTATAGACGTAGCTTTGCCTTTCCTGAAACTATCTTCTAAGAGAATTCTTAGGATAAGTATTGCCTCACGTGTTCGCACATTTCTCCGAAATTGAAACTGGTCTTCACCAAGGTCGGCTTCTATCAGTTTTTCCATTCTTCTGTAAATAATCCGTGTCAGTATTTTGCAACCGTGACTTATTTAACTGATGGTTGCGTAATTTTCGCGCCTGTCAGCAAGTACTTTCTTTGGGATTGAAGTCTGAGGGTATTTCACTTATTTCACACATCTTCAACGCCAGATGAAGAGTTTTGTCATTGCTGGTTCTCCTAAGGCCATCAGTAGTTGTGACGGAATGTCATATACTCCTGGGGCCTTATTTCAGTTTAGGTCTTTCCGTGCTCTGTCAAATTCTTCTCGCATAGACCCTCCACACACTCCTTCCATCTTTCAGCTTTCCCTTCTTTGCTTAGGACTGGTCTTCATCTGAACTCCAGACGTTCATGCAGCTGCATCTCCTTTCTCCAAAGGTCTCTTTAATTTTCATGTAGGCGGTTGATATCTTTCCCCTAGCGATATATAGTTCTAAATCATTATATTTGTCCTCTAGCTGTTTCTGTGTGTGTGTGTGTGTGTGTGTGTGTGTGTGTGTGTGTGTGTGTGTGTGTGTGTGTGTGTCTGTGTTTGGAGTTTACGGGCGCTCAACGGCAAGGTTATCGACATTCATTGGAAGAAACGAATGCGGATAAAATCTCTAAAACTGCTGCGTAGTCACGCCCTCACTCCTACCTCACTCGAACTGACCACACAATGACTGCACCTCACATGCACTAAAACTCCCTAAAGAGAGTAAAGCAGCTAGCCTCATATGAGAGTAAAACGCATGTGAAACGACACAGGATCTAAAAGAAAGGCAGAGGGAAATACCACTGGCGTACCACTTTCATAAAACACGGGTGAGCCAGTCATCCTGTTAACACATTATCACCTTGTCCCTACGATCTTGGACAGCTCACCAAATCTTAGAACTCGAACAGCATTCGTTTGAACGTTACTTAAAACAGAGGGCAGATCCGGTGACAAATGCTCCGCGTCCCGCTGGTCGGAAGATAAAACACAGTCTAACAAAATGTGGCACACAGTGATCTGTACGCCATACATTGGAGAGTCCACTCGCCTTAGCAAGAAGACTTGCGTCACAGGACTGTGGTCTATGCGGAGACGAGTAAGGAGGCTGGAAAGAGGTGCGCCACGCCGCGTTGTGGGCTTATGGTCTGTCACTATAGCCACTCGTCCTCCCACCGATATAAGACTGGATCTCAACAGCGAGGCTATAGCGTGCAGGGGACTGGCACACTGACATACCTGAGAATCACGACAAGCCTTCTTGGCTGCTAGATCCGACCTATCGTTTACCGCAATACCCATGTACCCTGATACCCAGCAGAAAGATACCTCCTCCCCAGTCGTTGTAGTTGGAGGACGGCATCCTGCATTTTCAGGATTACTTTATCTGCTGGGTACAGACGTTGTAGGGAGTGAAAGGCAGTCAGAGTATCAGAATCGAAAAGAAATTTAGCACCGGAAGAACGTCTCATCTTCTTCAGAGCACTCAAGATTGCGTGTAATTCTGCCTCGAAGACAGTAAGTAAATTCTTGATGAAGTCGGACTTTGAGAACATAATGTGGGAAAACAACGGAGCAACCAAAGGAGCCCCCCGTTTAGACCCATCGGCAAAGACAGCTACAGAGTATTCGTATAAAATGTCAGAAAATATGGCTTTAAAAACAAAAGCAGGAGTGCAGTCTCTCCTGTACTGCATTACATCTAAAATCACACTGGGCCTCTGCAGTAAACGTGGCGACAGGCAGTTAAAACTGTGGATTTTTTGATTTTTTGGTGTACGTGCTACACACTGAGTGACTCCAGCCCACGCTGCCTCGCGTATTCCAAACAGCAGCGTTGCTCGTAGACGATTGGAGAAAAGGCGATACAGTGGCGGACGAGCAACAGTATATTGTATGCAGATGAATTCGGAGCTCGCAGGAACTTACATGCCTGACACACCACGAGGAGTCGCCACCGTGTGGTGAGTGGTGTTTCCACAGCCTCAACATAGAGTGGCTATTGGTCCTGTAAGCACCTGTAGCCACTCTGATCTCCTCGTGGTGGATAGTGTCAATACTCTTTAGGTTAAGGTGACCTTCCTGATCCGCACACTGTGTAGCCGTAGTACAAAAGCCCTATGAAACTGGAGCAGACGTGCCCTGTCTGCGCCCCAGAGACGCGTGGCTGATGACAATCCGTGGCTTCAGGAACGCTTCGAGCTGCCATCGCCCTTTACGAGCTACCGGCGCCCTTAGAAAGTTTGTGCACCGGGCTCATGTACACTCCTGGAAATTGAAATAAGAACACCGTGAATTCATTGTCCCAGGAAGGGGAAACTTTATTGACACATTCCTGGGGTCAGATACATCACATGATCACACTGACAGAACCACAGGCACATAGACACAGGCAACAGAGCATGCACAATGTCGGCACTAGTACAGTGTATATCCACCTTTCGCAGCAATGCAGGCTGCTATTCTCTCATGGAGACGATCGTAGAGATGCTGGATGTAGTCCTGTGGAGCGGCTTGCCATGCCATTTCCACCTGGCGCCTCAGTTGGACCAGCGTTCGTGCTGGACGTGCAGACCGCGTGAGACGACGCTTCATCCAGTCCCAAACATGCTCAATGGGGGACAGATCCGGAGATCTTGCTGGCCAGGGTAGTTGACTTACACCTTCTAGAGCACGTTGGGTGGCACGGGATACATGCGGACGTGCATTGTCCTGTTGGAACAGCAAGTTCCCTTGCCGGTCTAGGAATGGTAGAACGATGGGTTCGATGACGGTTTGGATGTACCGTGCACTATTCAGTGTCCCCTCGACGATCACCAGTGGTGTTCGGCCGGTGTAGGAGATCGCTCCCCACACCACGATGCCGGGTGTTGGCCCTGTGTGGCTCGGTCGTATGCAGTCCTGATTGTGGCGCTCACCTGCACGGCGCCAAACACGCATACGACCATCATTGGCACCAAGGCAGAAGCGACTCTCATCGCTGAAGACGACACGTCTCCATTCGTCCCTCCATTCACGCCTGTCGCGACACCACTGGAGGCGGGCTGCACGATGTTGCGGCGTGAGCGGAAGACGGCCTAACGGTGTGCGGGACCGTAGCCCAGCTTCATGGAGACGGTTGCGAATGGTCCTCGCCGATACCCCAGGAGCAACAGTGTCCCTAATTTGCTGGGAAGCGGCGGTGCGGTCCCCTACGGCACTGCGTAGGATCCTACGGTCTTGGCGTGCATCCGTGCGTCGCTGCGGTCCGGTCCCAGGTCGACGGGCACGTGCACCTTCCGCCGACCACTGGCGACAACATCGATGTACTGTGGAGACCTCACGCCCCACGTGTTGAGCAATTCGGCGGTACGTCCACCCGGCCTCCCGCATGCCCACTATACGCCCTCGCTCAAAGTCCGTCAACTGCACATACGGTTCACGTCCACGCTGTCGCGGCATGCTACCAGTGTTAAAGACTGCGATGGAGCTCCGTATGCCACGGCAAACTGGCTGACACTGACGGCGGCGGTGCACAAATGCTGCGCAGCTAGCGCCATTCGACGGCCAACACCGCGGTTCCTGGTGTGTCCGCTGTGCCGTGCGTGTGATCATTGCTTGTACAGCCCTCTCGCAGTGTCCGGAGCAAGTATGGTGGGTCTGACACACCGGTGTCAATGTGTTCTTTTTTCCATTTCCAGGAGTGTATTTTCTGGTGCAGACAGCCTTACAAAGGAGCTAGAACGTCTACAGTCGGTGTTCAAAGATAAAGTTTACTCTGTACATCAGGTTCGTATAGCGCTCAGGAGAAAGAAGTTGGGACTTTCTCCGACCAGGAAGTGGGTGTTCGTTTTGTCCTCATCATTTCATCGTCATTCGTGAAAGTGCCGAGATTGGACTGTGTCAAGACTTGGAATTTTTACGGGCGCTGATAATCGCGCAGTTAAGCTCCCGACAAACCAAACATCGTCAAGGAGGAAGAAACGTGACCACCCGCAACATCAATTAGATAAGGAGCTATTCGAGGGCGTTCCTTCCATACGTCGTGTACAGCGAGCAGGATCCTAAGGAAACATTAAAGTAATATTCCAGCCACCGGTAAAGGACGCTCTGGTTTGCGGAAGGCCGGGATTAACAAAATGTGGCAATGTTTACATATGTCAGACGATACGCACTGTACATGGAAGGTGCGTTGAAAATGAGCGCCACACTCGCCTTTCACAGCCCACTTAGTCGACCATAACTGAGCATTCTAACTCAAGAATCTTACGGCGAGATTCTTTTTGGATTCAGTAATTAAAGAATCTGTGGAAATACGTCTAACATAAAGTCTTATAAATTGTGATGGTGCCTTTCAACTGTACAAAGCTTGGGTCCCGGTGATCCTTTTAATTTCTTCTCCATAATGAGACACCTCGCGACATCTGACGTTTGTTTTTAGGGTCTCGAGCGCGTATTTCGGCAGTGGGCGGACATGTAGCTTCACCCTTACGCACGCGCTAGACAATTGCCAACCGAAATAATTATGGCAGGAAGTCAATATGATCCGGCTGCAATCCCAAAAACCTCATACGCCGGGAAAACTTCAAGAATCGCAACGTTTATTTTGTCCAGCAAGATGTGGACCATTGCTTATAAGGTGTATTACTTTCAAGAGATCTTAAATAATTTTACAGTTTTACTGTCAGTTAGGTAACACACACATCGATAAACCTCTGGTGCGAATAACTTTCCTTTGCATTAATGTTTACTACTTTAGATTCTAGAAAACTATAAATCCTTTTATGATTTCATTGTCAGTTAGGAAGTAAGCACATTTCTAAAGTTCTGGAGTGGGTGATCATTTTGTCTTATGTTACTGTAGCATTACTACGAATTCAAGAGACTTCAAGTATTCTTTGCCATTTTACTGTCATAATTTTAAACAAAGTTTTTGCGTGGCCAGTTTTCCTTTTGTCTATAATCACTTACACACCATGAACTATTAGAGTAACAGAAGAAACAATTATGTAGATTTTTTGTAACTACTACTGTGTAATGCATGTGATCTTGTGTTATAATAGACCAGAGTGAGGTGTGTGGAGCTAGCAAGGTGGGGAGAACAATGTTCCCACTCCACCCACTTCACTCAAGGCATCAGCCCGGGTCTGTGTAATGTGCCCTGCTGACGTCACACACCCATCTGCTACCTGCTCAGGCGTTCATCTGGTGATCCAGAGACACTTGCAGCTTCTGTGGCATGGGTGCCTGCTGCAACAGCCCAAAACACTGCACGCCGGCTGTCCCCGCCAGCTGCTATGGATGACTTTAAAGTGGTGCCGTCCCCACTATACCCCAACCACCGCTCCCCCTATCCTCCCTGACTGAGGCGCCGGATGACTGCGTGTTGACAGGCACAATTCCACAATGCTGTGACCTTGCTGTGAAGAAGAGCACGTCTCGATAAAGTTAGTAAGATGCTGCCGCGTACTTGCTATAATATGGTTGGATACTGTAGTTGCATGCACAGTGCAACATCCCTAAATGTCAAGCAAACATTACAATAAGTAAAATGGCAATTTCAGATATGAATATTGGTGATCATTGCCAGTATCTTGGTTGGTCACTTGGTCAATGGCCCCGGGGTATCTGATGAAGAAGGTGTCTTTCCATCACAACTGTCTGTAGAACAAGTGAGTTGGTTGCGAAGGAACTTGTCCTGACAATCTCAGCAGATTATGTTAGCGAAAAAGGATGTGGTGTGGTGGGGTGGTTGACGTCTGTCATACAGACTTTCGAGTGGGTACGCAGCGTGAGGCTTTGGAAACAATGGAAGAAGATGTGGACATAGTAGTCCCAGAACAGACTATACACAAAAAAAAAATCTCAAAGTCCTTCAAGTCTGCCCCCTAGAAGGCTCAGCCCTCCCCCATAACTGTCGCAGCAACTTGCTCACCCCAAAGCGTGTAAATCTGCCAAAAAGAAAAAAAATGGCTCTGAGCACTATGGGACTTAACATCTATGGTCATCAGTCCCCTAGAACTTACAACTACTTAAACCTAACTAACCTAGGGACATCACATAACACCCAGCCATCACGAGGCAGAGAAAATCCCTGACCCCGCCGGGAATCGAACCCGGGAACCCGGTAAATCTGCCGAATGACAATACAGTCAGCGAATAGTTTACAGTAACGGTATAGTTTGTATTTGCTTGTTCTTTTCTGCTCATCTCACTGAACAGAAACCGCATAAATTTCTTGACTTTTTTTTATTAGGTGTGTCACCTATATTGTTATGCGTTATCATTTTTAGAATGTTAACTACTAAAAATTTGTTGATAAACTTCGTGGGTAACTCAGATTAATGGATACGTCGAAATGTTGTTTTGCATGTAAAAGGAGGCACGACGATATACTGTTTATTATGTCGGTCACCTCAAATTTAACATAATAAGTGACCACCAGTGATAATAATTTCCAACATCACAATGAATTTTTGATGAGTAATTATTGAGTTTGCCACCCTCAGCACTTTAATAGGAATGCTCAGGAACTTTAACTGTTCTCGTCAGGTTTGCGTAAATTCTGGTTGAACCTCCTCCTAATCTCTTAAAGATCATTTTCTATAATTCTTTGTTTTCTTAATATACAAATATTTACTTAAATGAATTTAATTTCGTTACACAAAACTTGTGTATTTCAGAAGTGCCAGTAATTTTGTGTGTTTATACGACGCAAATGAAAAAGGTGAGGAGTGTCTCCATTCACTGGTGCGTGTGCCTTCTCTAATGTTAGTGTATTTATTACATTGATTACTTTACGTGTCCCTTCCGCAGAAAGGGGTATAAGATATATCTGTTCATTTCAAGCTTAACTTTGTAACACTCATAAAAAATTTCAACAAATTCTGGTTCTCTTCACACGTACTTACAGGTTAGTAATAACACTCTACTGTTGTCAAGCTCATCGATCATAATCTGCAGTTCTGAAATTCAAGAAGGTGGCAATTCTACGTGAAGACATTTTTATTTATTTATTTATTTATTTTTAGGATGAGCTTTCCATTGAAAAGCTTTTCCCCATCTTTTTCTCTCGAGGGATTATGGAAGGGTTCCGTTAACACGCCTGTCATTCTCGCCGCTAGCTACTTTGTGGTGTCTGTAACGGATCTCGAAGAAGGGAAGTGTGCCAGCAGTGCTTCTGTTCCTCCCCATTCTCTACGTAAGTCAACCTGAATAAATAATGGAGCGAATAAACATTCATTTCTACTTTCAGCTTCTTGTTTAACTGGGAAACTTAAGTATTCTAAAATGAGTTTGTGTCTGTTCTTTGTGTAAAGATTACAAAGGTTTTCCAATACTAAAATGTTAGTGCATGAACAGAGAGGTTACCAGTACTGCGTGCAGAGCGGTGCGGTGAGCTTCATCGAGCAGCTCGCCCCTTCCACAGCCACCAGCGGGAGTGGCTCAGGAATCGGCTGGGGAGGCACTTGTGGATCGCGTATCAGGTCACACAGCCAGGGACACGATACACTTCACATTTTAGATCATATTCAGAACTTAACGCGTTTTGGGCTAGTTTTCTTTTGGTGAACAAGTTTCTATCGATGTTTCTAATTTCAGATACATGAAAGACATACATTTAGGTGCACTTCTCGTTCATTCTCATGACTGCTTTGTGTACAGGACCGTTGGGGCCACGTGTGCCGGCTACATAAAGGAAGTGAACATTCAGACCATGATAACTGCCACAAACCATTTTTCAGTTTCGAGGAATAATTTTCTTGAATCGATGTGCTTCACGCCAGTTCCGTGATTATAGCCATTTTTGTGTTACTGGACTTAAAAATTATGATACAATTGCGTAGGCTTCCGCGGCCAGAGTCAGTCGACATAAAAGTTTCCTGGGTATGGCACCGCATCATAATGTAAAAAAACTACTGCTGCTGGAGAAAAACCAACGTTTCGTCCACGGTTGCAGCGGCCTTCTTCTGGGTCTAATGGTGCGTTCTATTTTTTTTCTTTTATTGTTATTTAAACACCTTACATAAGGTAGGCTGGCAGCAGCATACTACGCTGCTCTTCAGCCACAAGTTGACAAAGAAAATACAATGTAGACACAGAAGATACAGAACAAAGTGAGGGTGAGGGAACAGTAGACAGAGAAACAAATAACACGAAGCTGTTCACACTCGATGAAATAACACTAAAAACTGCTGGCACTGGGCACAAACACTGACGACTGAGACGGTACAGGTGAACGAAGGAGCGTGACGGCGAAAAACACTAAACCAGAAACACGATGGCACACACACGAGAAACTGATGGCGATGATCTCCGGCGCGCGAATGTCCACTGAACGTGTGCGAGTCCGGGGACCTGCCGAGAGGGGAAGAAGGGGGGGGGGAGAGGAGAGCAGAGATGCCAATGGCAGAGGAGATGGTAGAAGGAATGAAGGTATGGGGAAAGGGGAAGCCTGGGGGAGGAGTGGGGAGAAAGGGAGGAGGGAGGGAAGGGGGAGAGAAGGGTGCCCATAGGAACAAACACACGAAAGGGAGGGAGTATCAAAGTTGGTAGGAGGGGTAGATGGAGGGGAGGAGGGCATCAGGGAGAAAGAGCTGGCGGAAGCCACCTTGGTAAGGAGAGTGGAGAGATGGAGAGCAGGTGGGATGTGGAAATACAGGCGCGGCAGCAGATGGGGGCGGGAGGGGATGGGAGAGACAAGCGGGTGAGGAGGATCAAGTTTTCGGGAGGTGCAGAGAATCCGTATCCGTTCGAGGAAAAGAAGGAGGTGGGGAACGGAATAAGGTCGTAGAGGATCCGCGTGGGGGAGGGGAGACGGATGCGATAGGCGAGGCGAAGAGCATGGCGTTCTAGGATCTGAAGGGATTTGTAAAAGGTAGGGGGAGCGGAGATTCAGGCAGAGTGGGCGTAGCAAAGGATAGGTATGGAGGATGGTGGAGGGGTCCAGACCCCATGTATTTTGTTGTTACTTTTCACTGCACATGCCACTACGTCAGAATTTTAAAAAAGGTAGTTAGTTTCATTGGTCTCTTAAGGAAGAAGGAGAGGGAACTTTATTTTAATAGGTTATTGCGATGGAGGGAGAACGTAATCTCTGTTGTCTGTTGGCTCTTGTACGGTGTACCATGATTGGTGGTCATCGTCGAATGAGAAGTTGGCTGCAGTTTACCAACTGCTGGACGTCGGCCGCGCAGCGGCAGTTACTTGCCGGCAGTGCTCGTGCCTCGTGTTGACAGTGCCGTCTGTTGGGCTCTGATTGCTGGCAGCCAAGATGGGGCAAGCCTGAGTCCAGCCTCCCTGTTCATGTTATTTCTACGGCCTCTATGATTTTGCGTTTCGTCATAATTGGCTGCTAGGCCAACACACAGGCCTCGCTGAATTTTATTTCTTTTCCGCAGTCTTGCTGATGTTCTGCCGCTGCGGATTTGTTGTGTTGCCCTGGGCGAATATAGCGATCGTATTCCCGAATGCGCATTGATTTTGGCCTACCAGTCTCGCCGATGTATGCCTCTCCACATTCGCATTCCACCTTGTAAACGCCTGCAGTGTGTAATGCAACCACCTTGTCCTTAGTGGAGCCTACCAACGTCCTGGATCCTACGACCACTATAGAAGACAGGCTGCAACCCAATGCGGTGAAGGTGTTTGCCTATTCGGTCAGTAACATTTTTCACATAAGGTAAGCGCACTGTTGGCTATTTCTTGCTTTTCTTTATTACTTGTGTTCGTCGACAAGGATGTAGCCATTGGCTAGAAACTTTGTGCGTAGCCTTTTAAGCTCAGGTGTGATGTTTTGAGCATCACTTAGGCGCTGCGCACGGATTGCCGTTCTTCTGAGCTGGGTGGTAGTAGGATTGGGCGTGCAGATACCTGTCTGTGTGTGTAGGCTTGCGATATACTCTGCGCCCATGTGTGCCCTCCGTTCTCCTGTATACTACAACGTCTAGAAATGGGATTGCACCATTCTTTTCTACTTCGAGCGTGAACTGTATCTTCCCGCGCATATTGTTCAGATATTCGTGGAACTTGTATAGCTCCGTTTCACCATGAGGCCATATAGCGAACGTGTCATCCACGTATCTGAACCAGCAACGTGGGCGTAAAGTAGCTGAACCGAGGGTCGTTGCCTCAATCCATGAATATGTCGGCTGCCAGCGGCGACTTTTATGTCGACTTCTGAATCCAATTGCGTCCATGCGGTTGGTAACGTATACCACAGAGAAAAGTACTTTGTGTGGTGTCACCGCCAGACACCACACTTGCTAGGTGGTAGCTTTTAAATCGGTCGCGGTCCATTAGTACATGTCGGACCCGCGTGTCGCCACTGTCAGTGATCGCAGACCGAGCGCCACCACACGGCAGGTCTCGCGAGACTTACTAGCACTCGCCCCAGTTGTACGGACGACTTAGCTAGCGATGCAACACTGACGAAGCCTCGTTTATTTGCCGAGAAGATAGTTAGCATAGCCTTCAGCTAAGTCAATTGCTACGACCTAGCAAGGCGCCATTTATCCTTTGCTATGTATCTAATGAAGCATGTACAGTAACAAGACCAATGTTCACCAATTGTGGATTAAAGTTAAGTATTCCAGCAGCTACGTACTTTTCTTTATAGCATTCATTACGTATCCTATTTCAGACCTCACGCCATCCTGCGTGAGCTTATAGCGTGCATTTCGGCTTCCTCAAACAACACGGTGTTGGGACTTCTGCCGACACTTCACTTTATATGTGATATTAATCATTAAAAAAGGCTTAGCTTTTTCAAATCACTCAGTCCTCTATCAGGATTTTGATTGGTGATCTTGGTTCTAGTACACTGATGTTCAGCCACGTATCCCTCGGACAATCTGTCGGCATTCACAGTACCAAGCGTGGTATTATTTAATCGTATCCAGTACTAACAGATGATCAACTTCGTTACTGATGGTGTAATGTTGATGCATTAAGGGGTTCTGAAAGCGGTGCTGATATTCAAGACAATAAAAGCGGGTTAAAAGGTGTGAGCTATTTGGG
Organism: Schistocerca piceifrons; assembly: GCF_021461385.2. Taxonomy (NCBI): domain Eukaryota; kingdom Metazoa; phylum Arthropoda; class Insecta; order Orthoptera; family Acrididae; genus Schistocerca; species Schistocerca piceifrons. The sequence goes on from NC_060140.1 coordinate 35,647,661, forward strand.
GAACTTAACCTTGCATTACTGAGAACTGTTTCACCAGGTATTCAGTCTAGCTTACCAAATTCCCAACCAGACTAACATTAATTATAATCTTTTAATAGTTATCTTACGACAACCGGTGATTTTATATATATATATATATATATAAAGAGAATTTAAATAAAAAGAAATAAATCAGTTTATATTTGGACATTTATTTTAACATTGATCATTGTTCCGTTAAAATTTTAGCATATTAAACTTGAATCATAACTATTGCCTTATTTAGGATTGTGAAAATGTTTGTAATCTTACAGAACACATGAAATATGGAGCCAAGATTGGCAGACTGCATACAACACTCCATTCATAAAATAAGACACAAAGAACGTTGAAACATATGCAAGAAGAAATTAACCACAACCAACCGATTCAATTTTCACCCAAAGAAGTTACGTTCATAGCGCAATCCTGTCCGTCATGAAATTACCACACACTGGTATACTAAATTCATACTAACTCACTGTGAAATCTTCCCAAAAGAATAGCTGAGGGCTACTTTGATGATTACACCACATGCTTCACGTGGTCAACTTGGTTTACACAAAGAGTGTAACTCCACAATAATTTTGATAATTAAAATAAATTACATCGAAACGCAATATAAAAAGAAAAACCTCTAACTGATTAATATCATCTTACTATTAACCTGATGGGTCAAACAATTGTATAAGCACGTGGTACTGGTCTCACAAAGTACACCCCACGTGGGTTGAACATAAAGAAAATTTGCTATATTGAAAAATATTGTCAAGACAAGACGTTATAATCTCACGCACATTCGCATTTAAGATTGATGATCTTAGTTAGAGTTACTGATCAACACGTGGTTCCACTTCGCACACAAAGTAGTGACAAAGCAACTACCGGAAGATATTCTGAACTTCACACTCTAATTACACTGTGTTGCAATTTAAGATAACATTATATATTTTAGATCCAAACCTGAAATAAATGTGATTAAATTTTCAGTTAGGCTGAACTTAAGAAATCCGTTGTCCTACAGACTTAGCAGACACACGCTTAGCCGGAGATCTTACTACTTCAGGCACTCGCCGCAGACAGACTGCTGTGGGCCCCTACCGAGGGTGCTTCACAGATACAAACGGAAGTGACCAGAGAGGCAGCTTCCTATGCCAACATGACAAGGGACGGATAGGACCATACTAAGAATAGAAACCTCTTTGCTTTTAGAAAGCGTAGCTACCTGTTCCGACGTTGGTCCTACTGTTCTCTAGCAGACAGGCTTGTCTGCTAACATCAAGCATGCAACTAGAAATACATTTGCTCATTCATCCTCTCACACAGAAGGGAAGGGGGATGACAGTATCTTATCATATACAGTATATAAAAGAAAGCGGATGTAGGTTCAGTATGAGACTGTGTGACATGAATTACATATAAACTGTGTTTTAAAGTACAGTGGTGTGACAGATCGTTCTTGATTATGTGTAAAAGTAGCACGTTCCACTGCTCAGTCTCCTCCCAGATAGAGTCAGAAACGCCACAGTAAATTTAGAAGGGGTATGTATGACGTGAATGACAACAGTTTTAAGAAATTAAAATGAAAGGAATCCAACAGAGACCTTTCAATGGTATGGTACTGCCTCTCTGTGGACGTGTTTTAGCCCTATTTGTCGTAGCGCTATACACGATAGGACGTTTATTTTGGATGTTTTTATCAATGAATCTCCGAATGCACGATACACTTGAGCATTCCTCGTCCCCGAAACGCAGCAATTTTTGCTGCTTGCCTAAAGAAATCATTATTTTAATGGCAATATGTTCCTTTCCCTCATACAAGTTTTTCTAAGGTTAATTATTTGTGCGAACCAGTTTTGTTTTAATTCCCATGTATGTTTTATATCGTGAAAATTTTAATGTGAAAAGACCGCATATGTGGTTTTATGTTAGGTGTTGAGATTCAATTCAGGTTTCCCCCACTCCATCATGATTCCAATGTGGTAATTTATATATTGCATTATATTTCAAATACATTTTATTTTAGTATAGCAAATTGTTGTGCCCATATTGATGTCGATTCAGACAAATAAATTGATAGTCCTTCTGGGAAGCTATATTGATCTACGCCCTCACGTTTTCCGTTGCAGGCAAGTTAACACACCCACATTCCCCAGTTCCATCACGGTACTAGTATAGTAATTGGTATACTGCATATTGTCATCATCGTCTCCCATTTAGAATTCACAGAAAAGAACGAGCATCGCACTTGCTCGTCTTGTACGATCAGAGATTTCCTTCGTGACGATCGATGGACTTTCGACCCTCCGGTCATATTTCGGACAAACCACGAACAACTTTCACCACCAGATATTCTGACAGGTCGGTAGTCGGCCAGAGGGACTCGAATTGGGAATACTTTATAGGGACTTTGAGTTCCGGCACTCGCCTGATGGCCAAGTAAAAGCTCCCGAAAATCGTGGTCGCATCTAATGTAAAAGTTAAAATGTCTGTGTGTGATACAGCTTACAGGATAAATATGTAGATGCAGATGCAGAGCCGGGCGGGACAGGCTGGCGCCGCTGCCCGGGTCGTCTGCTTCTCGCCGCTGCCGCCAGCCAACTTTCTTTATTAGCGCCGCTTCCCTCCGCCCCAGCCTTCCCCGCCTTGTATATCTTTGCTCTTCGCAGTCAGGCGTCCGCCGACTTAATCTCTTGATGAAACAGTCGCTGATTAAAACTGAATGCCTCTCGCCTGTTACGGGGGGAGAGGGATGGGGCCTGGGAGGGCTGAGAATCTGCCGGCGGGCGCATTGTCTCTGCCGCAGTGGCCGCCGCCTGCCACCCGTCAGCAGGTGACGAGCTCGGCTGTCGGGCCGACGAACGAGTGCAGCGCGCGCGTTAGCGAGGGAGCCCACTTGTCCCCGCTGTGCTCTCGCTCCCACTGTGTCGACCTCCCGAGGGAAATGCCGGGTTTATCTGCATAATCTGCATCCTCATCTTTCACCAAACGTACAAAAAAAGACATTAAAAACTTGAATACGCAGTGTTAATGTTCGACAATAATATTTATTTAGTAGTTCGTTTCGGCCCAAACAGATAGTTCACACAACTTCAGCGAGAGTTCACCGCTGTGCAAAGATTTTTTTACTTATGTGACATTTTACGACTACACTGATACAAAAACACTGGAATAATGTAATAGCCAGAGAGGCTGTGAACAAATAAATATTATATTACAGTATAGTCGAAAATCGGAAGTACGTGGATGTATAGGCAAGACATACTGTAGGAATGTGTAATGGCACAGAAAAGTATCACTGACGAACGTGACGAACAGGTCAAGAAAAGGGGAAACAATCGCATACTACAGTCCTTGCTTATACTTTGGTCTTTCATGTTGTTTCAGACAGTAGCCCCAATATCACATCTCTCATTTCCATCTACTTCTTCTTTCCCTCTTTCCATAATATTGTCTTCAAGGTCTTTTGCTTTGTGTAGAATCCTGCATATTCTGTCTGTCTTTCAGTCTTCCCTTCTTTGCTTCTTGCTACCTTTCCATCTGTGCTGTCGGTATTCATGCAGCCGCTTCTCTTGTCTCCAAACGTTTCTATCGTTTTACCATAGTCACGTATGCCTCCGCAGCGTTACATTTCTCCACTAGCCCTTCACGGTTTTCCATTTTCCTGTTTATGTCTGCCTAGATTTTTGACATCTCTATTTTCTTTTGCCTGCTTCATTTCATACTCATTTTGTGTTTTCTCCTTTCGTCGATTAGCTTCAGTGCATACGTCTGCTATCCTTGGATTTTTGCAGAGCCTTATGTTATTCCCTTCTTGATCCTCTGTCAGTATGTCATCCCTCAAATTATCTATTCATCTTCTATTGTATTCCTTATTGCTTTTTCAGTCAGTCATTGCTTATTTCCCTCAACAACCTCTCGTTAACTCACTTTGCCCAGGTTCCATGTTCTTCCATAAATTACGAAGAGAATCCACGTCTGCTACTGGAAAAGTCTCTTCTGATCCATAAAGCAAGTGCTTACCATTTGTGGTCTGTGAAGAATACTCCAAAGCGGTTCCCCATTCATTCCCTGCCAACAGTTAAAGTTCCCCTACTTTTTTCTTCTTTTCTTCCTCATTTTATAACCGAATCCCATTTCCGTTTCATAATTAAATTATCATCTCCGTTACCGATACCAACGTCTTCTGTATTTCGATTCATTTTGTCAATCATTTCAACATCTACGAAGCTGGCACGCATATGATATCGTGCGCTCAGGTTGCCGTTCATTTCAGATCATCCCCATTCCTATTTTCTTATTTATTATTAGATCTACTCCTACACAACCTCTATTTGATTTTCGGTCGATAACTCTGAGCTCACTTGGGCAGAAGTTCTGTTCTGTAGCCTCCACACATCACTACCTTCGAATATATCCAACTTCCACCTAGCGAATTCTCTTTTTGAATTCTACATCTAACTACGTGATTAAGCGTTCTGTGATTCTAGGCTCCGACCTATAGAACACCATATCTATTTTTCCCGATGACAGCGTCCTCCTTAGTAGTCCTCTTCCAGAGATTCGAATGGTAGACCGGTTTACTGAAGGGGATACTGGCATCGGTAAATCATACAGTTGAAGTGCGCGTTCTCGGGAAATGTAACGAATGCATTTATTTTTGCTTTGAAACGTTCTTATTAATAACTTAGGAATACTACGTTGCTTGATGTTACAATGCAAAGGCAGTCAATCGCCGAAACTGTAGCCCCTGTAAGAACTGGAATAGATGCTACCACTCATGCTCTGAGCACTATGGACTTAACATCTTAGGTCAACAGTCCCCTAGAACTTAGAACTACTTAAACCTAACTAACCTAAGGACATCACACACATCCATGCCCGAGGCAGGATTCGAACCTGCGACCGTAGCAGTCCCGCGGTTCCGGTCTGCAGCGCCTAGAACCGCACGGCCACCGCGGCCGGCTGAGACAGAGAAGTTGCTGTCCATGCATCAGCACGGTTTTACAAAGCATCACTCCTGCGAAACGCAACACGCCCTTTTTTCACATGATATCTTGCGAACCATGGATGAAGAGTATCAGACGGATGCCATATTCCTTGACTTCAGGAAAGCGTTTGACTCGATGCCCCACTGCAGACTCCTAACTAAGGTACGAGCATATGGGATTGGTTCTCAAGTATGTGAGTGGCTCGAAGACTTCTTAAGTAATAGAACCTAGTACGTTGTTCTCGATAGTGAGTGTTCAGCGGAGGTGAGGGTATCATCTGGAGTGCCCCAGTGAAGTGTGGTAGGTCCGCTGTTGTTTTCTATCTACATAAACGATCTTTTGGATAGGGTGGATAGCAATGTGCAGCTGTTTGCTGATGATGCTGTGGTGTACGGGAAGGTGTCGTCGTTGAGTGACTGTAGAAGGATACAAGATGACTTGGACAGGATTTGTGATTGGTGTAAAGAATGGAAGCTAACTCTAAATATAGATAAATGTAAAATAATGCAGGTGAATAGGAAAAAGAATCGCGTAATGTTTGAATACTCCATTAGTAGTGTAGCGCTTGACACAGTCACGTCGATTAAATATTTGGGCGTAACATTGCAGAGCGATATGAAGTGGGACAAGCATGTAATGGCAGTTGTGGGGAAGGCGGATAGTCAACTTCGGTCCATTGGTAGAATTTTGGGAAGATTTGGCTCATCTGTAAAGGAGACCGCTTATAAAACACTAATACGACCTATTCTTGAGTATTGCTCGAGCGTTTGGGATCCCTATCAGGTCGGATTGAGGGAGGACATAGAATTAATTCAGAGGCGGGCTGCTAGATTTGTTACTGGTAGGTTTGATCATCACGCGAGTGTTACTACGGAAATGCTTCAGGAACTCGGGTGGGAGTCTCTGGAGGAAAGGAGGCGTTCTTTTCGTGAATCGCTACTGATGAAATTTAGAGAACCAGCATTTGAGGCTGACTACAGTACAATTTTACTGCCGCCAACTTATATTTCGCGGCAAAATCACAAAGATAAGATAGATTAGGGCTCGTACAGAGGCATATAGGCAGTCATTTTTCCCTCGTTCTGTTTGGGAGTGGAACAGGGAGAGAAGATGCTAGTTGTGGCACGAGGTAACCTCCGCCACGCACCGTATGGTGGATTGCGGAGTATGTATGTAGATGTAGATGTAGAAGAGTTCCACTACTTTCATACATGTGGATCTCTGTCGATGAGGCAACTGACCGATAAGTGACTAATTTGGTTGTTGGAAAGTTAGATCCTGACACTTGCTTTGTACCTCATCTCATTCGCAGCAAGGAGCTAAAATAATAAGGAAACAATTGTTCACTTTGTTAATAAAGCCCTCAAATTAGTTTTTCCCAGCAGTCTAGATGAAAATAAAGTGCTTGTAATTTATACTGATATAGCGACATACGTGACTGCTGCTGTTAAATTATTGGAAGTATTTTATCTAGTCTTACTCCATATCACATGTCTTGCCCACGCCATGAATCGTGTAGCTGAGACGATACGTCTCGAAGTCCCATATGTAAATAAGCTATTTTCAGCTATTAAACAGGTTTTTGTTAAATCACTTACAAGAATCCAGTTATATCGAGAGGAACTTCGCAACATACCACTTCTACCACAACCCATACTTACTCGCTGAGGAACGTGACTAGAGGCCTTGGAATATTACAGCGAGCATTTGGAAGATATTAAGAGCATTGTTCTTAAAATGCGAGAGGAGGCAGTGAGCACTACTTCAGCTAAAGATCTTCTATAGGTCCCAACAATTTCCAACAACATTGCATACATAAAATCTCATTATGCAGTTTTGGTCCCTGTTATTAAAGCTCTACATTGTTCAGGGAAACCAGTCTACACGCAACTGCGGTTGATAGGGGAGGGGAGTTGACAGCAAAAATCAGCTTGAAACTTCCTGGCAGATTAATACTGTGTGCCGGACCGAGACTCGAACTCGGGAACTTTGCAAAGGTTCGAGTCTCGGTCCGGCACACAGTTTTAATCTGCCAGGAAGTTTCATATCAGCGCACACACCGCTGCAGAGTCAAAATCTCATTCTGAAAAATCAACTTGGTCCCAGGTTCTATTGGTATGAAAGTTATAGTGAGAAAGTAAAGACAGTGCCACAAGAAGACCCAGGAATGACCCTCTCTTGCACAGCAGATGACATCTTATCAGGTAAGTCAACAGAACACGAGTGTGCGCTCCCGCTGCACCTAATACCGCCATTTAAATTTGCTCCGGTGACATCTGTTGACGTAGAACGCTCATTCTCGCCATATAAGATGCTATTCACAGCCAAAAGATGCAGTTTCACAACGGAAAATTTGGACAAAGTGTCAGTCATTTACTGTGACTGTAACTATGCTCATGGACAATAATATAATGTGGATTTCTGTCAACCTATTTATGTTTCTAGACAGAAAAATGTCAGATCTTGGCCACCTATTTTCTGATTTTTATAACCTATTTTTGCAAGTGATAGAAACTATTGTAGGTACCTAATTTAAGATTTTTAGAACCTAAAAGTCCCAATTCAGATGATACAGTTGCTGAAAGGCTCAAAGAAAATAATAGTTCGATCTCAGACATGTACCCGACTCATACGATTATATTTGGTGGTGACTTTAATTTACCCTCGGTATGTTGTCGAAAATTCATGTTTAATTACGGAGGTACTCATAAAACATCATGCAAAATTGTGCTAAACGCATTCTCTGAAAATTATTTCGAGCAGTTAGTTCATGTGCCCACGCGATTAGTAAACGGTTGTGAAAACACACTTGACCTCTTAGCAACAAATAATCCTGAGTTAATAACGAGCATCAAAACGTATACAGGGATTAGTGAACACAGGGTTGTCGTAGCGAGATTCAATATTGTAACTTCCTATTCAAAAAAGCAGGTAAAAATTTACTTGACGCCTTCCTGAGAGACAATCTCCACTCCTTCCACGTTAATGATATAAATGTAGACCAGATGTGGCTTGAATTCAGAGAAATAGTATCGGCAGCAGTTGAGAGATTTGTACCAAATAAATTAACAAACGACGGAGCTGATCCTCCTTGGTACACAAAACGGGCCAGAACACTGTTGCAGAAACAACGAAACAAACATGCCAAATTTAAACAGACGCAGAATCTCCAAGATTCGCGATCTTTTACAGAATTTCGAAATTTAACGCGGACTTCAATTCGAGATGCTTATACCAGTATCCACAACGAATCTTTATCTCGAAACGTGGCAGAAAATCCAAAGAGATTCTGGTCGTATGTGAAGTATGTTAGCAGCAAGAAACAATCAATGCCGTCTCTGCGCCATAGCAATGGAGATACTATCGAAGACAGAGTTGCCAAAGCAGAGTTACTAAACACAGCCTTCCAAAATGCCTTCACAAAAGAAGACGAAGTGAATATTCCAGATTTCGAATCAAGAACAGCTGCCAACTTGAGTAACGTAGAAGTAAATATCCTCGGAGTAGTGAAGCAACTTGAAAATCACTTAATAAAAGCAAGTCTTCTGGTCCAGACTGTATACCAATTAGGTTCCTTTCAGAGTATACTGATGAATTAGCTCCATACTTGACAATCATATACAACCATTCGCTCGACGAAAGATCCGTACCCAAAGACTGGAAAGTTGCACAGGTCACACCAATATTCCAGAAAGGTAGTGGGAGTAATCCACTTAATTGCAGGCGCATATCGTTAACGTCGTTTTGCAGCAGGATTCTGGAACATTATGAATTACTTCGAAGAAAACGGTCAACTTGAGTTTAGATAACATCGTTTTTGTGAAACACTACTATCTCTTTATTCACATGAAGTGTCGAGTGCTATTGACAAGGGATTTGAGATCGATTCCGTATTTCTGGATTTCCAAAAGGTTTTTGACACCGTACCGCACAAGCGGATTATAATGAAATTGCGTGCTTGTGGAATATCAATTATGTGATTGGATTTGTGACTTCCTGTCAGAGAGGTCACAGTTCGTAGTAATAGACGGAAAGACATCGAGTAAAACTGAAGTGACTTCTGGCGTTCCTCAAGGAGTGTTATAGGCCCTTTGCTGATCCTTATCTACATAAACGATTTGGGAGACAACCTAACCCGCCATCTTAGGTTGTTTTCAGATGACGTTGTCGTTTATCGACTAATAGTCATCAGAAGATCAAAACAAACTGCAAAATGATTTAGAAAAGATATCTGAATGGTGCGAAAATTGGCAGTTGACCCTAAATAACGAAAATTGTGAGGTCATCCACATGAGTGCTAAAAGAAATCCCTTAAACTTCGGTTACACGATAAATCAGTCAAATATAAAGGCCGTAAATTCAACTAAATGCCTAGGAATTACAATAACGAACAACTTAAGCTGGAAGGAACACATTGTAAATGTTGTGGAGGAGGCTAAACAAAGACTGCGTTTTATTGGCAGGACACTTAGAAAATGTAACTTATCTACTAAGGAGACTGCCTACACTACGCTTGTCCGTCCTCTTTTAGAATAGCACAGCGCGGTGTGCGATCCTCACCAGATAAGACTGACAGAGTACATCGAAAAAGTTCAAAGAAGGGCAGCATGTTTTGTATAATCGTGAAATATGGGAGAGAGTGTCACTGAAATGATACAGGATTTGGGCTGGACATCATTAAATGAAAGGCGTTTTTCGTTGCGACGGAATCTTATAACGAAATTCCAATCACCAACTTTCTCCTCCGAATGCGAAAATATTTTGCTGACACCGACCTGCGTAGGGAGAAACGATCACCACGTTAGATAAGGGAAATTAGAGCTCGTACGTTCTTTCGCGCGCTATACGAGATTGGAATAATAGAGAATTGTGAAGGTGGTTCGATGAACCCTCTGCCAGGAACAAATGTGATTTGCAGAGTATTCATGTAGATGTAGATGTCTAATTGTGACTGCCGATCGCTTCCGGTGAGCTTCTCGGAATACTGGCGCCAGACGTTCGTGGCGCCAGTACTCACTCATCCTGGTGGCTGGCGGCCAGTCCCCGGCCGTTCGTTGCGGCTACTCTGTTGCCTATAAACAGTTCTGTCGGTAAACGCCCGGCTGTTGTACGGAATACACAGCGCCACCGCTCTCCGTCTGTCTGTTTTGGGTCACGTTTATTCTTCATGAAGCTGATTCGTACGTAATGTAAGTACAGTCCTTTTTTTCCTTATTTTTAACGTTAGTGAGTAGAGTAGTACATATTCGGAATGTTTTCCGGTAAAACTTTAAGTCTGTCCTAGACATTGCAAGACTTGGATGAAGAAGAGAACTAAAGAAAAGCTCAAAATCAATCAACTCGAAACCATCCTCGAAACTGAGGAAAGCGATTCCTCTATGAACTAGGAAGAAACAACAAATGCTGACCACGATTCTGAAACTCAAGTTGAGGGCAATGATGGAGAAGACGAAGGCGAAACAAGGGCTGAAGATTTTTACGTTGGGAGGCGCAATGTTACGAAATGGTGTAAATCAACTGTATTGAAATCTTCAAAAATTAAAAAAATGTAATAATTTCACCTGCCCAAAGAAGAATCGTAAGAGATTCCGTATTTCCAATTGTATTTTGGAAACCTTTCGACGTAAACATGATTGATGAAATCCTAAGAAACACTAAATCAAAAATCCAAAAATTACGCCAAATTTATGCGTGACATTACATTGATTTAACCAGTAAAGATCTATTGGCAACTGTCGCTGTCTTTATTCAACCGGCTTGGAAAAAGGACGAATGGTGAATGTGGGAGAGTTACGGCGAAAGGATAAGAGGGGGTTAACACTTCTGAGAGAGGCCATGGGTTCTCGTAGGTTTCTACTAATTCTGCGGAACTTTCGGTCTGGTGACAGCACTACCCAGCAAAAAAACTAGGAAGTCTGATGCCATAGGATATATAAACTCCCTTCTGTTTATTTCCTTATACCATAAAAAAATGTAATACAATTATACGAGAACACATTCTATTTTGAACATAAAATGGCTACGGTATGTTACGAGTACAGCTAATCTAAAACAAGAACAATAATTTAACCAAAATAATGCATTGTACTTGGTGCAACGCTCAACTGCTCATATGTCAGACACTGCTGCGACCTGTGCGCGGGGGTGGGGGGTTAAGAATAGTAATTTGACACAAGTTTTTTGCCACAGAGTTTCGTTCTCTTTCCCTCGAAATTAAGGGCGCAGTCAGTACGATAGTTTCAAGAAATACTTCCTCCAGAGATTTAAATTCATATTCAAAGTTAATTCATTTCCATTCTTTTCGCAAAAGAATTTATAACCTTTGCTTGTCGGCATTTTATGTTCACTTTACTTTTTCGAACAGTTATTTCCTAACCTATATGCAAAGCCGTCTCATTACATTTTCTAATCTACGTCACCCAAAATCATTTCACTTAATTAGACCACACTCAATTTACTGTGATGTAGTTTCGTTGGTGTTGATCCTACATCTACACTTCCGACAGAATTACTGTGTTATAAGCCCACGTTAACGTTTTTATTTCTTCTTTCTGCACTTAAATTGTCCCTAAATCTCCACTTTTAATTTTCATCATCGTTTACTGTGAATTCTCATGTGTTGCCTCTCTTCCTATCCTTGACTCTTATGTTTCCACTTCGCTACTTTTGTCTTTTTATCTGTGGCTACATTTAGTTTAGTAACACAGTCATTAGGTTTTGTTTACTAACAGAGCCAGCGCCATTTACGGGTCGGACAGTAAGCACAAAGCCAGTGCTTCGACTTCAAAGCCGATTGCCGTTTAACGGTGTCGGCATAGTTGGATAACGGCAAATGAACGACACGGTACTTGCGGAAGGCCGCAGTGCGCCTGACGCAGAGAGCTGGACTCTATTCTTAGAGTGCAGTTGACACAAGGAGGCACTAGGCGGCGCCGCTTCTTCAGGGCGATTAGTGGGTCGCAGAATCGTCTACGGCTGCGTAATAGCTGCTGGCAGAAGCAGTGAGCGGCGGAGGGGGGAGGGGGGCGGGCCGCTGCGGGCTAGTTTCCGGAGCCTCGCCGGACACGCAGAGGCGGCTCCCTTTGAAGTGCCGCCCCCACTGCGGGAACAGACCCCGCGGTCGGGCAGCCGAGTGTCGGGAGCGGCCGGCTGCCCAGCCTGGAAACTCTGCCGTTCGCCTCCCTACCCTCTCCGTCTCTGCTGTGCACACTCACGTAGCGTGCAGTTCTTCTGTTCGGTTTTACCTCCTCAAACTCTCATAAAACAACGCACAAAGGATAGCCTTGGCAGCAATTACAGGTAAAACAACTCGAGCTTTCCGTCCACGAGGTCTCTACCTGGAAACGAAATGAAACTTTGCGGTTTGAAATGGTATGTGATTTCATAATGGAGTTAGATTTAGAAACAGCTCGGTGTCGTGAACCCAATTACCAATGTGACCTTGTATCTGCTCCCAACCTCCCAGCTGCCACTTGCCCCTCGCCCCTCCCCCCTGCCGCCGCCCACTCTGGCCAGCTCGTTTGGAAGGCGTCAGAAGGATGCGGGTATCCTGTCCGCAGACAAGCCGGCCCATAGCTACCGCAGCTCGCCCTCGGTACCTCGGATACTGGCAGTGGAACACAATTGACGTGTGGGGTTCTGTCGAGAACACGTCTGCGGATTTTGCTGGCCACGAAAGTACCTCAGCGTCACACAGGCAGTAAGCAGAGACACGTGCCGTGTGTGGCCGAGCACTGAACTGTCGGAAGAGGGCACTAGGCTACCGTCACTTTTCGGGACGCAGGTCGTCTGCGGCGACTACCGGCACTCACCTGAAGTCCGTACCCTGCGGCTGCCCGCACTGCTGTGCCTGTCCAGGAAACGGGGAGAGTGGGGCCTCTAGCCTGGTCGCCACCGTAGTCGCCGAGGACGGTCATCCGGAGTGGTGCAGAACGGCGGTTCACGCGTCTGCATTCCCGGCTTGCCAGTCACGACAGTGGTCCAATCGTAGCCGTCTGTGGCGCGGTGTTAACGGAAGGTCACGCCTGGGACGGTAATTCCCTAGTCAGGCTGCCGGTAGTCTCCGACCGACGATGCGAAACGGTGCAGAATACTGCAGGGAAGCCGTTGCTCGCTCTCACACAGCAGACACAGGTGGGCTCGGTGCTCAGTACGGCGCTGGCTACACGTGTTCGTCCGAGAGCTCGGCGACGAGGGTGTCCGGCCCCACGTTCACACACAGTTAGTGGACGGGCCGCTCTCTCTCTCTCTGACACGCCCTGCAAATTCCTTATTGAATAGGTTTGCAGCAGACAGGGCTCCTTCCCTCCGCTTCCCCACTTCCACGCAGTCTGTGCTGAGCTGCTGGGGAGGAAGTACACAGGTATTGGCAGGGAACGTGTTCAATTGATGAGGTATTGGTACTGAACAGAGTTCATAGTTGTATTACCTGTAACCATACAGCAGGGGACTGCATCCACAGCCTCCCACGCAAGGAATGGAAGGAGGTAATAACAGATGAGCAAAGGGGGAATAATTTTCACAATTAACTCAGATGCAGCGGGATAGACTGAGGATGCATTTTGTAACTCACAAATACTACTGCCTGTAATGGAGCTGCTCATGTTATTCGAAATGGCTGGTCAATCCACAGTGCAGGAGACAACTTCGTCCTATTCCACTACCCCAGACTGAATGAGCCAGAGGTGTTTGCCTTGGTGTATGGTGCTCGGTCGAGGACGCTTGAAACGTGTTTTGTTCCCCTTTCCAATTGCATGTGTGTATATGTTCACCTTGCTGTGGCTCTAATCCACAATACCACTCGAAATTGGAGGGGAACTATGCAACACATACTGCCAGAAGAATTACCACTGTACAAGTATGAAGCTGCTGTCGAACTTGTACACACAAATACATACATGAAAAGAAGTGGGAGATTACACTTATGAATTTAGCTGGGCACTTCTTTCACTTTATTACTATATCCGCTATCTGTCCTGTTAACATCACATTACTCGTGGAGTAACACATACTGCCTAAAGTATTGCCTATCTTAACGTCTCAACTGCAGTGATGTCAGCTCATTTATTTCAAAAAAGTGACTGAATAAACACGAATAGTCATTTTTCTGCATGAAGTATTGCTACAACATCTCCCCTCGTAATTTGTAAAGGAAGTAGTTTTATGCTTTTAAAAGGAATGCTGTAACAGTGCAAATAGTGGATATAGTACTAAAATCAATGAAATCTGCAGCTAAATAAGCGTTAATCCACTATCCAGGTCTAATCCTTATGCTTTGTACAATGAATGACGTACCGAAAGACCTCACCTCGAACATTGTAAAGGGTGCAGTCGTACACTTTTGAAATGAATACTGTGATGTTAACAGTACAAACAGCGGATATAGTACTAAAGTAAAAGAAGTGCCCAGCTAAATTCATAAGTGTAAACTCCCACTCGTAGTATGAATTTATCCTTGCTCCAATGGCTACTGAACCGAGAACACTGATCTTGCGTTGAATATGCTACAAAATAAGCATTCAACACGGTCTAAAATAAGCATTCAACACGGTCTAGCAGTGTTTCAATATACATTAAAATAGCAAGTTCCACACATTTTGGCGAGCAGATGACTTCAGCAGTAACGTAATGCTGATAGGGCCAAAAACAACATGATAACCAACACTAAGCGAAGATTCTGGGACGGATAGACATGTTTTTCTGGTGAGTGGTTCCAGTATGTCTTATGGGGAGAGAGATGTAATCCTCCCATGAGCGAGCACGTGTACAAAAAAAAAAAAAAAAAAGGAAAGCGAAGAATATATTACACTAAGAGTGCATTCTACAGGAAGACGAAAAAGTGCAATAGCGTCACATAACTATCGAAATAGAAACCTTCCACTAGAACATTATATGTGTCTTCACATCGAAGTGTGGATACAGACTCCCACCCCCTCCTTCTCCTCCCACCATAGGTAGGGATACTAGTTTCTGCAGCCTGTTCTAACCTGATGGTACACAAAGAGGTCCAGATGCTCTGCTTTGGGTTGTTAATAATACATTGTTTCTAGTGTGGAGGTAGACCCTCCCATAGATAATGGTTCCACTTTCCCAGGCCTGTTCGAATCTCTCACTGATGTTACACAGTAAGATCCATCCACTGCAGGTTCTCTGCTTTGGCAGTGTTGGGTTGACACTGATATATTGTTACAGGTTTGCAGAAATCAAACGTATTTCTATTGAGTACTGAACCGCAAGAACAGTACCAAAGTACTCGACTCTTCGGAAGAAGAACGGCCAGCAGCATGCTACAGCCCCCGCCATGTCTCGCCGTAGGAACAGGCTGCTGCAGGAGACATAGGGGTAAGCGTTGTGACCAGCAGGTGTTGTTGACGTCACTGCCGGCAGTCGCTGTTCGCTGTTGAATAAACCCCCCCCCCTCCCCCCCCCCCCCCCCCCCCCCCCCCCGCTGCCGCCACTGACTCAGTGTCTATGGAAGCCTCGTAAAAAAATATCATGCGTGCAGTTGTTACATACTTTTGAGACACACAAATATCAGTAGAGATCAGCGGCTTTCGAGATATCTATTGGCATTATTATTTCGTAACATCCAACTAAGTAAAACTAAAATTTGAGTCTATGATACAGTTGTCGACTATGGATGAGCGAACTACCGAGTTCTGATTCTATAATAACACATCTGATATATGTTTTAAACTTTCACATAACTCTTGTACACGTCTACGATATATAAAAAACGATAACACATCCTAAATGAACCCAGAACTTCTACTATTTTGATGTGAAAACTACCGATTATCGCAGAATGTCCTTGTTATTTCGGGACCTCTACATGAGTAAAATTGAGAACTTTAGCCTTCCATAACATTCGATTACTGAAACATCTATGTTAAAAGCTTTTGTCTGATGGAAATTTTCCGTTAAACAGATGTATCTATCGTCGACTTACCTTTTATAAGCGACCATCTATAAAAATAAAAAATAAAAAAGGAACAACCCACACTTACAACGATAATAAGTTAGTCATGGTTCCAGAGTACAGAAACAACCGATTACCTTAAGTTTAATGGACAAACTGGCATTGGTGAAGGTGTTCCTCACATTCGAAATTAGTGTGTGTGGATGTCATCTAAATAAACTGTTGTGCACCTAGGTGTTACATACCTTTCAGAGGCACGAAATATCGAACTCTGCACTTATTTTTATAACATCCAATGGAGTAAAACTATGAGCTATAAAATCTTCACTAACATCACCTGATAGAGAACTTAATAAGATTTTTACTGCATCTCTCTCTTACTACGTTTCGAAAACAAATGTCATCCACATGTTGACATTGAGCATATGTGGCGATGCCATTCAGAACACATGTATTGGTTCGTTGGAGCAGGTGACCAGCGACTGAGGTCGCTTCCTCAGACATGTGTAAAGTTTTGTCACCTGTACTGACGGGAGACCGTACCCCACAGACTATCAGTCACAATACAGGGTTCCTGTGTTGTGGTTTTGTAAGCAGTTCGATATAGTGCTTTCTTGGTGTAACACATTCAAGCAGTACAACTTTGTACGCCGTCATACATTCTCTTTTCATACCAAGAATTTAAGATGTATGTCAGGTGCTAAAACAGCATTAACACGCTTCGATTCACTGGCTCTCGTAGAAAGCTGGACATCACATTGTGTATGGCGTGATGCTCACCCAACACCTACACAGAGTGTTGGAAACAAAAAACAGACACAGTGTTTCTTATTCAGAAAAATGTGGAAGAAATCACAACGTATGGAAACTGGAAGAGTTTGCAGCATTGTGCAGGATTTCCAGAAAGCTGCCTGATCACCTCTACGGTGATGGGGGTCTGGGTGTTCCGTTTTTGAAGAGACCAAGGGCACTGATTCTTCATATTGCACCCAGGTACACGATCACTGTTTCAGCAGTGCTAAAACAGCATTAACACGCTTCGATTCACTGGCTCTCGTAGAAAGCTAGACATCACATTGTGTATGGCGTGATGCTCACCCAACACCTACACAGAGTGTTGGAAACAAAAAACAGACACAGTGTTTCTTATTCAGAAAAATGTGGAAGAAATCACAACGTATGGAAACAGGAAGAGTTTGCAGCATTGTGCAGGATTTCCAGAGAGCAGCCTGATCACCTCTACTTTTAGTCTCATGTTCCACGGTGATGGGGGTCTTGGTGTTCCGTTTTTGAAGAGACCAAGGGAACTGATTCTTCATATTGCACCCAGGTACATGACCACTGTTTCAGGGTCTATGTTTCGGTTATCCCTGCCTCCAAGTCTTCGGACGCTGCAACTTTCATTTTTATGGCTTACAATGCGTATACACAAGTGGCACCTCCGGCTCCGACGACGGTTTTACCGATCACCTACGCCTCGGCGCTCTCTTCTCCTCCCACCGGCCGCCGCCTGTCGGACCATGTACCGGTGACTCTTCCAGCTGCTACGGGGCCGACACGTCGCGCTCAAAGCCTGACGCTACTCCGGCACCACTACCAACAGCGACGACATCCGACCCCCACCCGCCCGACCATATGGACGCCCCTTCATTTGACGTTCCCGCGACGACCTTCCTCTCAGAGCGACGCGACTCCCTTCCGTCTTCCGACACGGAGGGACGAACCCGCAAACAACGTTCACCTAAGAGGCGCAAGAGGAGGCGCCATACGGTCTCGGAACGAGACGGATCACCTCCCCCTGATGCTCCAGAGGCCGTCCGACCCGACGAGGCCTCGGAGAACCTACACGACGATACGAATGAGGACAACATGGCGCCGACTGTGGCTGTGTCGATGCCTACTCTACTGGCTCGCCCAGGTGCTCCTGAACCAATGGACTCCACAGTTGCGACTGCCGCCGAGACGTCCACCGCCCCTACGACCGAAGTGGACCGTACGACCATCACAACGACAGCGCCTTCGATGGTGTGGAGTGAGGACGTCGATGAGGACCCGGACCACACGCTGGGAACGGAGTTACCCCAGACGGAAGCATCGTTACGCCGCTGATAACGTTGTCAGGTGGCGTAAAGCACGACTCGACGTTACCTCGCCCCTCTTCATTCTCCGCCGGTGGAGTTCCCCTCCACGGCGGGGTACGGCTCCAAACCTACCGAATAGTGACGATCAACACTAACACCTTTAGCGCACCCGTGAAACTTCAACTGCTGCGAGAGATGATATGGGCGTCGGACGTCGATATCGCACTACTACAGGAAGTACACTTGGCCACACTTCCAGACGTCGCGGGATATAACACCTATCCTTCTCCTGGTGACCACCTGGGACGCGGCGTAGCCATCTACGCCAGGGAAGGTATTCCAGTGACCGATATCAAATACCTTACATCTGCCAGAGGCATGGCCATCACCGTCATAGGGACGCGTATCGTCAACATTTACGCTCCGTCAGGCTCCACCCGCAGACGCGACAGGGCACTCTTCTATTCCGAAGAAATCGCTCCTTTGTTTCTTGGACGCTGCGACCATTACTTGCTTGGGGGTGATTTTAATTGTGTCTTGCACCCGAGAGATCAAGAGCCCCACTACAACACCTGTCAAGAACTGCGTCTTGTCGTCCGCGATCTGTTGCTCCGCGACACTTGGGAAGTTCGGCACGGCGACGCGCCTGGATATACTCACCAGACGAGTCACTCCGCGAGCCGCCTTGATAGGATTTACGTCTCTCGGAAACTCACACCTGCAGTCCAAGGTGCAGAACTTTGGCCCCTGGCCTTTTCGGACCACTGTGCCTATATCTGCAACATTCTCTTCCCCAAGCAAGTGGTCTGGCGTAGTCGTGTACCGTGGAAGCTAAACACCACCCACCTTCATGATCCCGAAGGTCTTCAACGTGTTACCGAGACATGGTCACTTACCTACATACTGCACGACCTTCAGCTGGTGGCTGGAATGTGCCAAACCTGCCATTCGACGTTCTTTGATCCAGTATGGAAAGGAAGTAGCTGCGTGGCGCCGGCACACTACCGACTATTTCTACGCCGTTCTCCGCGACCTGGACGCCCAACCGCCCACCCCCGACACCCAGCGGGAACGCAGCAGGATTAAGGCGCAAATTATAACGTTGACACGCCGTAGACTGCAGGGGGCTATAGTGCGAACCCGATATCAAGATTCGGCGGAACAAGAACATCCCACCATGCATCATATCGCCTCCGATAGGAAACATCGACGACAACAACTCATGACCGAGATCAACACCTGTCACGGCCAACACGTCACTTGCCAAGCTGAAATCGTCAGTGCCTTTGTCGACCACTACCGCACAATGTACCAGGACGAGACTACCGACAACCACGATGAGGAGTCTGTGTTACCACACGTAACTCGCACCCTCACCAACGACGAAGCGGACGAGATGATGGAGCCAATTACGCTTGACGAAGTCCATGATGCAATCAAACAAGGCGCTCTGAATAAGTCACCTGGTGTTTCGGATTACCGATAGAATTTTATCGCGCTTTCCTCACACTAATGGCGTCACGGTGGAGAACGATGTTTCATGAACTGCTGACGTTGGGGAACGCCGTACCGCCGTCCTTCGTCACGGGAATTATTATACCCATCCACAAACCGACACCAGGTGTGACGACAGCACATTACCGTCCCCTGACTCTGCTTAACGCAGACTATAAAATTTTTACACGCCTACTGGCAACGCGATGCCGCAAGGTCCTGCCTAGCATTCTATCCCCGGAACAGACAACTCCGGGCGGCTCAGTTAATATACAAACGGCCACAGGAGAACGTCGCGATTTAATTGCACTGGTAGCGGCGTGCAGACTCCGCGCCGCAGTGGTTGCCATTGATTTTGACAGCGCATTCGACAAAGTGCGGCATCCTTTTCTGTTCTCAGTGATGAACCGCATGGGTTTTCCACCAGCCTTTATCGACGTTATCCGGCGCCTGTACGGCACAGCTGAATCGCTGATTCAGGTTAATGGCCGTGTGGCGCGACCAGTGGCGATCCGGCGTTCCGTACGACAAGGCTGCCCACTTTCGACCCTACTCTATGCCATAAGCCTGGAGCCACTCATTGGGAGTCTGACGAGCCACCTTTCTGGTCTCACTTTGCGACAGCACAGTTTTCGATGTCGTGAGTATGCGGACGACCTCCTCCTCTTGATCCGCTCACGGAGTGAAACACACACGGTACTTGATTTGATATCAACGTACGGCACTGCAGCGGGCAGTAACATGAATGTGGCTAAATCCGCGGCGATTCCCATTGGACGCGGCCTCTCACACGATGACTTAGCACCTCTCCCGTGTGTACAAAAACTACGATACCTTGGTATCATTTTCACCTCCACCGTGCGCCGCTCCGCTGCCATCAATTTTCGGCGTGCACTCCAAACTATCCGCACGACGGTGCGACAAAATCTTCTCCGACGACTCGATTCTTTACAACGTGTCCAATACCTCAATCAACATGTGGCGGCCAGAATGGTCCACATCGCACAGGTCCTCCCGCTGCCATCAACAATTGGACGCAGCCTCCAGGCTGCCTTCGGATACTTCCTTACGGCCGGTACGCTGTTTAAGGTCCGCTACGACACGCTCACCCTTCCCATGCGAGCGGGAGGCCTCGGCCTTGTCAATGTGTGACTCCGAGCGGCGTCCTTGTACATGTCCACCATGCACAAGCAGTGGCACGGGGGCACCTCTCTTACGCGCAGCTTGCTGGAAATTCTTGTGCCCGCGACCATAACACCACCAGTACCAGTCGGACACATCAAGCACCATCTGACGCACATTTCTGATTTCATCGTCGACTTCAGTTATGCTCACACACACTTACCGACCATGCGTTCTCCTCGACCTAAAGATTTTTACACCCCACTGCTTCGTTCCATCTCCAGCAACAATATCGAACTCAGGCATCCGTCCAAGCGGTGGCCCACGGTTTGGCTTCATATCCACCAGCCTTTTCTTCCCTCTAACGTCCGGGCAACATCGTACCAAGTCGCAAATGAAAAATTCGCCACAAATCATCGCCTTCACGCCATCGGACTAATGGACTCACCACTTAGTCCCATTTGCCACCTCGTGGATGACGATGTCCATCAACTGACTTGTGCTGCCACCAGTGACGTCTGGAAACTAGCCCGACAGTTCGTTGCCTGTTACCTCCGCGTTCCGCCGGACTCGATTGACCCATGGACTTTTATCCATCCTGAGAATACTTATTTCCCCGCCGCCAAAAATCATGCGATTGTATGGGTCAAGGGATGGACGATCACCTACATGTATAACGATGGCGACAAATCACGCCTCGATTTCTGGCAGTACTTACAAACCGCCCACAGTCAAGTCGAACACCGACCGCGCTACCGCGCCTTTTTCGCCAATTACCTACATGCGATCTTTACGTCACCCCCGCTCAGTTGGATGGTGCCACACGCCGATAACACTCCCGCCCCCCCTGCTGACATCTGAGACTCCCCGCGCTACTTTCTATATTGTAACCCACTGTGGAGTAGGCGCATGGACACGCGCCTCCTTTCTTTTATGCAATATACCAGAACACACTGGTTTTTTCCCTCACTCCACTGTATATTGTTTCACACCTCTTAGCTTCCATCAGTATTGTTATTCTTTTTTTCCTAACCTTGTTCATAAAAACAAAAAAAATTGCTCGCCTTGTACGAGTATAATGTCTTGTGTTATTCCATCAGAATTTCTAAAATCATTGGGGGAAGTGGCAACAAAACGACTATTCACGTTGGTGTGTGGAATATATGAGTCTGGCGACATACCATCTGACTTTCGGAAAAGCATCATCCACACAATTCCGAAGACGGCAAGAGCTGACAAGTGCGAGAACTGTCGCACAATCAGCTTAACAGCTCATGCATCGAAGCTGCTTACAAGAATAATATACAGAAGAATGGAAAAGAAAATTGAGAGTGCGCTAGGTGACGATCAGTTTGGCTTTAGGAAAAGTAAAGGGACGAGAGAGGCAATTCTGACGTTACGGCTAATAATGGAAGCAAGGCTAAAGAAAAATCAAGACACTTTCATAGGATTTGTCGACCTGGAAAAAGCGTTCGACAATATAAAATGGTGCAAGCTGTTCGAGATTCTAGAAAAAAGTAGGGGTAAGCTACAGGGAGAGACGGGTCATATACAATATGTACAACAACCAAGAGGGAATAATAAGAGTGGACGATCAAGAACGAAGTGCTCGTATTAAGAAGGGTGTATGTAAGACAAGGCTGTAGCCTTTCGCCCCTACTCTTCAATCTGTACATCGAGGAAGCAATGATGGAAATAAAAGAAAGGTTCAGGAGTGGAATTAAAATACAAGGTAAAAGGATATCAGTGATACGATTCGCTGACGACATTGCTATCCTGAGTGAAAGTGAAGAAGAATTAAATGATCTGCTGAACGGAATGAACAGTCTAATGAGTACACTGTATGGTTTGAGAGTAAATCGGAGAAAGACGAAGGTAATGAGAAGTAGTAGAAATGAGAACAGCGAGAAACTTAACAGCAGGATTGATGGTCACGAAGTCAATGAAGTTAAGGAATTCTGCTACCTAGGCAGTAAAATAACCAATGACGGACGGAGCAAGGACGACATCAAAAGCAGACTCGCTATGGCAAAAAAGGCGTTTCTGGCCAAGAGAAGTCTACTAATATCAAATACCGGCCTTAATTTGAGGAAGAAATTTCTGAGGATGTACGTCTGGAGTACAGCATTGTATGGTAGTGAAACATGGACTGTGGGAAAACCGGAACAGAAGAGAATCGAAGCATTTGAGATGTGGTGCTATAGACGAATGTTGAAAATTAGGTAGACTGATAAGGTAAGGAATGAGGAGGTTCTACGCAGAAACGGAGAGGAAAGAAATATGTGGAAAACACTGATAAGGAGAAGGGACAGGATGATAGGACATCTGCGAACACATGAGGGAATGACTTCCATGGTACTCGAGGGAGCTGTAGAGGGCAAAAACTGTAGAGGAAGACAGAGATTGGAATACGTCAAGCAAATAATTGAGGACGTAGGTTGCAAGTGCTACTTTGAGATGAAGAGGTTACCACAGGAAAGGAATTCGTGGCGGGCCGCATCAACCCAGTCAGTAGACTGATGACCGAAAAAAAAAAAAAATGTATCTTCATCAGTCCACTCTCCCTCTAGAACATGCAGTGGTATTAATTTCAGTCAGTACTCCAATACATGTCTATTTTCTATTACTGTTTATTGTAAATGCTAATAGTCCCCGTCCCCCCTCCTCCCCATTGTAAACAGATTTCCCCATACATGACGTTTAAGGCCATAGGTAAACCCTGCTCACATGTCTGCACCTGGTTCTTCTTTTTGCCAAAAGAATGGTTCAAATGGCCCTGAGCACTATGAGACTTAACAGCTGAGGTCATCAGTCCCCTAGAACTTAGAACTACTTAAACCTAACTAAGGACATCACACACATCCATGCCCGAAGCAGGATTCGAACCTGCGACCGTAGGGGTGGCGCGGTACCAGACTAGAACCGCTCGGCCACTGCGGCCGGCTTCTTTTTGCCAGTTACACTTGTGTTCGCCATGTACCCTAGATCTCGTTTCATGACTTTGATGTCGTGTAGCTCCAGTTTTCTTTTCCGTAAACATAGCACGTCAACTACTTAGAGGAGTAATTTCCTTAATAGGGAACAGTTTACGTCTTTTCGATACATTGGTTTCCCTCCGTAATACCTTTGCGGAAAACATTGCCTGAATCAGCTCTAATTCGGTAATATCTGTATACGATGATATGTCAGAAAACACTGCCCTGGATTGAGGTAAATATTTGTCATCTACTTTAACATAATGCGCCTGCGTAATACTTAAATCTCCTTTGTTACAAATCAGTGTTACAAATCACCATGTAGTTTACAGGTGGATAATTAAAACTGATTGCAGACAGAACATAGTTTCAAGCTTTTCTCGGTGTTGAGTGACTGGAAGGATGACAGTGTATTATAACGCTCTCAAACTGCATCAAAAAGGTCTATCAAAATACAGCCAAGCTGTAGTAAACTGCTTCTGAAATGCATCACCACAAGTCACAGCTCCTTCACCACTTCAACAAAGCCCCACACTGCTAAATCTAGCCGGCCGAAGTGGCCGTGCGGTTAAAGGCGCTGCAGTCTGGAACCGCAAGACCGCTACGGTCGCAGGTTCGAATCCTGCCTCGGGTATGGATGTTTGTGATGTCCTTAGGTTAGTTAGGTTTAACTAGTTCTAAGTTCTAGGGGACTAATGACCTCAGCAGTTGAGTCCCATAGTGCTCAGAGCCATTTGAACCATTTTTTTGCTAAATCTACATCTACGCACATGTTACACAAACCAGCGTATGGCGCGTGGCGAAGGCCACCCTGTACCACAACTACTCGTCTCCTTTCCTGTTAGACTCGCAGACAGACAAGGGAGAGACGACTATCTATATGCCTCCAAATGAGCCCGAAACGACTATCTATATGCCTCCAAATGAGCCCTAATTTCTCGTATCTTATCTCGGTGATCCTTACGCAAAATGTGTGTTGGTGGCAGTAGGATCGTTGAGCATTCAGCTTTGAATGCTGATTTTCTAAACATTCTTAGTAGTGTTCTTCGAAATGAACACCTTCTTCTCACCACGCATTCCCCAAAGCAAATCTGTAACACTTGTATGCTGATCAAACCTACCGATAACAAATCTAGCACCTCGCCTCTGAACTGCTTTGATGTCTTTTTTCAAACTGGCCTGGTGTGAATCCCAAACACTCGAGCAGTATTCGAGAATAGGGAGCACTAGCGTCCTGTATGAGGTCTCCTTGACACATGAACTACGCTTTCCTAAAATTCTCCCAACAAACTGAAGTCGACCATTTGCCTTCCCTATAACAGTCCTCACATGTTCATTCCATTTCATATCGATTTGCAAAGTTACGCCCAGATGTTTAAACGACATGATTGTGATAAACAGGACACTGCTAACGCTGTATCCGAACATTACAGGTTTGTTTTTCCTACTCATGCACACTAACTTACATTTTTCTACATTAAGAGCCAGCTGCCATTCATTGTACCAACTAGATATTTTGTCTAGGTCATCTTGTATCAACCTACAGTCACTTAGCTTCGACACCTTCCTCTACACCACAGCATCATCAGCGAACAACTACACATTGCTGCCCATCTTGTCTGCCAGATCGATTGTTGTTGTTGTGGTCTTCAGTCCTGAGACTGGTTTGATGCAGCTCTCCATGCTACTCTATCCTGTGCAAGTTTCTTCATCTCCCAGTACCTACTGCAGCCTACATCCTTCTGAATCTGCTTAGTGTATTCATCTCTTGGTCTCCCTCTACGATTTTTACCCTCCACGCTGCCCTCCAGTACCAAATTAGTGATCCCTTGATGCCTCAGAACATGTCCTACCAACCGATCCATTCTTCTAGTCAAGTTGTGCCACAAACTTCTCTTCTCCTCAATTCTGTTCAATACCTCCTCATTAGTTATACGATCTACCCATCTAATCTTCAGCATTCTTCTGTAGCACCACATTTCGAAAGCTTCTATTCTCTTCTTGTCTAAACTATTTATCGTCCATGCTTCACTTCCATACATGGCAACACTTCATACAAATACTTTCAGAAACGACTTCCTGACACTTAAATCAATACTCGATGTTAACAAATTTCTCTTCTTCAGAAACGCTTTCCTTGCCATTGCCAGTATATATTTTATATCCTCTCTACTTCGACCATCATCAGTTATTTTGCTCCCCAAATAGCAAAACTCCTTTACTACTTTAAGTGTCTCATTTCCTAATCTAATTCCCTCAGCATCACCCGACTTAATTCGACTACATTCCATTATCCTCGTTTTGCTTTTGTTGATGTTCATCTTATACCCTCCTTTCAAGATACTGTCCATTCCGTTCAACTGCTCTTCCAAGTCCTTTGCTGTCTCTGACAGAATTACAATGTCATCGGCAAACTTCAAAGTTTTTATTTCTTCTGCATGGATTTTAATACCTACTCCGAATTTTTCTTTTGTTTCCTTCACTGCTTGCTCAATATAGAGATTGAATAACATCGGGGAGAGGCTACAACCCTGTCTCACTCCCTTCCCAACCACTGCTTCTCTTTCGTGTTCCTCGACTCTTATAACTGCCATCTAGTTTCTGTACAAATTGTAAATAGCCTTTCGCTCCCTGTATTTTACCCCTGCCACCTTCAGAATTTGAAAGAGAGTATTCCAGTCCAGTCAGATCGGTTATGTAAACAGAAAACAGCAATGACCCTCTCACACCTCCCTGGAGCACCCCTGATGCTATTCCTGTCTCTGATGAACACTCGCCGTCGAGGACAATGTACTGGATTCTATCACTAAAGAAGTCTTCGAGCCAGTCACATATCTGGGAGCCTAGCCACTAACAGTTTGCAGTGCTTTTTGGAAATCTGTGTGTTGCCCTTGATCCATAGTTAGCTGTATATTGTGTGAGAAGAGAGCAATCTGGGATTCACACGAGCGATGCATTCTGAAGCTGTGCTGATTCGTGGACATGAGGTTTTTGGTCTTTAGGACATTTATTACATTCGAACTTAGAATGTGCTTTAGAATTCTGCAGCAAACCGATGTTAAGGATAAAGGTCCGTAATGTTGCGGCGCCATTCTTCTACTTTTCTTATATACAGGAGTCACCTTCGCTTTTTATCAGTCGCTTGGCACTTTTCGCTGGTCAAGCGATTCGTGATAAATGCAATCTAAGTAAGGGAGCAATACCGTAGAATACTCTTTGTAAAATGACGTTGGGATTCCATCTGGACCTGGCGACTTACTTGTTTTCAACTCTTTTAGGTGTTTTTCTGAGCCAGGGGTGCTTATTACTATGTCATCCATAAGGGACTCCACGTGACGGTCAAACGATGGTACGTCTGTACGATTCTCCTTCGTGAACCATTTCTTTTGCTGTTTTCTGCTGCCAAACCATACTGTTGAACGAGTGACTGGATGGAAGCCTTAGACCCACTTACCGGTTTTACTGTGGACCAGGATGTTTTGGGTTCTCCACCAGATCTTTAGGCAAGGCGTAAATGATTCGCGCTTGGATTTTTTCACAGACGCGCGAATCTGTACTAATTTTTGCCTGTTGTCATTTGCGCATCCTCTTTTGAACTGAGAGTGCAACAGCCTTTGCTTCCTCAGCATTTTCCGGATTTCATTATTAAAGCACAGTGGGCCTTTTACGTTCTTGATCCCCCTCCTAGCCCTCTTGACTGATGTATTAACTTTCGTAATCATAGTCACTATGATGACAACGTGATCACTAATCACCATCTCTATACTGACACCATCAATAAGGCCCATTCTACACTCCTGGAAATGGAAAAAAGAACACATTGACACCGGTGTGCCAGACTCACCATACTTGCTCCGGACACTGCGAGAGGGCTGTACAAGCAATGATCACACGCACGGCACAGCGGACAGACCAGGAACCGCGGTGTTGGCCGTCGAATGGCGCTAGCTGCGCAGCATTTGTGCACCGCCGCCGTCAGTGTCAGCCAGTTTGCCGTGGCATACGGAGCTCCATCGCAGTCTTTAACACTGGTAGCATGCCGCGACAGCGTGGACGTGAACCGTATGTGCAGTTGACGGACTTTGAGCGAGGGCGTATAGTGGGCATGCGGGAGGCCGGGTGGACGTACCGCCGAATTGCTCAACACGTGGGGCGTGAGGTCTCCACAGTACATCGATGTTGTCGCCAGTGGTCGGCGGAAGGTGCACGTGCCCGTCGACCTGGGACCGGACCGCAGCGACGCACGGATGTACGCCAAGACCGTAGGATCCTACGCAGTGCCGTAGGGGACCGCACCGCCACTTCCCAGCAAATTAGGGACACTGTTGCTCCTGGGGTATCGGCGAGGACCATTCGCAACCGTCTCCATGAAGCTGGGCTACGGTCCCGCACACCGTTAGGCCGTCTTCCGCTCACGCCCCAACATCGTGCAGCCCGCCTCCAGTGGTGTCGCGACAGGCGTGAATGGAGGGACGAATGGAGACGTGTCGTCTTCAGCGATGAGAGTCGCTTCTGCCTTGGTGCCAATGATGGTCGTATGCGTGTTTGGCGCCGTGCAGGTGAGCGCCACAATCAGGACTGCATACGACCGAGGCACACAGGGCCAACACCCGGCATCATGGTGTGGGGAGCGATCTCCTACACTGGCCGTACACCACTGGTGATCGTCGAGGGGACACTGAATAGTGCACGGTACATCCAAACCGTCATCGAACCCATCGTTCTACCATTCCTAGACCGGCAAGGGAACTTGCTGTTCCAACAGGACAATGCACGTCCGCATGTATCCCGTGCCACCCAACGTGCTCTAGAAGGTGTAAGTCAACTACCCTGGCCAGCAAGACCTCCGGATCTGTCCCCCATTGAGCATGTTTGGGACTGGATGAAGCGTCGTCTCACGCGGTCTGCACGTCCAGCACGAACGCTGGTCCAACTGAGGCGCCAGGTGGAAATGGCATGGCAAGCCATTCCACAGGACTACATCCAGCATCTCTACGATCGTCTCCATGGGAGAATAGCAGCCTGCATTGCCGCAAAAGATGGATATACATTGTACTAGTGCCGACATTGTGCATGCTCTGTTGCCTGTGTCTATGTGCCTGTGGTTCTGTCAGTGTGATCATGTGATGTATCTGACCCCAGGAGTGTGTCAATAAAGTTTCCCCTTCCTGGGACAATGAATTCGCGGTGTTCTTATTTCAATTTCCAGGAGTGTATTTTGTAGCTACAAGGTGCAGAATACTTCCATAATGTGTGGGCTGCCGAACTAGCCGCCCAAGACAGTTTTCCGAAAACGTGTTGTAACTGCTCAACGTGAGCCGCTACATAGCTTGTTACGAGAGTCACATGCTCAAAACACACGTGATGCCCTTACGACACTCAGGGAATTATCACTTGAGCCGTGCGTGGCTCGTGTTCCCGCCATCATGTATTTTATGTGGTGTCACCGCCAGACACCACACTTGCTAGGTGGTAGATTAAATCGGCCGCGGTCCATTTAGTACATGTCGGACCCGCGTGTCGCCACTGTGTGATCGCAGACCTAGCGCCACCACAAGGCAGGTCTCGTGATACGAACAAGCACTCGTCCCAGTTGTACGGACGACCTAGCTAGCGACTAGATGTACGAAGCCTTTCTTTCTCATTAGCCGAGAGACAGAATAGCCTTCAGCTAAGTTAATGGCTACCAACTAGCAAGGCGCCATTAGCCTTACAGTGATTGTAATTAAAGTCTCCTGTGTATCGTCAAGAGCGATGTACCACAATGATTGATTAAAGATAAGTATTAATCCAGCTACGTACTTTTCTTCATAGCATTAATTACGTAGCCTGTTCCAGTACTTCACGCCCGTCTGCGTTAGTCTAGCGTGCATTTTCAGCCATCTCGATCTACAAGGTGTTGGCCCAGCTGCCGACACATCATTTTACATCCTGTTTTTAACGTACTTCCACCTCACTATGTTACTGTGAATTACTACTGTCACTGAGTTGCTGCTTTGCCTGACCGTGAGCGGCGCTAGCAGCGCATATCGATATGTCTCCTCTCGTAGTATTTTTGTTCGACTGCTATTACTTCCTGGTCGTTGTCTGTCGTAAACTAGTTCGGATAGCGAGTTCGGCCTGCCAGTGTGTTGGAGCGCATCTGGAGCGCAGTCCGGACCTGCCAGTTGGGGAGTTGCAATGCGGCAGTAGTGCAGTCGGGTTGGAGCAGCAGTGAGGTCTGCGTCGATATCGCCCGCCCGACCGTTGCCGCCACGCATCACTTAAACCGGGCCTGACTTTTGGCGGATTGTTGGTGGGTCGGTTCGTCCGTGGGGTGTAGTCGACTGGGCCCCTGGCGGTTTCTGCACGGTGTCGACATGGAGCTGTCCAATCGGTTCGAGCATCGTCGCTCGCCGACCCAGGACGTAAAGGATGGGTGGTTTTGAGCATTACGTTGTTGGTTCCGGCGTTGCTATTGTGGAGGTTTTCCTGTGAGCAACAACGAGTGAAGTGTTCGATATAGGTGGAATTGATCAAATTAATTTATCCATAGTCAAGTACACCAGTAGAATTTTCTGCCTTGTGGCCGTAAGTGTTCTGGTTACCCGCCCTTGCCGCTAACGTAGTTTTCAGGCAGTGTCTTTTCCTCACCTGTTGTTGCTGCCCGCCACGGCGTGTAGTTTTGGCAGTTCAGTTCGCATGCGCGTTTGTCTGGGCATAGTGATACCTGTATTTTTTTTTTGGGGGGGGGGGGGGGGGGGACGGGGCTTGAATTCTTGTGAACTCCGTCTTGGCAAGCAAGCGGTTAGTCGGTCGGTCCGTGACTGTCCTTTGGTTGGGTTCGCACAAATTAAGCGTAGTTGGACTCGCCTAAGTGAACGAGGGCAGACCGATCCACTGCAGACTCCTGAGTGTCGTTTTCTTAATTATCCTTTTGGCAGGGTTAATGTTGTAATTTAACTGTGTTTTATATTTTTAATATGGCAAGGTTAGTTGTGGGTCTTCAGCACTGGAAACATGTTCTCACAGTTTCTTTCAACTCCAAACATTATCGCCTTCTGCTCTTGAAAGGTTATTGTAATTTCCTCTCAAAGATATTACAAGTTTTGTAGGCCTACCGCCGTTGGTGCTGCAAAAAGGAAATTTTTAAACTTAATGTATTGTTTTACCGATTGTTGCATCATATATTTCTTTAATTTGCAGAAATTAACTTTGGGGCCTTGAGCCATCTTATTGCATTTGTTTCTCTTTCTGTGTACCTTGTGGCCATCAGCCCTGTTACAATCTTAAAACATTGTGGCCTTCTGCCTTCAGTAATCATCATAGTATATTTGGAATTTTGAAGACTTTATCCTGCGGCCTTCAGCCGCTCCGCATGCTGATCTCATAATGTATACGATATATCTTATTCGTAAATTTAACTGGGTGTCATGTCTTTTCAAAATTGAACTTATTCTAAAGCATCTGATTCGAGGCCTTCAGCCGCAAAGCAAATTTAATTCTTTCAAAAGTACATTTGTGACCTAAATGATAATAAATTACAATTGTGAAATGAATCCGACCGCAACTCCCTTGGCCCTCGCCACTGTCCTAATTACCTGTTAGCCCTGCGTGATTTAGCAGGCGTTTCATCAGTCTTCGTACAGTCTGCAAATGTGAATGCGGGTCGTCTGCTGACGTATGCGTGGCCTGTCTGCTGTGGGTTCTCTGAATGTGGAGATGGAGTTTAGCTAACCATTGTATCAAGTAGAGTGCGACTGCACTGGACCAGAGAGACGTAAGTTCACCGCGCGTTAGCAGGTCCCGTTAGGTTGGCAAATAGCCGCTGTGCAGTCTCTCTGAGCCCTTACGGCCATCGTGTGTGGACCCCGGACGAGGGGAGACGGTTATGCATTCCCTGCTGAGACTCTGGTGAGTATAGACGCTCTGCGTCTCCACATAACATATTTTCTTTCTTTGTGTGTGAAGAATGTTTCCTGAAAGTTTGGCCGTACCTTACGACATATAGTCAGGTTGAATAAAATTGCTATTTTTTTTTTTTTTTGTATCACTGATGACGGGCCAGCATTCCATATAACCGTACCATTAAGTAAAGTGAGTGGTCAAGGAGTTATTTTCATGATTTTATCAAATAAAATGTTATTGTTATACAGGGTGTTACAAAAAGGTACGGCCAAACTTTCAGGAAACATTCCTCACACACAAACAAAGAAAAGATGTTATGTGGACATGTGTCCGGACACGCTTAATTTCCATGTTAGAGCTCATTTTAGTTCTTCCACCTACGCTCAATGGAGCACGTTATGATTTCATACGGGATACTCTACCTGTGCTGCTAGAACATGTGCCTTTACAAGTACGACACAACATGTGGTTCATGCACGATGGAGCTCCTGCACATTTCAGTCGAAGTATTCGTACGCTTCTCAACATCAGATTCGGTGACCGATGGATTGGTAGAGGCGGACTTATTCCATGGCCTCCACGCTCTTCTGACCTCAACCCTCTTGACTTTCATTTATGGGGGCATTTGAAAGCTCTTGTCTACGCAACCCCGGTACCAAATGTAGAGACTCTTCGTGCTCGTATTGTGGACGGCTGTGATACAATACGCCATTCTCCAGGGCTGCATCAGCGCATCAGGGATTCCATGCGACGGAGGGTGGATGCGTGTATCCTCGCTAACGGAGGACATTTTGAACATTTCCTGTAACAAAGTGTTTGAAGTCACGCTGGTACGTTCTCTTGCTGTGTGTTTCCATTCCATTATTAATGTGATTTGAAGAGAAGTAATAAAATGAGCTCTAACATGGAAATTAAGCGTTTCCGGACACATGTCCACATAACATATTTTCTTTCTTTGTGTGTGAGGAATGTTTCCTTAAAGTTCGGCCGTACCTTTTTGTAACACCCTGTATAAAGCTCTTTGTCTCACAGCAACGTCTTACTTCCGTTACCATTCCAGTTAAATTATTCAAACTTTCAAATTAAAGTTAACCAATAATCTGAAATTTTGGGGTGGTATTTGTTCACGCAAACAGTCGAAGGCGTCTTTCACAAAAGATACAGGTGAATTTTGAAGCTGAGGTTGCCTGCCAAGGGTTTGCGGAAAGCAAGTATGGTGCAGTGTTCAAAAGTACCTTTAGCCTAGAATCTCGTTCAAATTAGAAACCCTTTTGTGATTCTGTGAGATTGCTAGGATGTACTAACAAATGATTAAATTTCCACAGGTGTCACAATTCCAATTTGTGAATAATCAGCGTTGCAAATACTCGGTTGCATTTACCGCGTTGCTCTGTGATTTTATTTGTGTGATTTTGGGGCAATTTACTTTGTGTGTTATATTCATGTACTCGTATTTTGGGGAATTTCAAATTACATTGAGTGTGACAAGAAATGTGGTAGGCTGCGTGAGACGGCTGTGCTGGGTTGCGTGTACTTATAGCTCGCGCTAGGCTACGGAAAACAATTATCGTGATTCGCGTAGTCAAGGTAGGGAATTTGTTTTTCCGTGAGCAAAGTTCTATTAACTACGTACTTTGGGCGAAAGTATAATCCAAAATGGAAACACGTGGTCGATCGAGGAGCGATGCGAGGATAAGTAGGTGAGGCGCAGAGGAAGTTACCACTAATCAGGTGGCCGCGGAGAGAAGGGAGACAGGCGCGGGTGAGACAAGCAACGGGATTATCGCCGATTTCACTTGTGCTGCGGCAATGTGCAGGCTGTCTCCCCTATCGGTAGCAGGACTTCGCGAGAGTGGACGAAACCGAGACAATAGCGAGTAGGCAAAGTACGTCGGCTAACACTAACTCGAATAACATGTGGGTGGCTGAGTTGGTCAGAATGATGAAAGAAAGTATGGCGAAACAGGAGGAAAATAATACGAAATTAAACTCAAAACTGGAGGACTTTATGCGTGAAGTAGGTACGGAATTAAACTCAAAACTCGAGGGCATCATGACCGGAGTAAATGCGGGATTGGAAGAGAATAAGGCCATACTTGAGGAGGTTCGAAAGGACATTATAAACGAGGTCAACGAAAAATTTGAAGTAATAGGTAGCAGATTAAGCGCTGTCGAAAAGAACAGAAAAGAGTTCAGGTCGAAATGAGAAAACGTGGAGAAAAATTAGAAAAGGGACTCCAAAGATTAACAGAAAGACGTAATAGCGAAAAGAAAAAGGCGATGCAAACACTAGAGCAATCGTGAAACTTGAAGGAAAAGTAGAAGCGATAAAAGGACAAAATAAGGAGGAAATAAAGAAGGCGAAAGAAGAGTTAGAAAAACTCGCTGTAAAGGTTGCAGAGACTACAATATCGGAGAGACGCGAGAACGCTTCGTTGCTGACTCCAATAGATTATGAAGAAATCAAATTATTAAGGGCATTTCAGGAAGACCAATGCGAGGTCAACAGGCGACAACACGATGATGCAAACGAGGTATGCGAACGCGTAGCTCACATGGAGAATCTTCTCGCGTGCAGAAACGAAAAGGGAAATCACGAGCGCAAAGGCGTGCAAGACAGTAGCGAGGGATGTGATCCCGGACATGAGGAGGACTACGAAGAAACTAGCGAGCGTAGGGATATAGAGAAATGTCGGGAAGGACACAGAAACCCATGTGTAGGTTCGTACAGGAGGGAAGTGGAAGAGTTTGACTACAAACACTTTCTCTCTGTGAGAAAATTCGAAGTCTTCCGCGAGTCGGTGAACGGGATACACCCACGTGCTTGGCTTGAACAATACCAGCTTTGTCTACCACCCAATGGGCCGGATGAATATAAAATAGAATTTATGTGTGGGCGTCTCGAAGCCGAGCCCACCGAGCGAATGAGACCTGTAGCACGCACGTACACGACGGTACGCGAGTTTCAGCGTGAGTTTTTGTCGGCCTATGGGTCCGAGGCAGCGGAAGACATGGTAGAGCTCAATAACGATGTTACCAGATTTCAACCTATCTGGTTTTGCGAGTCCAGCGCGACTGTTCGAGCACATGCTGCAGAACAACCAGTTTCTGTACAACTGATAAGGCTGTGTATAATGAAACTTCCAACTCAGCTGCTCCATATCGTACTAGCCGGACGATGTAAGGACCATATAGAATCGTTCAAACTACTCTTACAGTAGTTAAGAGTACGACATCGGCGAGTGGGAACCACAGAGCATAGAAGGATATAGAGCGGCCTTTCCCACGGCGGGGGCCCGGCCGGCCTGTGCTCGCCTGCCTCGACCCCCTGGCCCAGCCCGCGCCACGCTCCTGTTTCCTTCCTACTTTTCTGCTTACTTACCTTATCTCACCTGATTTTCTGGTCTCTAGTTGTTAGTTATTAACGTATTCATGTAGATGAACAAATAAACTAAATAATATAAGCGGCGAGATAAAAAAACTTAAAAACAAATCAAATTGCATGGCATTACGTTCAATGAAAAACTTACTTTTTTTTTAACACATACTATAATTGCTTGCCAATTTTATTACTTTCACACGGCAATAAGCATCCAAAATTACCTGTAGATTATTGTTATGTTTAATATATCCACAAAAGAAATACTGGAAAAAGCAAATAGGTTGTGCACAATTCTCTTTCATTGTCTCTCTGCACCATTCTCTTCCTACAAATCATACCAGAAAAGCTGTTTTTTAATCCTGGCATAGTTCAGCATTAATGTCTTATTAATTTGAACATTAGCATAAATTAAAATGAGTAAATAAATAAAGGAGTAAGCTTAATTATTTCTAACAAATTTTTATTATTGGCCTTTGAAATGAACAATTTTCTTAAGTTTTTGTCTAATTTTTTGTTCCTCAATATTCTGGTTTTTAACACATATATATTTCTTGATTCTAATACTAAAATAAATTTTCCCAATGCTGTCAATTATCGAGTTTCTGTGATCGTCTTCCCCACCATTTGAGAAGTGTGGCGAGTTGACAAATAAATTGAGATTTGAGCACTGGTTGAGCAAACTGTTGCAATAAAAGGTAAGATTGCTCCTTCGTCTCCCTTTCAGTGTGGTTGTCTTAAAAATGTTTTCACATATCCTACACATGCGATTCACATCAGACGATGGCTGCACCAACCCTCCACGGTTTTTAATTGAAACCAAATTGACAGCTAAGTTCATAGGCATATTTTCGTTATGTCCACTGATTGCCACCAAACATTCTTCACATTTTATTTTCCGCCCTAGGCTCCGTACAACGTATCCTCCAATGTATTCCACAACATCCATACTTAACGTGGAAAAAACTGGCTCCATTGGTAAGAAGGGTTCATCTTCTTCATCACTTCTCCTTGAAACTTCTGCGTCCAACAAGCTTGATTTAGGCGTAGACACATTTATTTTATCTTCACTGCGTAATTTAGTTCCAAGTCCTGAAAGGTCAATTTTATCAAGTGGTATTACATTTCCACTGCTAACATCACTTTCATGCAACTGCTTATGCACAATAATTTTCCTGAACAAGTGCAAAAACACGTAAGCACTTTGGCTGTCGTTGTTTCCTCCTCTCCATCTGATATAGCAGAACAATCTCTCCAAATGGTCTTGACTTATTTTATACATGGGTATATATATTTCAGCAACTTCTCCTCTTTTATAAGTCTGACATACATTCTGCACATGTTGTTGATGCATATCAGAAAACCCGTAAAACCAGTTTTACGGGGACCATTGAGTACTAATATCTGCCGTTTTTTTATTTTAGTTACAGAATGTAAGTTTCTGCTCTCTCTAAAGTTAGACAAACATCAAGTTCATTATTTTCATTTATTGCTTGTTTTAAATATTTTTTCTGATAGTTCTGGAATTTAGTATATCAAATAAATCATTAAAGATATTTACAAATTTGATAGTTCCATCACAGTCTTCGAAGCCTGGAATTCCTTTCATTTTACAATATTTCGGTGCATCCGCCACACTCTACTAAGGAACTGAGCTGCTAGCTTCACTTTCATTTTTTGATTTTTGAACCAGACATGCTGATTTTTTATTTTATTAGCCACACTCATACCTTCATTTGTTGCAAATGTAACAGTTTATCGAAGACTTTCCAGCATATACCTCTCCCATCTGAGTCCACTAATTCTTGCAAGTCATGGAGAGAATTGAATACTAACTTTAGCAAGTGTGATGGATCGAAAAACACATTGACATGATGAGGTCCTGTTTCGAAATGCGTTACCAGCTGCTTTCGGTCTTTGAAATTACAACCAAATTTTCCGGAACACGCAAAATTGGATGAAGTACCATCACAGGTGACTGAGACGACTTTTATGTTTATGTCTGACAGAAGTTGCAAACACTGAGAAATCAGACAATAAATTAGTTTGCTACTGATCCCTTTAATGAAGAAGAAACCCAGAGGAATTTTCCACAATGAATTGATGCACACGAGGTGAATGACGAACACTTCATTGGCAATTGGGGCTCCGTCGTCAGTATTTCCAAATCCGGGGTCCATGTATACATACAACTTTTTCCCATCCCAATCAATATGCTGTCGAATGGCCATTGAATCGAATATCAAACTGCACAGAAGTCCATGATGAAGTTTGCATTTTTCTTTCAGTATCCAAAAGACTTCTGAGCTGAAACCTGGTTCAGCACTGACGGAAGAAAACCACTTAGCAATTGTTCACGGATGCGGCAGGCAAGTCTGAAAAGTGTGCCTTACAAAGCCTTAGGAGAGAGGAAATGCAACGTCGTGGCGAAATTCCGTATGCAGTCATCGTACTGTTTCTTCATGTTTGGATTCACACGCTTTTCTGACTCTCTCTGCACATGACACAATGATGTTGGAGAAATGTTGCACAACAAATCGCCGTGCTCTGACTGAATAAGATTTTTTCTTTTTAGTTCTTTAACGATATCTGTTAAACTAGTCACTTTTAATTGCAGTCTCTTTTGTTTCAGTTTCATATTCCGCAGTTTTTTTTCTAGATTCATTTAGTTTTTGTTGGGTCTTTTCTAGTTTTTCTTTAGTTATCGTTAAATCAGTTTTTGGTAGTTTTTCGGGCACTGACGATGGAATAGGCAAAGTAACCAGTTTGAGAACTCTTCTTACTTTTGAAGCTGATGTTGATGGCTGTAGATGTGGTGGATGTGAACTAAATATCGACGGAACTGCATCTTTTTTCAAATATCTTCGAAAAGGAGAAGAATTCTCGAAGTCTTCCTCGCTGAAATGACAGCTGCAGATACGGCTGTGAGTTGAAGGTTTCCAGTTGTCTGTTCTGATCGCTCGAATCCATTTCTCCTTCAGTTCTGGATCGTTAGGAAAGCGGTGGAAAGAAATTCTTCTCCTCTCGATATTTTCTTTTTTTTTTCGTACGGTTATTACAACCGTACGTCACACACATACCCATTCGAAAGCAGGAAAATTTTCGCTCACAACAGCAAAATCTCACACAGTAACAACTCGTCTCCGATTCTACACCGAACCAACACTGGA
Source organism: Schistocerca piceifrons (assembly GCF_021461385.2). Classification (NCBI taxonomy): domain Eukaryota; kingdom Metazoa; phylum Arthropoda; class Insecta; order Orthoptera; family Acrididae; genus Schistocerca; species Schistocerca piceifrons. Next base: position 35,685,696 of record NC_060140.1, read on the forward strand.
TTGAACAACGAAAAGCTCTAGACTGCATACCTGTTCGCATAAAGGAAGGAATTAACGGTACCTAGGCGGGAACGGCAGCGCAGGGCCCCGGCGCGGTAGGTGCCCAGGGAGGCGGGGTTACCTGACCTGGCACGTCCCGCTCTATATCCTTCTATGCTCTGTGGTGGGAACAGTTCACAGAAAAGGACGATGCAGGACAAAAGCGTAAAACGAGTCGCGGCCGCAGTAAAACGCGGAGACGCACGGGCTCACGGGTAGGCAAGTACTCACACTAATTACCAACCGTATAAAGGTAACTAGGAGAAAGAAATCAAGTATGGTAAACATGCAAACGAATAGCGTAATGGCAATCACGACGCGCGCGATTACCGCAACAGAGGAAATACGATCACGGTAAGCGGCCGAGCTCGTCACGAAATGGCGGTGGAAAATACGGGCAGGCCCCGGCGGATAAGAAAGGGGACACTACTCCCGCTGATGTGGAAATCAGACCGGCTGATCCACGGAAAAACCCACCGGAAATGGAGGGAAAACAAGAGTTATGACCAATGCAGGTCGAGGGAGACGGTATTAGTCCACACCCGATGACGAAAAGTTTCAAAGTACGTTACGTAGGTCAGGAAGAAATTAGGGAAACACTACTTCAGGAACAAACGTGTAACAGAATTTCATCCGTTAGTCCGGTGATTTACATCTCAGTGAAACGGGTTCATTGGAGTACGTAATCGACGCAGGGAGTCCGATCTCGATTGTCAGTGAGGCTGTATTCCGAAAATGCAGGGAGGCGGAAACTTGGCCGGCATTGCTGTTGCCAGGGACGAGGGTGAAAGGGGCAATATACGGTAGAAGTGTAGAACTCAAGTGGCTGGCTAGGATCATGTTCAAATGCCATGGCGAGAAGTTCGAAGAAAACTTCTTCATTGTGCCCTTAATGAACACTGAAGTAATTTTAGGGGTAGACTACATGAACGCTCACCAGGCTATTGTAGATTTGGGTGGAGGTATCATGTCTCTAAATAGAACGGGAACCCCGTTGAACTGAAGTTCGATAATTGGGTCATAAGGGATGAGTCTGAAGCCAGCTGTCTACAAATTCTCACTTACCCGGGAGTGCACCAGGAACCGGAGACCCTCGTAAACTGTATTAGCGGAGTGAGCTTACCGATATCCGCGCACGGAAGGGATGGGGTTTTCAGAAAAATAATTGAAGAAGGCATGCACAGTGTAGGAAACATGCCAGAGGACGCCCGTTTAAGATTGCTAGAGGTTTTCAGGAATCACGAGAGAATATTTTCGGACGCACCGGGTGCGATAAAAGGCTTTGAATACAAGTTCCAAGTACGAGAACACAAAAATTTTTTCGTGAGGCCGTAACCCACTCCGTTAGCACATAAAAAGTTAAGGCGGTGGTCGCGAAGATGCTCGAACAGCGCGTAACTGAACGCACCGTAAGTTGGTGCAATTCGCCGCTTTTAGTGGTACCGAAAAAGGATGAATCGGTGAGACTGGTGCTGGATTATCGGCAAATCAACACGGTTATTAAAGCAGAAATAGACAGACCGGAGAGCATGGAAGAATTATTGCAACGTTTCCATGGAGTGAAGGTATTAACCTCCACCAGTTACTGTCAAATCGTGTTGCATCCAGAGTGTAGGCAGTATACCACATTTTTGTGTTATGGGAATTGCTACCAATTTAAACGGCTGAATGTTTCTGCTGCAGCGTTCATACGAGGCCTGAACAGCATCCTTCCTGGGGACCTACGTAAGGGAATTACATTATACACTGACGATGTGCTGATAGCAGAAAAATCCTGGGAAGAACACAGTGATATGTTGAACCGTTTATTAGACGCTTTTGAACCAGCCGGTATAACAGTGAACCTAGATAAATCTCAGTTTGGGAGTAAGAGAATAAAGTTTCTAGGTCACATAGTTTCGGTGGACGGGATACAACCCGACTCCGAGAGAATTAAAGTGATTGCTGAATTTACAAGGCCAACAACGAAGAGGCAACTAAGAGGATACCTAGAAGCCGCAATTTTTTCCAAGAAATTTGTGAAATTACGCGAGCTGGCCAGGCCACGTCTCTGTGCACTAACAGGAGAGAATACGATTTGGTATTGGGACGCTGAAGCATAAGACGAATTCGAAAAATTGATAGTAAATGCACCTATTCTCGCAGACCCAGACTTGCGATTTCTACCTCATGACGGACGCAATTCCGGTCTCAACGTTGGCTGCAGATGTTAAAGCGGAGAAAAATGAAGGCGAACTTTATCTCGTTGTTCCACCCATCGTCTAATCCGGCAGAACGCGTCACGAAAGAGTTAGGGCAGCTGTGTAGGCTATACTGCTTCCGCAAGCACAATACGTGCGATGTGCATATAAAGCCATTCCAAGAAATTCTGAACGAGCTGCCGAGTGCGACAACGATGTTGTCACCAGTATTAGTACTGAAAAATATGGAGCCTTCGAACCGAATCAAAGAGCCGGTAGCATGGCCAAAGGAAAGACCAACACAAGGAGAAAAATGAAGGCGAACTTTATCTCGTTGTTCCACCCATCGTCTAATCCGGCAGAACGCGTCACGAAAGAGTTAGGGCAGCTGTGTAGGCTATACTGCTTCCACAAGTACAATACGTGGGATGTGCATATAAAGCCATTCCAAGAAATTCTGAACGAGCTGCCGAGTGCGACAACGATGTTGTCACCAGTATTAGTACTGAAAAATATGGAGCCTCCGAACCGAATCAAAGAGCTGGTAGCATGGCCAAAGGAAAGACCGACACAAGGAGATCAAAGACATAGCTTTGAAGAACATAAAGCGCGCTGCCGAAATAAGGCATAAGACGTACCAAAACATAGTACGAAAAATTTACTTCTATATTGAACAAAAGGTGTGGGTTCGATCAAACTAGCGATCAAACAAGTGGAAAAGGATCTTCAAAAAATTCCTTAACCTTTACAGTGGACCTTACCGAGTGTGCCGTATCCCTCACCCCAACGCTATCGAAGTCCAGACCCTACGGACAAAGAAATCGGGAGGGCTGCATCACGTATCCAACGTGAAGCTCCTCACAGAATAGAAAACAGTGTATCATTGTACAATTTATGTAATATCGGTCAATAGCATTATTTTGTATATTGAATATCGCTCATAGATTTTGTGTCCCTAGTATTATATTGTATAATGTCAACAAGGCAATGTCAGTCGTCTATGCTAGAGTCAAAATGGCAGTAACAAGATTTACGAGGTAGATTTAATTGTAGAAGAAAAGATGATACATTCTGTAGGGAGAATTTATGTTGCAGCAAGTAAGTCTTGAACAGCGCGAAGAGGAAGGAAGCAAGACGCCACATGAAGCGTGCCAGGGGCACGGAAAGGAAAAACAATAATAAGGGAGCCAGATGAGTAAATTGCCGTATAAATTAAGGTTGTAAATTGCATGGTAGACATTGAAGAGGGTACTTTGGGATAATGGTAGTTCTGTGTTTGTTAAGGTAGCATTGACGTAGTCTGTAATCATTTAATATGATTGGCAGAAATTGTGTATGTTCTATATACTAAGTGTGAAAGTACTTTGAAACGAATAGTTATGCATGCGGAAAATGTGACGTCACCAGGAATGCTTTCAGCGTAGTTAGTCGAGATGGCCTGTGTGTGTTGTGTAAAAGAATGTGAAATTTGAGGCGTGAATAACACGAGAGTGTAAAGAAATAAGTGGGTTTTTCTCATACTCGATATTCTAGCTTCCTAAGCAGTGTTGATAGGATACGCAAAGCACGGATAAACGATTCGTGGGATTACATTCATTTCTTATTTACCATTAAGTAAAAATACTTCAAGAATTGTAAAACAAAATCCCTGTTGTAAAACTGTTGAGGGAATGATTGAGATGAGAGTATTGTAAATTACTGATAGAGTATTTGTTTACGTAATAGTCGGCTGAATCACAAGCCACGGTAATATAATTTGAAAGTTAACGCCAATAGGGCATAATATGAAGAATATTAGAAAATTATTACGAAGGGTGTATTGAGAACAGTGTTCCCCTGAGCACAGATTCCCGTCAAGAAGCAGCATGCAGCTGGGAAAAGTGGAGGCTACAGGCGAAGGCAGTCCGTACGAACGACCCGTAAGGCGACGCGCTGCCAGCTTGGCAGCCGTTGCCAAATACAAAATTGCAGCGACCGCAAGAGGCGAGCTTCGCTACTTTAGGTAGGATGGATGAGAGAAGAGGGACGGGTGCACGCAATTGGCGTGGCACCAGTGGTGACGTGTTAGCAACACCACCACACCCACAGTGGCTGCAGTACCGAATCGAGAGACAAGTCCGTCTCACCACCAGAGTCGGGCTTAGTGGGACTGCAGAAGAAAGAAAGGGGAATGAAGCTACCGAGGGGGTGACGTCATGGGTAGTGGCTGTAAGCACAACACTTGCTGATAAGGCCACACTGCTATAAAATGTCAGCCAGGCGGGTCCAGGCACTGGCGACGCGGCAAGAGGCGATGATGGCTGGGGTGAGTTCATCCTGCTCAGGAGTTAGGAAACACGTGCAGCTGTGTTCTATAGCGGCTGTAAACACGGGGGCGCCACAGGTCCCGTTAAGCTGCTGCAAAATCGTGAAGGAGAGGCCATAGGCAAGGAGCTGATCTGGGTGACAGAGGGACAGTCCTCCAAATGCCTCACGCCCAATAGTGAAGTGCATAAAAGTGATCGAAAGTGCCACGTATTTAACAAAGGTAGAGCGTGTGTTTTTTATACAGCGGACCTGATTTCATACTCATATTATCTGTATGTAACTTTTCAAAAATGTTCCTATGTTAATGATAGAAACTGATTTCTTAAAATCTGTGTTTCCTTAGCGAAAAGGAAATTCTACTTTCAAACTGATCTTTTGCTTTGTAACTAAAGAAAATATGGACCAATGTTATGGAAAGGACTTTACGACATTAATCCGAAGTTCAGTAATGACACTTAAAAGTATTTTAACGACTTTATGTGATAATATTAGAAATTTCAATCATATTTGTTTGCCAATTTTTTTAAAAAAAGCGAAAATATTTATGATGTGCCAAAATAAAGTGGGGAGTGGTGTATTACTGAACTAGGTTAAGTTTCTCGTGTAATTTGCTTAAATGTTTCAAGTTTAAAGAGTTTATAAGTTTTCCTCTGTTTTGTAGATAATTTCAAAGGAGGACGCACTTAAAAGATACTAATAATTTTACGTCCAAAAGTTGATTATCGATTTGTATACATGTTTTATGAGGAGTATGTATTTGTACACGACCATGTGAAAGATTCTTGAGATTTCGAATGTTTAAAACGTAGAAAATGATTATGTCTTTGGTAACAATTTCAAAATTCCACTCACTTACATAACATTTAATACGGAATGCTTGGCCCAGGGAATAGATGAAATGATTTGCATTCGGCTTAAATGCTAAGTCAAATCATGAGTTTTGCGCAATGATGCTTCAGAAGGGCATGGGTTTGTATGTTACTGCGTTAGGGAGGTGTCGATATTCACTGAAGAAGAATAATTTGTTAATAGTTAATAATTTCTATTTATTATGTTATATATATTAGATCATCAGGACTTTGTGTACCTAATATTAGAGGTCAACCACATATTTACATGATGCAGCTCTTGCTAATATGATCAAAAAAATGTTTGAAAATGATCTTGCAAAGCTCTTGCCAATATGATTAACAAAATGTTTGACAGTACCCTTCCAAAGCAAGGACACTTAGTGCTAATTTTTTTCTCAGGAGGGGAATCTTATGTAATGCCTCCATGTGAGTCGCTACATGGCTTGTTAGAAGACTGACATGCTCAAAACACACCTGGGTGCCCTTCCCACACTCAGAGAATTTTAATCCGGAATTATATTGTCAAACCATGGACCTTGCCGTTGATGGGGAGGCTTGCGTGCCTCAGCGATACAGAGGGCCGCACCGTAGGTACAACCATAACGGAGGGGTATCTGTTGAGAGGCCAGACAAACGTGTGGTTCCTGAAAAGGGGCAGCAGCCTTTTCAATAGTTGCAGGGGCAACTGTCTGGATGATTGACTGATCTGGCCTTGTAACACTAACCAAAGCGGCCTTGCTGTGCTGGTACTGCGAACGGCTGAAAGCAAGGGGAAACTACAGTCGTAATTTTCCCGAGGGCATGCAGCTGGTTAAATGATGATGGCGTCCTCTTGGGTAAAACATTCCGGAGGTAAAATAGCCCCCCATTTGGATCTCCGGGCGGGAACTACTCAGGAGGACGTCGTTATCAGGAGAAAGAAAACTGGCGTTCTACGGATCGGAGCGTGGAATGTCAGATCCCTTAATCGGGCAGGTAGGTTAGAAAATTTAAAAAGGGAAATGGATAGATTAAAGTTAGATATAGTGGGAAATAGTGAAGTTCGGTGGCAGGAGGAACAAGACTTTTGGTCAGGTAAATACTGGGTTATAATCACAAAATCAAATAGGGGTAATGCAGGAGTAGGTCTAGGGTTAGCGTCTTTGATTCATAATCAAAACGTCTTCGGTCCCGGGTTCGATCCCCGCCACTGCCTAAATTTTGAAAAACAATCAGCATTGGCGGCCGAAGACTTCTGGCATAAGAAGTCAGCCTCATTCTGCCAACGGACTTGTCAAAGAGGGCGGAGGAGCGGATAGAGGTTCAGGGCACTCTCTTGTCCTAGGGGTGGGAAATTGCCCCTAAAGGCGGAAGAATCAGCAATGATCAACGACATGAGGATGCAGAAGGCAATGGAAACCACTGCATTAAAAGACACGTAACGTGTATCCACAGGACATGTGGCCCGTAATTGAAGAAGTGTCATGATGATCTCTCCATTGGCAAAAGATTCCGGAATAGTTCCCTATTCGGATCTCCGGGAGGGGACTGCCAAGGGGGAGGTTACCATGAGAAAAAGATTGAATAATCAACGAAAGGATAACGTTCTACGAGTCGGGGCGTGGAATGTCAGAAGCTTGAACGTGGTAGGGAAACTAGAAAATCTGAAAAGGGAAATGCAAAGGCTCAATCTAGATATAGTTGGCGTCAGTGAAGTGAAGTGGAAGGAAGACAAGGATTTCTGGTCAGATGAGTATCGGGTAATATCAACAGCAGCAGAAAATGGTATAATAGGTGTAGGATTCGTTATGAATAGGAAGGTAGGGCAGAGGGTGTGCTACTGTGAACAGTTCAGTGACCGGGTTGTTCTAATAGAATCGACAGCAGACCAGCACCGACAACGATATTTCAGGTATACATGCCGACGTCGCAAGCTGAAAATGAACAGATAGAGAAAGTGTATGAGGATATTGAAAGGGTAATGCAGTATGTAAAGGGGGACGAAAATCTAATAGTAATGGGCGACTGGAATGCAGTTGTAGGGGAAGCAGTAGAAGAAAAGGTTACAGGAGAATATGGGCTCGGGACAAGGAATGAAAGAGGAGAAAGACTAACTGAGTTCTGTAACAAGTTTCAGCTAGTAATAGCGAATACCCTGTTCAAGAATCACAAGAGGAGGAGGTATACTTGGAAAGGGCCGGGAGATATGAGAAGATTTCAATTAGATTACATCATGGTCAGACAGAGATTCCGAAATCAGATACTGGATTGTAAGGCGTACCCAGGAGCAGATATAGACTCAGATCACAATATAGTAGTGATGAAGAGTAGGCAAGTTCAAGACATTAGTCAGGAAGAATCAATACGCAAAGAAGTGGGATACGGAAGTACTAAGGAATGACGAGATACGTCTGAAGTTCTCTAACGCTATAGATACAGCAATAAGGAATTGTGCAGTAGGAGGTACAATTGAAGAGGAATGTACATCTCTAAAAAGGGTCAACGCAGAAGTTCGGAAGGAAAACATAGGTACAAAGAAGGTAGCTGCGAAGAAACCATGGGTAACAGAAGAAATACTTCAGATGATTGATGAAAGGAGGAAGTACAAACATGTTCCGGGAAAATCAGGAATACAGAAGTACAAGTCGCTGAGGAATGAAATAAATAGGAAGTGCAGGGAAGCTAAGACGAAATGGCTGCAGGAGAAATGTGAAGACATCGAAAAAGGTATGATTGTCGGAAGGACAGACTCAGCATACAGGAAAGTCAAAACAGCCTTTGGTGACATTAAAAGCAACGGTGGTAACATTAAGAGTGCAACGGGAATGCCACTGTTAAATGCAGAGGAGAGAGCAGATAGGTGGAAAGAATACATTGAAAGCCTCTATGAGGGTGAAGATTTGTCTGATGTGATAGAAGAAGAAACAGGAGTCGATTTAGAAGATATAGGGGATCCAGTATTAGAATCGGAATTTAAAAGAGCTTTGGAGGACTTACGGTCAAATAAGGGAGAAGGGATAGATAACATTCCATCAGAATTTCTAAAATCATTGGGGGAAGTGGCAACAAAACGACTACTCACGTTGGTGTGTAGAATATATGAGTCTGGCGACATACCATCTGACTTTTGGAAAAGCATCATCCACACAATTCCGAAGACGGCAAGAGCTGACAAGTCGAGAATTATCGCACAATCAGCTTAACAGCTCATGCATCGAAGCTGCTTACAAGAATAATATACAGAAGAATGGAAAAGAAAATTGAGAATGCGTTAGGTGACGATCAGTTTGGCTTTAGGAAAAGTAAAGGGACGAGAGAGGCAATTCTGACGTTACGGCTAATAATGGAAGCAAAGCTAAAGAAAAATCAAGACACTTTCATAGGATCTGTCGACCTGGAAAAAGCGTTCGACAATGTAATGCAAGCTGTTCGAGATTCTAGAAAAAAGTAGGGGTAAGCTACAGGGAGAGACGGGTCATATACAATATGTACTACAACCAAGAGGGAATAATAAGAGTGGACGATCAAGAACGAAGTGCTCGTATTAAGAAGGGTGTAAGACAAGGCTGTAGCTTTTCGCCCCTACTCTTCAATCTGTACATCGAGGAAGCAATGATGGAAATAAAAGAAAGGTTCAGGAGTGGAATTAAAATACAAGGTGAAAGGATATCAATGATAAGATTCGCTGATGACATTACTATCCTGAGTGAAAATGAAGAAGAATTAAATGATCTTCTGAACGGAATGAACAGTCTAATGAGTACACAGTATGGTTTGCGAGTAAATCGGAGAAAGACGAAGATAATGAGAAGTAGAAGAATTGAGAACAACGAGAAACTTAACATCAGGATTGATGGTCACGAAGTCAATGAAGTTAAGGAATCCTGCTACCTAGGCAGTAAAATAACCAATGACGGACGGAGCAAGGACGACATCAAAAGCAGACTCGCTATGGCAAAAAAGGCATTTCTGGCCAAGAGAAGTCTACTAATACCAAATACCGGCCTTAATTTGAGGAAGAAATTTCTGACGATGTACGTCTGGAGTACAGCATTGTATGGTAGTGAAACATGGACTGTGGGAAAACCGGAAGAGAAGAGAATCGAAGCATTTGAGATGTGGTGCTATAGACGAATGTTGAAAATTAGGTGGACTGATAAGGTGAGGAATGAGGAGGTTCTACGCAGAATCGGAGAGGAAAGGAATATGTGGAAAACACAGATAAGGAGAAGGGACAGGATGATAGGATATCTGCTAAGACATGAGGGAATGACTTCCATGGTACTAGAGGGAGCTGTAGAGCGCAAAAACTGTAGAGGAAGACACAGATTGGAATACGTCAAGCAAATAATTGAGCACGTAGGTTGCAAGTGCTACTCTGAGATGAAGAGGTTAGCACAGGAAAGGAATTCGTGGCGGGCCGCATCAAACCAGTCAGTAGACTGATGAAAAAAAAAAGAAGTTTAATAATGGATATGAAAATAAGAATGCGGGTAAGCTACTACAAACAGCATAGTGAACGCATTATTGTGGCCAAGATAGATACGAAGCCCACGCCTGCCACAGTAGTAAAAGTTTATATGGCTAATAGCTCTGCAGATGATGAAGAAATTGAAGAAATGTATGATGAAATAAAAGAAATTATTCAGATAGTGAAGGGAGACGAAAATTTAATAGTCATGGGTGAGTGGAATTCGTCAGTAGGAAAAGAGAGAGAAGGAAACGTAGTAGGTGAATATGGATTGGGGCTAAGAAATGAAAGAGGAAGCCGCCTGGTAGAATTTTGCACAGAGCACAACTTAATCATAGCTAACACTTGGTTCAAGAATCATAAAAGAAGATTGTATACATGGAAGAAGCATGGAGATACTGACAGGTTTCAGATAGATTATATAATGGTAAGACAGAGATTTAGGAACCATGTTTTAAATTGTAAGACATTTCTAGGGGCAGATGTGGACACCGACCACAATCTATTTGTTATGAATTGTAGATTAAAACTGAAGAAACTGCTAAAAGGTGGGAATTCAAGGAGATGGGACCTGGATAAACTGACTAAACCAGAGGTTATACAGAGTTTCAGGGAGATAATAAGGGAACAATTGACAGGAATGGGGGAAAGATATACAGTAGAAGAAGAATGGGTAGCTTTGAGGGATGAAGCAGGGAAGGCAGCAGAGGATCAAGTAGGTATAAAGATGAGGGCTAGTAGAAATCCTTGGGTACAGAAGAAATACTGAATTTAATTGATGAAAGAAGAAAATAAAAAATGCAGTAAATGAAGCAGGCTCAAAGGAATACAAGCGTCTCAAAAATAAGATCGACAGGAAGTGCAAAATGGCTAAGCAGGGATGGCTAGAGGACAAATGTAAGGATGTAGACGCTTATCTCACTAGGGGTAAGATAGATACTGCCTACAGGAAAATTAAAGAGACCTTTGGAGAAAAGAGAACCACTTGTATGAATATCAAGAGCTGAGATGGAAACCCAGTTCTAAGCAAAGAAGGGAAAGCAGAAAATACATAGAGGGTCTGTACAAGGGCGATGTACTTGAGGACAATATTATGGAATTGGAAGAGGATGTAGATGAAGATGAAATGGGAGATAAGATACTGCGTGAAGAGTTTGACAGAGCACTGAAAGACCTGGGTCGAAACAAGGCCCCGGGAGTAGACAACATTCGATTAGAACTACTGACAGCCTTGGGAGAGCCAGTCCTGACAAAACACTAGCATCTGGTGAGCAAGATGTATGAGACAGGCGAAATACCCTCAGACTTCAACAAGAATATAATAATTCCAATCCCAAAGAAAGCAGGTGTTGACAGATGTGAAGATTACCGAACTATCAGTTTAATAAGCCACGGCTGCAAAATACTAACGCGAATTCTTTACAGACGAATGGAAAAACTGGTAGAGGCGTACCTCGGGGAAGATCAGTTCAGATTCCGTAGAAATGTTGGAACACGTGAGGCAATACTGACCTTACGACTTATCTTAGAAGAAAGATTAAGGAAAGACAAACCTTCGTTTCCAGCATTTGTAGACTTAGAGAAAGCTTTTGACAATGTTGACTGGAATACTCTCTTTCAAATTCTGAAGGTGGCAGGGATAAAATACAGGGAGCGAAAAGCTATTTACAATTTGTACAGAAACCAGATGGCAGTTATAAGAGTCGAGGGACATGAAAGGGAAGCAGTGGTTGGGAAGGGAGTGAGACAGGGTTGTAGCCTCTCCCCGATGTCATTCAATCTGTATATTGCGCAAGCAGTGAAGGAAACAAAAGAAAAATTCGGAGTAGTTATTAAAATCCATGGAGAAGAAATAAAAACTTTGAGGTTCGCCGATGACATTGTAATTCTGTCAGAGACAGCAAAGGACTTGGAAGAGCAGTTGAACGGAATGGATAGTGTCTTGAAAGGAGGATATAAGATGAGCATCAACAAAAGCAAAACAAGGATAATGGAATGTAGTCGAATTAAGTCGGGTGATGCTGAGGGAATTAGATTAGGAAATGAGACACTTAAAGTAGTAAAGGAGTTTTGCTATTTGGGGAGCAAAATAACTGATGATGGTCGAAGTAGAGAGGATATAGAATGTAGACTGGCAATGGCAAGGAAAGCATTTCTGAAGAAGAGAAATTTGTTAACATCTAGTATAGGTTTAAGTGTCAGGAAGTCGTTTCTGAAAATATTTGTATGGAGTGTAGCCATGTATGGAAGTGAAACATGGACGACAAATAGTTTGGACAGGAAGAGAATAGAAGCTTTCGAAATGTGGTGCTACAGAAGAATGCTGAAGATTAGATGGGTAGATCACATAACTAATGAGGAAGTATTGAATAGCATTGTTGAGAAAAGAAGTTTGTGGCACAACTTGACTAGAAGAAGGGATCGGTTGGCAGGACATGTTCTGAAGCATCAAGGGATCACCAGTTTAGTATCGGAGGGCAGCGTGGAGGGTAAAAATCGTAGAGGGAGACCAAGAGATGAATACACTAGGCAGATTCAGAAGGATGTAGGTTGCAGTAAGTACTGGGAGATGAAGTAGCTTGTACAGTATAGAGTAGCGTGGAGAGCTTCATCAAACCAGTCTCAGGACTGAAGACAACAACAACAACGACAACAACAACAGTATAGTCTGCAAATGTGAATGCGGGTCGCCTCCTGATGTATGCGTGGCCTGTCTGCTGTGGGTTCTCTGAATGTGGAGATGCAGTTTAGCGAACCATTGTATCAAGTAGAGTGCGACTGCACTGGACCAGAGAGACGTAAGTTCACCGCGCGTTAGCAGGCCCCGTTAGGTTGGCACATAGCCGTTGCGCAGACTCTCTGAGCCCTTCCGGCCATCGTGTGTGGACCCCGGACGAGGGGAGACGGTTATGCATTCCCTGCTGAGACTCTGGTGAGTATAATGCTCTGCGTTTTGGCTACTATAGTCATCTTATTTAGGACATATAATCAGTTTGAATAAAATTGTTATTTTTTGTATCACTGATTATGGGCTATCATTCTATGTAACCGTACCATTAGGTAAAGTGAGTGATCAAGGAGTTAATTTACCCGGCCGCGGTGGTCTAGCGGTTCTGGCGCTGCAGTCCGGAACCGCGGGACTGCTACGGTCGCAGGTTCGAATCCTGCCTCGGGCATGGGCGTGTGTGATGTCCTTAGGTTAGTTACGTTTAAGTAGTTCTAAGTTCTAGGGGACTTATGACCTAAGATGTTGAGTCCCATAGTGCTCAGAGCCATTTGAACCATTTTTTGAAGGAGTTATTTTCATGATTCTATCAAATAAAATGTTGTCGTCATATAAAATTCTTTGTCTCACAGCAACGTCTTATTTCCGTTACCATTCCAGTTAAGTTATTTAAACTTTCAACTTAAAAAATTAACCAATAATCAGAAATTTTGTGGTGATATTTGCTCATGCAAAAAGTTGGAGGCGTCTTTTACAAAAGATACAGGTGCCATTTTCAAGCTGAGGTTGCCTGCCAAGGGTTTGCGAAAGCAAGTATCATGCAGTGTTCAAAAGTACCTCACAAGACTGTCTGTACTCCGTCCAATGAATCCATACGAGTCCAAGTCTATACTCGGTAGGTTGACGTCACCACCAAGTTGTACTGACTGTTTTCCTCCAGTACAGGGACAAAAGTTTACACAGGAATTCGATACGTCTACGGAATCGACTCGATCACAGACCCATACAGCCAACATAACAGGTAAAATCCCAAGCAGTTATTTTGTGAACTAACGTACTATCACTACACTCCAAGCATATAAACAGATATCACACAAGAATATGTTACAGAATTTAACCATTTTTGTAACTTTTTCCATACTTTTGGATATTTATCCATATGTACATACATTTATTGCTTACCAGGTGTGGCCTGATATTGCTGTTTATACCATACACCTTCAGTAGATAACCTCCAACCCAGTCATGGTATCTACAAACTGTCACAAAAACTCATAAATGACTAAAGCAGTGAGGTAGGGCAATGTTATTCAGATGTAAACGCACACATGTCACAGTACAGTTACGCTATTTCGTGTGTTGGGTCCTCGAGGTGGGACCTTTCACACCGTCTCTCCCTCATTCCACTGACACCCAAGACGTCGGCGGCGGTTGCAACATCGAACCTAAAGTAGAGGGACCTAGCTTTCAGACAGTACCACAAATCATGCATGCTGTGGATCTATACTGCTCATTATCGATGAATTGTTATACAGATGGATCCATCCCAACTATTACCCCAGAGTATATTCAGCAGTTACAGCTCACAGGTGAGTACCCAGATGCATCCAAAAGATAGATTGGCTATTGTTATGTGTTTGGAAATACTTATCAGGCAGATCCACAAGGCTGCAAACTCTTACAGTTTTCATATGTTGAAATGTCTTCCACATTTTTGTCAATGAGAAACACTGCCTCCGTCTTTTATTTCCACCAATCTACATGTTTCGTGGGCGAGCACTACACCTTACACAATCCAGTGTCCATCACTCTGTGAAAGCCAATGGATTGAAACTTGTTAATTTCGGTTTAGCACCTGACATAGATCTTAAAGTCGTGATAGGAAAAGAGACTATGTGGCAGTGAAGAAAACTGTGGTCATACACTGTTTGGATGTGTTACAACAAAAAACTGTATCAAACTGCTTACACAACTACAACACAGGAACCCTGTATTGTGATTTATAGTCTATGGGATAGGGTCTTCTTCCAGTACAGGTGAGTAAACTTCACACAGGTCTGTACAAGCAGCTCAATCACTGGCCACCTCCTCCAATGGACCAGTCCGTGTGTATTTAGTGGCTTCGACACATCTGCCCCATGTTAACACGCAGGTGGCATTTGTTTTCGACATATCAGAAGAGAGAGATGCGATATAGATCTTATCAAGTTCTCTAGCAGGTGATGCTCAGCGAAATTTTTATAATTCGTTGTTTTATTCCACTGTATGTTATAAAAATAATGACGAGAGAGGTAGAGAGACAGACACACAGGTGTGAAATGAAGCTTGCTGTCGTACGTAAAAATGAATGTGCATTTCTTCTAACAAGCGATTAGATAGCCTGAAAGATAGTCTTCTCTACTGATATTTTATATGATTGAAAATCATTTTAACACCCACAGACACAAATTTTGATTGTGAGGAGCACTCTCACCAATGCCAGTCGGTCGATAAGACTGAAAGAAATTGGCTGTTTCTGTACTCGTGGAACCATGACTAACTTATTATCGCTGTAAGTGTGGCTTGTTCCTATTTATTATTTATTTTTATGGCTGGTCTCTTATAAAAGGTAAGTTGACATTAGATACACCTGTTCAAACGAAAATTGCCGCCACACAACAACTTTTAACACGTATGTATCGGTCGATTGAATGTTTTCGGAGTTTAAAGTTCTAACCTTTACACAGCTGGATATCCCGAAATAACAAGGACATTCTGCTGTAATAGGTAGTTTCCACACCAAAACCGTGGACGTCTTCGATTCATTTAGGAAGTGGTATCGATTTGATACACGGTAGATATGTACAAGAGTTAAGTGAAAGTTCAATACATGTATCAGATGTATTGATATAGGGCTCCGAACTCGGCAGTTTGTTCATTCATAATCGTCAACTGTATCATAGACTAAGTGTGTAGCTTTACTCAGTTGGATGTTACGAAATAACGAGAGGGAAGGGGATGCGAATTGTAGCTTGTTGTCAGGCGTAAAAAAGTTTCCCAATGTGCGAATAGATACCTTAAAAGCTGCTCTTATGTACTGGTGTGTGTGCGTCAGAGAGATATGGCCCCACCAACCACTCTGAGGTATCTACGCCGAATCGCCGTTGGGGAGTGGGACAATCTGGTCCAACAGTGCCTTGATGAACTTATGGATAGTATGCCACGACGAATACAGACATGCATCAATGCAAGAGGACCTGCTGTTGGGTATTAGAGGTACCAATGTGTACAGCAGTCTGGACCACCACCTCTGAAGGTCTCGCTGTATGGTGATACAACATGCAATGTATGGTTTTCATGAGCAATAAAAAGGGCGGAAATTATTTTTATGTTGATCTCTATTCCAAGTTTCTGTACAGGTCGGGAATTCTCGGAACCGATGTGATGCAAAACTTTTTTGATGTGTGTAGAATAAATTCGAGCACTGACAGCCTATAACTGCATACAGTGTCAGACGGATAAGGTATGGGAAGGGTTGGGCATCTCCCACGAGGAGTGGGGAGTGTGTTGGGATTGGAATTTTAAAGAGGGGGGAAAAGGTGATATGAACTGAGAAGTGACGAAGAAAAGTGTTCCAAGATTGTGATCCCTTTTCCAGAGGGGTAGGTGAGGAGGAGGGGTAGGGGTAGGGTAAGATTTCTTAGAAGACGGATTATCCTCATGGTGTCATAAATCAATTAGCATAACAACAGGTTAAGGGGAGGAGGAAGTGGATAATTTGCTCCTAAATGTATGATTGCTCATGAACATATGCAGCCAACACGAAGAAGATGTGCCATAAGAACCCAAACGGCAATACTACTGTATACAGAAGCCAAAGAGTTTCTGAGCATTCAGCAACATTTTTAACTCAACATGCTCAATGTTGACGTTCCTTGTGCTACCAGCTTAAGCCTACCTGCCCATAGGAGGGGGCAGCACTATGCATGTGTGGCAGAGTATGGTACGAGTACACAAAGAAAACTCACTGCATGTTTATTAAGCAAATACAAGTATTTCATTTCATCTCCTTGGTTAACGGAAAAATATATATTGTTCGATACTTAAATATATCCTATAAGCACAACTCAAATTGTGTCATTTCAGTCCAACAGCAAAATCATGAAGTTGTAAAATCATTTGAAGTGTATGTAAAAAAAACTGCAAGCTCTTCACCAATGCAGAAGGCGAGGATTGTATGGGTACGTGAAGAAAACACTACAAATAATTTATTTGTTCGTCACTCTTGTATCAGACTCTTTGCTAGTAAAAGTGACAACCGTCCTTTCTTTTACTGTTAGATAATAAACTCAAACGGATGTAATGTCAAAGAACCTCAGCGTTGTCCTTGAAAGTGGAGCTGTAGCACGGAAACGCTTTGGACTTCAACAGGGAAATTAAAATATATCCATTGAAGATGGCATGTTACAAAACAATAACATCTTTAACGTAACAGAGGAGCTACAGTTGGTTACACATAGCCGATAGCTAAATGTTTGATAATAGAAAAAGTAAATAAATTGTTCATAGCACATTTGGAGTACTTTTTTATGTTAAACGTAACGAACTGGCTGATGAAGAAGTGAACTCCAGAGAACTGTGACGTTTGACATACGTACATGTAGGTCATGTGAGTACATGGCACAAATGTTCAACAGACTGTCATGGAGAAAATACAACAGAAAATTCCTCTATAGCTCGCATGCCAAATTACTTACGTCGTGCACAAGTCACAAGTGTTTAAATTAGAAGGGTGATGACAGCACAACTGAAACGATGGTCTAAAAGCGATTGTTTTTCTTCCACAACAAGGGAGAAAGCGAATATTCTAGGTAGCATGTAATGTCGGTCATTCTTTCTATTAAAGAAACGTGGCGCACGAGACACGTCCTGGTTTTGTATTCCATCAACATCGAAGCGGTTCATAATCCTGGGGATTTGGTTTCCAGAAGCAGCCCTCATCGTCACATGAAAAACCTTTGTGTGTGGAAAGAGAAGCGCGATAACACTAAATATTGAACCTACTGTTGTCCACACCACCAACACCTTTGACACGTACGTGAACAACCTAGAGCAACCTTTTCTTTCATAAAACTAACAAGTAACGAAGAGACCGCTGCGACTTTGTTACTATTAAGATGCGAAATTGATGACGAGTAATATGTTTGCACATAGTTCAGAGAGCAGATGGTCAGTCTGAATAGTTAAATGGCGGATCGATTTTCTCTGATTCCTTTCCGAGTTCTCTCCTGAGAGGACCTTGCAAAAATAATAATAGTTATTGAATAATAATAAAGGTAACGGAATTATTCTTCTTCTAATAGTTCTTCCTCTTGTAATTTGTACGTTCAGTATTCAAGTTTTAAAAGACGCTGTTGTAGACAGTATCATCAAGTTAGCTACAGAGGGCTGGCATTAAATATAAAGCGATATGCTAAGCAAAAGATTGTTCGACTCGAAACAGATTTGACTGCAACAGACTGATTCTGATTTCCTGAGGAATGTGTAAGGTGCCATCGAAAACTACACTTTTCAGGAGGAAGTGGTGTTAAGTACTTTCCGATACGCCTTCAGTAGTCGAGTTACCAGGCACTCAAATTTACTGAAGTACCTTTCTCAAATGGCTCTGAGCACTATGGGACTCAAATGCTGTGGTCATCAGTCGCCTAGAACTTAGAACTACTTAAACCTAACTAACCTAAGGACATCACACACACCCATGCCCGAGGCAGGATTCGAACCTGCGATCGTAGCAGCAGCGCGGCTACGGACTGGAGCGCCTAGAACCGCACGGCCACCGCGGCCGGCGAAGTACCTTTCTCCGTTACCTTCAAAACGTGGTCTGTAGCCCCTTCGTAGAAAACTACAGGTTTTACACCTCGGATAGACAGACTAAAGCGTTCCCTAAAATAAATATTTTTAAAAGATTCGATGCGCAGGTATGTGAAACAGGAAAGCGGCGACTACCAACATGCCAAGCATAATCAGTGGGCCGGCAAACCATCGTTCTTGGTCGTGCAGCAAACGTTCGTCGGCCTGACGAAGACCCAGTTGAGCCGGCCGGGACCAACCAGATGTACGGGCACTGCAACGGACTTGTGACTTCACACTGGTCGGCTTTTACGCCACACGTAGAGAACGATCGGCTCCTTACAGGGCCCACAAGAAATCAATATTTAATTGAAAAGATACCCACTAAAGATCTTAATTTTGTCATGTACTGTCGAGAACTTGCATTCATTTAAACATGCAGGCAAGAAAGATTAAACTCATCTGAAACAGTTACTCGGTGCCCGCCGGAGACGGCTTCTGGCACTCGTACGACCCGCAGTGCGACGCGCTGTGACGTACGCGTCACTCACCGCCTGCCGGTCTCGTCGGCCTTGCAGCTGAGCCAGTGGCGTCACAGGACTCACCTGGAACAGAGAGCAGAGAGGGGGTGAGTCGGCGCCCGTAGGCGCATGAGCCGCTGTGCGCACGGCGACCATCCCGCATCTACGAGATCGCCGTTAAGCCACTGCCGTCACTATATACGAGGGCGGTTCAGTAAGTAACCTCCGACTGGTCACAGTGCGGGTTGTGGGGGGAGTAGCGACGCCATCTGTGCGTTCACGCACTCAACAGGTCAGTCGGCATCAAGCCGTGGTCGAGTGAACGTTGTACCTGCGCTAGTTTAGTTTTTGTGGTAGTTTGAAATGTGTGCTGCAATAGAAAACCCCGCCAAATGTGAAGTGCGTGCTGTCATAAGGTTTTTTACAGCCAAAGGATATTCTGCAGCAGCTATTCATCGTGAGCTTTGTGCCGTGTACGGACCAAGAGTTATGAGTGAAGGAGTTGTCCGTGAATGGGTACGTTTATTTAAAAGTGGACGAGAAAACGTTCATGATGAGGAGAGGAGTGGTAGACCATCATTGGTGACTGACGAACTCGTTCAGACAGTTGATGCAAAAGTTCGTGAAAATCGACGTTTCTCAATGTCGGAGTTGTCTACTGGTTTTCCACAGATTTCTAAGACTCTCTTGTACGAGATAGTGACAGCAAGACTGGGCTACCGTAAGTTCTGTGCACGATGGGTGCCCAAAATTCTTACCGACCACCACAAAACTCAAAGAATGGCCTCTGCATTAGACTTTCTGTCACGTTATGAGGACGAAGGAGAACCATTGTTAAGCAGAATCGTGACCGGTGACGAAACCTGGATTAAGTACGTGAACCCTGAGACAAAAGAACAATCAAAGATGTGGGCACATTCAAATTCGCCTACCAAACCAAGAAAAGCCTCGCAAGATTTTTCTGCCAGAAAACTGATGGCAACGGTGTTTTGGGATGCCAAAGGGGTGTTGTTGGTTGAATTCATGGAACGTGGTACGACCATTAATCAAGACGTGTACTGTGAAACAATAAAAAAGTTACGACGGGCTATACAGAACAAACGCCGTGGTATACTGACTTCCGGTATCGTTTTTTTGCACGATAACGCCCGTCCTCACTCTGCTCGCAGAACAACGGCCCTTCTTGAGTCCTTCAAGTGGGACGTTATCAACCATCCACCTTACAGCCAAGACCTGGCGCCAAGTGATTATCACCTCTTCATGCATCTGAAGAAATGGCTCGGGTCACAGCGGTTTGATGACGACGAAGAGCTCAAAGATGCGGTCACAGGCTGGCTCCAGGCACAAGCGGGTGATTTTTATGCAGAAGGAATTTCAAAGCTTGTGAAGAGATACGATAAGTGCCTCAATCGCTATGGAGACTATGTAGAAAAATAGTGCAAAGATGTAGTTGTAAGATGTATATATTAAAATATTTTTATTTAACTTGGTGTATTTTTTTAAATCAACCGGAGGTTACTTTCTGAACGGCCCTCGTATGTCTCGTAACACGGGACATTCACAGTACCGCTAATACGTTACAGCTGAAATCAATCACATTCTTTTCTCGTTGTTTCGTTGTTACGTTCTCACTGTACACAATGCAGGTGTCACCTAGTCCTCAGTAGACGCACACATCAACAAAAGTTTTGCATCACCCTGAGTTGTCGTGCAGGTGTGTTGCTGTTGTGACTGTTCATATATCAGTCGGCAGTTGTCTGTAAACATACGCGCTGTTAGCACTGAGCGTTACCTACGGGTAGAATGTCTCAGTCGAATGAAATGCAAGGTTTGAGTCGAAAGTAAAGCAGCCATAGGGGCGGATTAGAGAGGGCTGTCGAAGAGGAGAGTGAGCACCCGTCGTGCCACGATGAAGAAACGCGATCAGCGATCGGTTCCGCACCATCCCGTCACTCGCAGAAGGCCTGTCGACCAGGGAAGCTGCTCCAACTCAAAGTGATGTGGTGCGGAAGTGGAGTCGGTTCCAATTTTCGGTTAGTGTTGAGGACGTGTACGATAGATGTCTACCACTTCTGGGTCAAACGAATCGTGACCTGCGGGTAGAATGTCTCACTCGAATGAATTGCAAGATCTGAGTACTCCGGAACTGAATTTGGCGTTCGGAGAGGCTACAGGATGTCTTCTATCGCATCAAACTCTTCGGAGGCAGTTGCACGATCGTTTTCTCGCTTCAATAACATGATACGGATTTCCTTTCCTGACGACCACGGCGAGCACCACAACATCAGGGACTCCGTTACAGACAGGCAAGAAATCGTGCAGAACGGACGGCCCAGGATTGCCGCCATGCGTTAATTAAGGACGACAAGCCGTTCCGTTTGTGCACCGATAATCACAAAATCAAATGGTTCAAATGGCTCTAATCACTACTTAAACCTAACTAACCTAAAGGCATCACACACATCCATGACCGAGGCAGGATTCGAATCTGCGACCGTACAGTCGCGCTGTTCCGGACTGAAGCACCTAGAACGGCTCGGCCACAGCGGCCGGCCGATAATCGCAGGCACCGTGCATGGAGACGACCCGGTAACATCGGACGCCTCCGACACTGCGCCGCGCGTAACCGACAAGGCGGTCGTGTAGTGACGTTCTAGGCTGCCCGCGTCTCGTGGCTCTTTCTGGTGTGGGTTTCTTTCCAGTCTTTACGTCCTTCAGAAGCAGGTTGTTAGTCAATTGCTTGACCTGAGGAAACCTGAGTGCTTCGAGATGCCGTTATAAACTTAGGGGGAGAACCACACAAGAACGGAGCCTTAACTGAAGTCCCCATATTTATTCCGATTCTAATAATCGCTAGAAGCTCTGACTTCAGTCTCTGAAGACAGACCTAATCAGAAGGACAAATGTCGTATCTGACCGTATGCAACATTAGCTAGAGTCAAAGAACAAACTCTCGACCACTGAAAAGTAGATTCTCACTTCCTAGTAACGACATTAAATCTCAGATAAAATATAACTGCTTGGCGAGAACTTCCACAAAATTTATGCGATATTGAATTCACCTCAAGAACCAAATCTCTAAATGGAACACAAG
Source organism: Schistocerca piceifrons (assembly GCF_021461385.2). Taxonomy (NCBI): domain Eukaryota; kingdom Metazoa; phylum Arthropoda; class Insecta; order Orthoptera; family Acrididae; genus Schistocerca; species Schistocerca piceifrons. The sequence continues at coordinate 35,707,692 of NC_060140.1, forward strand.
ATTTCATATTCTTGAACTCGGTATGTTTCGGGCACCAGTTTCATCTCTATCACACACTCATCAAAGTTAATCAGAGGTTGTATCAATCAAATCTGGCTGGGCGCTGAGTAGTTGCCGTGCATCAGATCATACCAAACAGAAGATAGAAAACTAACAGTACAATGTATTTCTGTTTTATCTGAGTTTTTTGACACTCGCCACGACAGCGGCGCCCGGTGGAGCTCAGTCGTGCTTCCTCTTCACAGATCTTCCATACGACTGGCCACAGAATTTTCCCCTTTGCTGTCCCTGATTGTAGCCTAAGCTGTCTCCTTATCAAACAACGAACAGGTCGCGTGTTGGTTCACGAAATAAATTATCTCTGTTCTAATAACGGTCTCGTACATCGGTAATCTCACTGCTCTACGGTACATAGACGAGATTCTGCAATCCATACCGGGCCGTATCGCCAACATTTTGAACATAATTGCATCTTGACCGTTGATAACTTGTGTGCTCATCGTACGTTCTTTCTGCCTTAGGCACAAAACAAGGATTTTTTGGTTCACTCCGGAATGGAGTAGCCAGCCTACTTCCCGGACATGAACATAATAAAACATGTGTGGGATCGGCTAAAAGGAGCCGTTTTTGAACGTCGACGACGACCATCCACTCGCGTGACTTACGCAGAGTCGCCATTAAAGAGTGGGACAATTGTGGCCTGGGATGGCTTGATGGTCTTATCGATGGCACGCCACGACGCATTCGTGCCTGCATCCTAGCAACGGACGTTCCACCACGTACTCTAGTCGTTGCTCAGGAGTGCTATGAGAAATCTCCCATGGGACACATATGATTTTGTCGTCACACTTCTTTTCAATTTGCTTATCTGGACTAGTTGTAGACGAATATATTCATATGCCTCAGAACCAGTGTTTGATTTCTGTACGATGACTTTTGAAATAAGAGGGTGACGCAAACGTTTTGTTGGTGTGTGCATACAGGGTGCGACATATGACGTTTTCGCCTCAAGTGAACCGTGACTTACTGAATATCTTTGTAACGTATTTTGACAAGCTATCACGGAATTCTACAAGGAAACAACACTCGCCGCCGCCGCTAAGGTAAAACGACTCGCGCTGTTTCCGCCGCTCTCAATGTATGCTGGCGAGTGAGTAAATTTTCGGCTGGTGCGACAGGAACAGGGCTCTCCACACTCAGTGTGCTTCTACCCTGTAATTTCTCTTCAGATCTACAAAATAGTTACACTACTGAATTTTTCTCATAAAGCTCTAGTACTCTAGCACTAAAACGGCCTTAGATCCATCGAAAAAAGTAAAATCATGTCATTCTCGGAGTGGCTAATACGTCGCACAAGGAGTTTGTCTTGTTTGACGAGCCACCTTGACCTCACGAGAACGAAGGGAGTCCAGGTGTCACTAACAAGACTTGTTCGAGACAAGAAAGCTGGGCACCTGACCCCGCGTACTTGACATCCACCTTGTCACGTGGAGGCTACGTCACGGTCCAAACCCTCGCCTGTTCACTTCGCGAATCGTCGTCATAAGGACCAGTTTCTCAGATTTTACAGCCTTAGGCATGAACAAACACACTAGGAATTTTTACAGCAACCCTTTGAATGAGACAAGGTTCCGTCCGTCCTGCGTCTGCCAGTGGAGTTGGTTTAACATCTCAGTGTCGGTGTCATCCTCCTTAAACATTCCCGTGAAGGAATTGCCAGGCCTTTCTTCCAACCACCTCTGACACCTTCCTAAGTTTGCCCTCTGCGCCACTAACAGCTCACCGAGGTCTACAATGGCCTGGACCTCAAACAAGCCACGTCACCTTTTGTGATAAAGAATGAAACGAATTTTAAAAAATTGCTACTGGAGTTTGCTCGCTGACTGTCGTCCGTGTTTTGCCACTCTTAGACTGTCCTCCCAACACGTTCGAAACACAGTCACAAGCAGTACCTACGGTGCTGGGCAGCCATAGTTGTCGCGTCATGGCGAGATGAGTAATTGGATGTGCGACAAGACTGAGTACTGTCCATTCTTTGTGCTGACTCTTTGTACAGAGCGGAGCAGACAAGCGACATCAGTCCATTTGACTGTAGCTGCTCAATGCACAGGATACTTGTGACCCACACTTCAGCAGCGGGAAATGCGGGTTCTGGCTGAGACTACATTAATACCAGATTTCTGGTGACGTACTGTTCCATATGATGTCATACGGCGTTGCCAGATTTCCCACACAACTCCTCCCCACTCCTCCCTCACTCATGTGATCTCACAATACCAGATGGGAGAAGTGGTACACTTGTGCTAAACAGGAAATTCAAAAAAGTCGAGGATGGGGCGCTTACCCTAAGTTTAAAAAGATGGGAAATTGAAAATGATTCACTCGATTTCCCATATCCCAATTTTTCTGGGTTTAAATTGGTGTAAAATTAAAAAAACACTAACTTTCCCCCAAATCTCAAACGTCAAAGCTCAGATGGGCTAAAGCCAATGCAGGCTGCAAGGTTGTCTGACCTACTTCCCCTGTGCAGTGTTGTCGGATTTCCTCAGGCATCACAATGCCAGATGGTGGAACTAGAACATGTGCCTCAGACTGATAAAGGTTGAAAAATCCTAAAATCAAAGATGGAGGAACTAGTCTACTTCTGCTAAGTTAAAAATTGCGAAGAATTAAAAATCCAAGGCAGTAGTTATGATTTAAAACGTATGTTATCAGAAGTGGTGCTTCAGTCGCTCCCACACTCGTCTGACACCTAACCCACTCATTGACTGTATAAATGGCAGAAAATCCAGTTGTGCTGGATGCTATGTTCAAAACTAAATACGAAACACATTTTCTCTTTTTAATCAGTTACCATCGGAGCCCCCAGCCACAAGGTACATGAAAAACAAACACATATCTACAAAACTAGCACTGGAGAGTGGCTCTAACCAGTGTGTTTGAAGGGGTGCAGAAGTGAGGAAAACACTGACAAAGAAGCTGGCAGTTGTAAAATTAGTACGAGAGAGAGAGAGAGAGACAGACAGACAAACAGACAGACAGACAGAGAGAGTAGACAGTCTCGATAACAGGCTGCTGAAGTGTGGGGCTCCAACCCACAGAAGCATAAGAAACAAACGAAAGTCATATGCATCCAAAGTGTGCCTTATACATGAGAACGAGACATGGTGAAGTGCACTGCCAAGACGAAACACGCCCATCAAAAACTTCGCAATTTCAAATGACGGTAAAGAACGATATGTTGTCAGAGTAGTGGTCATCAGACTACTTGTGATTTGCGTCTGGAAACTACAACTATGTGGTCTGTTACAGGGCAGCGTGGCCACCAGGCTGTTCAGTGTGATCTCCCAACCACAGTGCCACAAGTGCACGTGAGCTACACTACGAGAGACCAACCACAGTGCCACAAGTGCATGTAAGGCTAGCACAGCCGGAAAACAGCCGCACAGCAGCGTCAGAGCAGCAAAAAGTACCAACTGAAAGAGGTCGGCGTGAGCTACACTTTACAAGACAAGAGGTCGGGGCGGCCTACTTGGAGTGGGAGACCAGGTCAGGGAACTAGTACGAGTGACCTACTGGGTCGCCAGAGTGAGCAATACGTGTGACAATAGTGCGTGGCTGGTAGCATCTGCTAGAAAGCAAGCACATGTTCTTCTAGCCAAGAGAATTCCACAATTTTGATTTTGCCTTTTACTTTCCTGCATAACCCTATTACGACATTCGACATCTTCTGGGTCTTATGTTGCAAAATCTTCTATCCCATGTTCTATCGGAATCTGTTAATAGAACTTAAGTATCACCATTTTAGCAACGAATAACCGTTCGATTTGGTTCTTCCATCAGTTTGAAACTCTGCTTTTATATTGCTAAATGCATAGTATAGACACCACCACACTTGGATTCGATGTTTCTTTCTGAGCTGCCTTAATGGTAATATTGCTAAGCCATTCTACATCCCCTTGGCAGTATGATGGCAACTGTCCCTCATTTACTAGTGGAATTTGTGATCTTCGTTGAAGTCTACGTAAACAATTTTCCCAAAGGTCATAGATAAATAATTAAAACTATAGGGAGTTAGAACAAAATTTACAGTCTCTTCTCAGGCTTCATTTTGTAAACCACTGTTAAAAAAACACAGCAATTGTTTTGCAAGTTGTTCAGTAGTTACACTACATATAAGTCACGACACATTCTAAATACTACTCTCCAACAACATTTAGACAGTCTTCCACAGAGTCAAACGGACCATCCTTCTCAGGCTACTATATTGTAGCATCCAATGTGGTGGTACTATGTCCTTTCTCATACTCACATGTCAGAAGACTTTAAAATTTCGATAAGATGGTTATTGACCTCTTTTTTTCACTCCTAGATTTGTGAATTCACATTTAAATTTGTTCTGTACCTTTAGCCTACAACTGAAGCATATCCACATTAAAGAGCCTCTTGCACCAGGGTTATTGTCATTCCCACTCACTTTGTTGATTTCCTTGCTAGGTTTCTTGCATGCAGAAGTCGAGGTGTCATGTTAGGTAACCACACACCTGCATTTTGTTAAAATGCCAGCGAAACCTTTTCTTATATCCACGCCCATAAGGTAATAACTGTATCCATTTTAACATCAGCCAGTTCCTTTTTATATGGTATAGCGAAAGGATTTCTTTACTTCCTCACAATTCTTTCCACTACTCCCTGCTGACTTTTCCCAGTATTCCTCACATTATTACCCCATGCGGGAGAAACGGTAGTTCATCTCGTAGAGATGAACTTGAATACATTGCCTTTGAGGTAGCTGTTAACTGTAGCACACATACTAAATTGAAGGCTCCAAGAACATTCAGGATTTTAGACTTTACCTTTTATTGCACATACAGTAACAGCGTTTAAGCATTCTGTATCCTCTGATACGTAAGATAGCGTGACACACACACACACACACACACACACACATACGCATTCACACACACACACACACACACACACACACACACACACAATACTGCATTTCTGTTAGATGTTTACTACTAAGCCGCAGGTACATGCAAATTTATAAGCTGAGGTAGTTCACAGTGCCCACATTTTTCCCTAATCTGCTTGACATTGCCCACCATCTTGCTAGAAAGACGAGGCCACCTGACGAACACTTTGGCTTGTCGTTTTTGGAGAAATAGAACATTACTGTTTCTGACATTAATAATAAAAATTACACCAGAATGGCACCCTTCTTTGCAAGAAGTAGAATTTTACTATTCTTACGCCCTTTACAGAAGGTACAGTCCTTGAACAAAGCGAGTTGGCGCCGAGGTTAGCAAACTGTACTCACATACGGGAGGACGATGGTTCAAACCCACATCTGGCCAGCCAGATGTCGATGAGACGTTAAATCTAAACTTCGTTCCTTCTTTCCTGGTGCTCATTGCTAAACAAGGAAATGTGTTGTGCAGTTAACAGTTATCTATGTGATAAAATTTCCAAGTTCATCTCTTCATATATGGTTGTTGTTGTTGTGGTCTTCAGTCCATATACTGGTTTGATACAGCTCTCCAAGCTACTCTATCCTGTACAAACTTCTTCATCTCCCAGTACCTACTGCAACGGACATCCTTCTGAACCTGCTTAGTGTATTCATCTCTTGGTCTCCCACTCCTATTTTTGCCCTCCACGCTGCCCTCCAATACTAAACTGGTGATCCCTTGATGCCTCAGAACATGTCCTAGCAACCGATTCCTTCTTCTAATCAAGTTGTGCCACAAATTTCTCTTCTCCCCAGTTCTATTCAATACCTCCTCATTAGTTATGTGGTCTACCCATCTAATCTTCAGCATTCTTCAGTAGCACCACATTTCTAAAGCTTCTGTTCACTTCTTGTCTAAACTATTTATCGTCCATGTTTTACTTCCATACATGGCTACACTCCACACAAATACTTTCAGAAAAGACTTCCTGACATTTAAATATATACCCGATGTTAACAAATTTCTCTTCTTCAGAAACGCCTTCCTTGCCATTGCGTCTACGTTTTATATCCTCTCTACTTCGACCATCATCAATTATTTTGCTCCCCAAATAGCAAAACTCATTTCCTACTTTAAGTGTCTCGTTTCCTAATCTAATTCCCTCAGTATTACCCGATTTAATTCGACTACATTCCATTATCCTCGTTTTGCTTTTCTTGATGTTCATCTTATATCCTCCTTTCAAGACACTGTCCATTCATTTCAACTGCTCTTCCGGGCCTTTTGTTGTCTCTAACTGAATTACAATGTCATCGGAGAACCTCAAAGTTTTTATTTCTTCTCCATGAATTTTTCTTTTTTTTTTTTTTTTTCCTTCACTGCTTGCTCGATATACAGATTGAACAACTTCGGGGATAGGCTACAAACCTGTCTTACTCCCTTCCCAACCACTGCTTCTCTTTCATGCCCCTCAACTCTTATAACTGTCATCTGGTTTCTGTACAAATTGTAAATAGCCTTTCGCTCCCTGTATTTTACCCCTGCCACCTTCAGAATTTGAAAGAGACTATTTCACTTACCACTGTCAAAAGCTTCTCTAAGTCTGAAAATGCTAGAAACGTAGGTTTGCCTTTCCTTAATCTATCTTCTAAGATAAGTTGTAGGGTCAGTATCGCCTCACGTGCTCCAACATTTGTACGGAATCCAAACTGATCTTCCCCGAGGTCGGCTTCTACCAGTTCTTCCATTCGTCTGTAAAGAATTCATGTTAGAATTTTGCAGCCGTGACTTATGAAACTGATAGTTGGGTAATTTTCACATCTGTCAATACGTGCTTTCTTTGGGATTGGAATTATTATATTCTTGATGTCTGACGGTATTTCGCCTGTCTCATACATCTTGCTCACTAGATCTTAGTGTTTTGTCGGGGATATCAGTAGTTCTAATGGAATGTTGTCTTCCGTGGCCTTGTTTCGACTGAGATCTTTCAGACCGCTGTCAAACTCTTCACGCAGTATCATATTTCCCATTTCTTCTTCATCTACATGCTCCTCCATTTTCATAATATTGTCGCAGAAGAAGCTAAGTAGCGCAGTCACCGTGCTGTAATGGTTATGGTACTGGACTGTTTCATGGAGAGAAGTGAGTTCAAAGCTCTGCTGAACGGTAAAATTTTAATTTCTATATTCGTTTCGAGTACATCCTAGAAGCATCCACAAATGTCAAGAACCATTGTACTGGAATGTTCTGTGACTATATATACATACCGTATGTGTTATGGCCGGAGGGAGTTCGCCCCGCACTTTGTATGTGCAAGTTCTGAATAAACCTTCCTCTACGTGACATTATTCTGGTGTAGGCGCCGGGTATTGGAACTTGTGCTTAGCGCACATTATCGACGACACAGTGGCTCCCATCAGGCGACGACAGAACCTCCGTTTACGTGGCGAGAAACCCCAGTTCGAGCCATTTTCAACAGATCGCGATCAATCGGAGACAGAAGAAGAACAGGACGTTACGATGACATCAACTATGCGCCACCACATGACGCATCTTTCCGGGTTCTCTGGCGACGATGGCCAAGATCCAAATAAGTGGCTGCAGGTATATGAGCGTATAGCCAAATTTAACAAATGGGATGGCACCGCGTGTTTGGCTAACGTACACTCCTGGAAATGGAAAAAAAGAACACATTGACACCGGTGTGTCAGACCCACCATACTTGCTCCGGACACTGCGAGAGGGCTGTACAAGCAATGATCACACGCACGGCACAGCGGACACACCAGGAACCGCGGTGTTGGCCGTCGAATGGCGCTAGCTGCGCAGCATTTGTGCACCGCCGCCGTCAGTGTCAGCCAGTTTGCCGTGGCATACGGAGCTCCATCGCAGTCTTTAACACTGGTAGCATGCCGCGACAGCGTGGACGTGAACCGTATGTGCAGTTGACGGACTTTGAGCGAGGGCGTATAGTGGGCATGCGGGAGGCCGGGTGGACGTACCGCCGAATTGCTCAACACGTGGGGCGTGAGGTCTCTGCAGTACATCGATGTTGTCGCCAGTGGTCGGCGGAAGGTGCACGTGCCCGTCGACCTGGGACCGGACCGCAGCGACGCACGGATGCACGCCAAGACCGTAGGATCCTACACAGTGCCGTAGGGGACCGCACCGCCACTTCCCAGCAAATTAGGGACACTGTTGCTCCTGGGGTATCGGCGAGGACCATTCGCAACCGTCTCCATGAAGCTGGGCTACGGTCCCGCACACCGTTAGGCCGTCTTCCGCTCACGCCCCAACATCGTGCAGTCCGCCTCCAGTGGTGTCGCGACAGGCGTGAATGGAGGGACGAATGGAGACGTGTCGTCTTCAGCGATGAGAGTCGCTTCTGCCTTGGTGCCAATGATGGTCGTATGCGTGTTTGGCGCCGTGCAGGTGAGCGCCACAATCAGGACTGCATACGACCGAGGCACACAGGGCCAACACCCGGCATCATGATGTGGGGAGCGATCTCCTACACTGGCCGTACACCACTGGTGATCGTCGAGGGGACACTGAATAGTGCACGGTACATCCAAACCGTCATGGAACCCATCGTTCTACCATTCCTAGACCGGCAAGGGAACTTGCTGTTCCAACAGGACAATGCACGTCCGCATGTATCCCGTGCCACCCAACGTGCTCTAGAAGGTGTAAGTCAACTACCCTGGCCAGCAAGATCTCCGGATCTGTCCCCCATTGAGCATGTTTGGGACTGGATGAAGCGTCGTCTCACGCGGTCTGCACGTCCAGCACGAATGCTGGTCCAACTGAGGCGCCAGGTGGAAATGGCATGGCAAGCCGTTCCACAGGACTACATCCAGCATCTCTACGATCGTCTCCATGGGAGAATAGCTGCCTGCATTGCTGCGAAAGGTGGATATACACTGTACTAGTGCCGACATTGTGCATGCTCTGTTGCCTGTGTCTATGTGCCTGTGGTTCTGTCAGTGTGATCATGTGATGTATCTGACCCCAGGAATGTGTCAATAAAATTTCCCCTTCCTGGGACAATGAATTCACGGTGTTCTTATTTCAATTTCCAGGAGTGTATTTTTCTACTTGGAGGGCACAGCCGAGCAATGGTACGAGAACAACGTGGAGAAGTTCACAAGCTGGGGAGTATTCGAGGTGGAACTGCGCAAGTACTTCGGCGACACACAACGACAGAAGTGCAAGGCTTAAGATAAATTAAAGTGCAGCACACAGCGTCCAGGACAAACTACAGCATCCTTCATTCAAGACGTCTTGGAGCTGTGTAAAATAGTGGATCCTAGAATGAAGGAGGAAGATAAGGTTGCACATCGCATGAAGGGTGTTGTTGTGGACATCTATCAAGCCCTACTCCTGAAGGAGGTTTTGACAGCAGACGACTTCATAAAATGGTGCCAGTATATCTTGACAATGCATCAAAAAAGAATTACACGCAAGAAGTTTGAACGGCTTCCAAACGTCGTATCGATGTCTGTGATGCAGGAAGAAACTGATTTCAAAAGTGGTCTTCGTCAGATAGTGAGAGAGGCAGTTCGGAAGGCACATGGATTGCACGGCGAGCAAAAAACCGAGACGCTTCAAGAGGTCATAAGGGAGGAAGTGGAACAGACATTGAACCCAATCTCTCGTCCTTCATTTACCTTTAAAACGGTAAAAAAGTCGCATGAGGAACCCCGTTTGAGCACCAAGGAAGACTGACGTCTGGAGGGCCCAGGATAACCAACCAGTATGTTTCCACTTCGGACGACTGGGACATGTGGTGCGCTATTGTCGAGAAAGGCGGCGGATATGTGATGGCGCCCGCGCCAGAAGACAGCAGACCGATCTCAGCCGACGCCAACTCCAGGAAGATGAATAAGAAGATGTGGGTGAGACCGCCGAAGAGAAAAATCCTCCGCCGTCGGTCACTACAAGAATGACAGGAAACTACGTCGATATCCTCATGGATGGCCAACTAGGCCAAGCTCTTGTGGACTCTGGAGCATCATATTCAGTCATTTCGGGGAAGTACCGTCGCCAGTTGCAGAAAACCGTATTCGTCAACAGCAAAAAACCTCTGCTGAAGGTGGCTAATGGGAAATATGTAAACCCTACAGGAAGATGTGTCATTCGTGTGGGTATAAGTGGCCATACACTGCCCTTTGAATTCATCCTCTGACAACTTCTCGGATGGGACTTTTTGAAAGCTTCTCAGGCAATTACAGATTGTGGTCGCTCAATGATTATGCTAGACGAAATGAAATACTGTGGACAGGAAGATGCGCATCCGAGTGTGTGGAGTCTATGTGTGCTGGATGAAGTGATCATTCCCGCAGTCAGAGCTAGAAAGATAACTTTCATATGTCATGCCATGCTTAAATCCATGGATCTTTTAGTAGAATGGAAGAGAAGCATACCACTGAAGAATAACTTAGTCGTCTCAACTTCTGTCGTCTCGTTTAAGAGCGGATCCGGTGAATTGTGAATAGTTAACTGTCACCGAGTACCGCAGATCCTTCCAAGACGCATGTGCATAGCAAACGCTGAGCCGTTAATTGCAGAACAGCTGAGCAATATAGAGACCTCCCATGCTGAGTCTGTGGGCAAAATTAACGCTACCACTACGAGACAGTACCTTCTAGCTAGACAATCACCAGATCTCATTAAGGAACAACAGAAGAAGCTACTTGCCATTCTTCGAGAGTTCTCTGAATGCTTCAGTCCACAGGTGAATAGCAAATTAGAAAAATCAACGGTGAAGCACCGGACTAGCACTGGAGACTATCAACCAATAAGCCAGAGAGCATTCCGTGTTTCAGCAACGGAACGTCTAATAATTAGTGACGAGGTGGAGAAAATGATGAGTAATGACATCATTCAGCCTTCGCAGAGCCCACGGTCGTCACCAGTGGTCCTCATCTGGAAGAAGCATGGCAGTTGATGCTTTTGTGTTGATTACAGGAAGCTTAATAAGATAACTAACATGGACGTTTACCCTCTACCATGAATTGACGATACACTAGGTTGTCTGAAGGGGGCTAAGTTTTTCTCGACCATGGACATGTACTCGGGAAACTGACATATCGAAATAGATGAGGCTGATCGTGAGAAAACTGCATTCATCACCCCTGAGGGCCTGTATGAGTTTAAGGTAATGCCGTTTGATCTGTCTAATGCACCAGCAACTTTTGAACGGATAATGGATAACCTTCTAAGTCACCTGAAGCGGACGATGTGTCTTTGTTATTTAGACGACAATATAGTGTTCTCAGAGACATCTGATGAACATATAAAAAGACTGAGGGACGTTCTTAACTGTCTCCAAGAAGGCGGACTGAATCTTAGTCCAAGAAAGTGTCTCTCTGGAGCAAAAGAAATTAAAATACTTGGACACTTGAGTGAAACGAAGGTGTGCGGCCAGAGCCAGAAAAGGTGAGATCTATAACGGAATTTTCTATTCCTAATAGTATTAGAGCTGTGAGAAGCTTCCTCGGATTATGTTCCTAGTACAGTCTTTTTATCAAAGACTTTTGTATCAAATCCAGGCCACTCCAAGAGTTGTTAAAAGCCGATATCTAAATTTACCTGGTGTGGTGCTCAACAAGATTCTTTCTATGTGCTGCGGATAGCTCTGACGACTGACGCTGTACTTGGTCTGTATGATGAGACAGCACCTACAGAACTACACACAGATGCCAATGGGTATGGGATCGATGCTGTTCTGGTGCAAATTTTGGATGGAAAAGAGAAGGTTATAGCGTGTGCTTCTAGGACACTTACAAAAGCCGAGAGAAACTACTCAACTACAAAAAAAGAATGTCTTGCTGTGATCTGGGCCATGTGCAGATTTCGACAGTATCTGTATGGAAGGCCATTCACAGTTGTTACGGACCATCACTCACTTTGTTGGTTGACAGGTCTTAAGGATCCAACAGGATTGAACACTGGGCGAAGTACAGAAGCAGAGGGGTGAGTTCGGTTGTGGTTTGGTTTATATAGCTTCTATGACGTCGACTCACGTCACTAATGCAGTAGCCAATAGGAGTGCGGCATTCTAGGAGTGGTGGGGGTGCTAAGTCATAAATGAATGATGACTGCACTCCCAGTGGGAAAACCTTGAACTTTTCATTTGATCACTGAATCTCCAAGTGATACATTCAGTTATCGAATATCATTAAAATTGGATTGGAATTAAGTACTTAGGTAATTCATAAATTAGATGCGGGGTGTTTGCCACATGTGGTCAGTTACAAACGTTATCATATTTCTAGAAGACGATTTGTGGCGGCCGGCCGCTGTGGCCATGCGGTTCTAGGCGCTTCAGCCCAGAACCGCGCTACTGCTATGGTCGCAGGTTCGAATCCTGCCTTGGGCATGGATGTGAGTGATGTCCTTAGGTTCGTTAGGTTTAAGTAGTTCTAAGTCTAGGGGACTGATGATATCAAATGTTCAAATCCCATAGTGCTTAGAGCCATTTGAACCATTTAATTTGATCTTTGGCGCCAGTATGAGCGAGCAGGCTAGAGGACATCGTGTGAGCATTCGCGTGCTCACGGGATATACACGTGGTACATGTCCCATTAGAAATGTATGAGAAAGCATTGCAGCATCTCTCTCTCAACACATTGCTACAGATGGGGCTTAGTACAGATACCCCAATTGACGTTTCTTTAGAGCTAAAATTCAAACTTGGCGGCAGTTCATAGGAAGAAGTGGTGTTTGGGTGACTTAGGTTAGTGTGGGTAGCCCAAGTGACCTATCTTCCCGTGATTTTTCTTAGGTTAGCACAGATAACCGCAGTGTGATGCGTTATCCTGTTAGAATTTGAACTTCCTGGCATTTTTCTGGAGGAGGGGGGGCATGGCACATTCCCGCCAAAAGCCGCCATCTTGGATAACGGTAGAGATAGGCTAAACTGTTCTTTTCAGTGATCGGATCAGAACTGTACACTCCCTGAAATGAACTAGCTCTTTTTCATGACTCACCACTCATTCACAATAGAAAATAAATGGAAGGCATATTGCCCTTTAAACTTGGTTTATTCCAGTACTGTACCTGTATTTTGATCTTATTTGATCCTATTTTGAAGTAACACAGATAATGAGTAAGAATTTTATATTGTTTATTGAAATTTCCACGTTATGACATAGTTTTTGATTATTGATTTATTTTGCACTATCGTGGTTTTGGCTTTGTAGCCATTATCATAGTCAGAAGTGAAATAGTCATAAAATATCTGACATGTCTGAATGAATAAAACAAGGAAAATATTGGTGTGTCACATTTTGCGATACGTTTATCGGTTCGCTCGTAATTAAAGTGTAAATTCGAGTGTCTATAATAAAAAATTCTATAGTAAGAGGAGTCATCAGGAACCTAATCTGATCAGTTTAAACAAATAAAAATAAAATAAAAACAAATGATGTATACATAACATAATTATGTAATATACATACCGGTATTACTACGAAGAACAATATCGAGTAGAGACGAAGTCTGATGCAGAGGCGCTGAGTCAAGCAGGTCGAGCCGAGAGCTGTATTACTGCATGAGCTAAGACTGCAGAGACCAGAGTGACACCTGAGTTGCTTTGCTCAATGCTCTGACTAGAGTCGAGAACGGTGGGGTGAGCGTTGAGTGGGCGAGTTCCGAGGGTGGGGGGAGCGGTGAACGGCCACCAGTCACCTACTCCGAGACAAATAGTCCGTTCTCTTGCGAGCAGGTTGTTGCAAGTAGTTCTTATGTTCTCTGCTAGGATGCTCTCTGTCTTGTTGCTCACATCAACTGCCCAGAGAGCAGGACGTGCGACTGAAATGATCGCCGACGGAGTGCGATGCTAAGTTAAGGTGCGCCAGACACTGCACGCGGCAGAGGAAGCACAGAGGTGAGATGGCATGGCATATGTTAAACACAAAATCCAATGGGGCACTGCACAATGCAGGCAGCCAAGGCAGAAGCAGGGCAGAGCCCGTCGCTGGCTGTGTTGTGTGGCGTGCAGTGTGCTCTGACCATCAGAGGCCCCACTGGTCTGCTCCGACTCTCTCTCTCTCTCTCTCCCTCTCTCTCTCTCTCTCTGCTGTGGGAAACGTTTGGAGCTACCGTTCTTTTTTTCTGAATCACTGATTGTTCACTGCTTTGAAAGATTCAACTCTATGAATCAGTTCAGGAGCGGATCCCCCATCTCTAGATAACGGTACCTGCGTCATCATCTGACGTTAAGGCCGCCATCTCGGATGATGTCATGCGCTGTTGCCAAGTCTACAGGCCGCCATCTTGGATGACATCATCACCACCATCTTGGATACATCTGGTAACAATGCAGAGTGACTCAGAACTGGCTTAGTTGCAATACTATTATGTGCCACCAAGTGTCATTTAAAATGTGGTGCATTGTAATCTGTGTCAATTTGCTTCTGTGTTGAGGAACTAATGGAAAGCTTACAGAACATTTCAAGTGTTGTGTTTAACAGTGTTCTGCACTTTGTGTAGCAGGCCAATATGAATACACAAAAGCTACTAAGTAACTATTCCATACAATCAATACCGAGAAAAGATTATAAACGTGAGTTCTGTCTTCATATAATTTCGGTTATTTACTTGCACACTACGTAGAATTTATTAACGTAGTATCCAACAAAGATGATGTAAGCATTATTCATAAGCATTACATTAAAGCTGGAGAAACACAGTGTTCTCAATCCAGGAAACTATGTATGCAATAATGTCCAATATAGACATTTCCAAACCGGATTTTATTTCCACAAATAATGTTACTCCATAAATCTGAAGAAAAAGAAGCAATGTATTACAAAGATTTAAGCCAATCCCTAATAATAAAATAGTCCTTTAAGAGCACTTAACATGTTACATGTACGAAAAAGAAAAAGGGAAATGGAAGAAATCGAAGAAAACTCATGCAGCCTGGAGTATTTGATGAAAACAGTTGCCATGAAAGAAGATACTGATACTTGGAAAAGAATAAGATATTGCCAATGTGCAAACAGAATTTACAAATTACTTTAAGCATAGTCTATGGAAAAACCAGACAATAATTAGGGATAAAAGGTATCAACATTTATCGCAAATAGCAAAGGAATTTGGTGACACACTGCTGTACCGGCAGAAAATGATGCATCTGAGAACATTTATTACAGTAGAGGATATATGAAAATGAACTGTTATACCTATCTAGATCTGATTAAATAGGATAATTATATTGTACAGACATGTGGTAGACCTGACAGTGTGCAGCTAACGAAATAACTACATTTAACAACATTTCATTTGCAAAAATAGTAAACTTAAAAGGTCTGTATGCAAATTCTGCAAGGATATAGGGGGGTAGGGAACAAGAGTGCACCCAACAATTTCTGCATTGTTTTAACAATTAAATAATGGAGAAATTAAAATCCTCCAATTTTCTCAGCTAGATGCATTGCAAGAAGGAATGGAGCTAATTACTAATGGCATACAGGACTTTTTTCTGTGTGTAATGCATCTGTAAAAATTAGTAAAAATTGTATATGACATTATTTGTTTTCTTACTGGTTACACTACCAAAAATCCTAAACATGTCTCTTAATTTACATCCCGGTAGCTATGAACCAATTTTAGAAGGTTTTGCCGACTGGAACCTATGATTTATAATTACAGAATGTACAGTTGGTCTGACATTATCCAAACCAACGGTATTTACAATGTACTCCACCATGTGTCAAACTATTATAAAGATTACAGATCAGTTGTGTTGAACAGCATTCTGCAATATGTCCATTAGAGCCAAAAGAATGCATGAAAGTTGGTAATCAAATTTTCCAGACAATACAGATTGTAAACTACTTTCTGTGTGCTTATAATTTTAATCATTTGCCTATGTACTATGTGGTAATCTGTTACACAGCTTTCAACGTAATCATTATACAGAAATTTGTATTAAAACCAGGGAAAATTCCGCATTAGGACTGATTACCACAAATGTTATTGCAAAGGTTTTAAGATAAAAAGAAACAAATTTATGTAACGGATTTAAACCATTTCCTATGAAAGAAGTTACTCTTTTATATTAGAACAAATAAGCCCTCGGTCACAAATATTAACTCAAAATTGACCAGGTTTCGAGGCTATTATGAGCGTCGTCTTCAGAATTAAATTAACTGTTCTAAAACATATTAGGTATATAATACGTTAATAAAACTAAAGTTTGTACTGACTGGAAAGAGATGCAGTACTTACAAGTCACATTTTAAAGCCGGAAAGACTTAGATTTTTTTTTAATGTGACTTGTAAGTACTGCATCTCTTTCAAGTCAGTACAAACTTTAACTTTATTAATGTATTATATACCTAATATGTTTTAGAACAGTTAATATAATTCTGAAGACGACGCTCATAGTTGCGTCGAAACCTGGTCAATTTTGACTTAATATTTGTGACCGAAGGCTTACTTGTTCTAATATAATTGTGACACGGTCACTGAACCTTAGCAGCTGTGTTCAAAGCTTTAAATTACTCTTTTAACTGTGTGAGACGTGAATATCTCTATCGTCTATTGTCAAACCACAATTTACGAAAGATGTTTATATTTTATTAATAGGATTAAGTAGAATAATTAACATTTGTCATTATGGATATAATTGTGGTAGCAGGGAACGTCTTCACAAAAGTATTGTTGGCGGGAGAGACCGCACATTGATATAATTTTAAAAAGTGCGGGAGAGACCGCGTATGGATACATTTTAAGAAAAGAGCGGGAAAGACCGCGCACTGATACATTTGTTTTAATGGTAGCAAGGATTGTCTGCACCAGAAAGCATTGTTGGCGAGAGAGACCGCACTTTAGCGTTCGCAAGAAGTCAGTAGTAAAGAGATGTGAAGCGAGTCGGTAGCAGGGCTGAAGCGAGAGGTTGAGAGGAGCGGTGTGCCTGCCAGCCACCAGCTATGATTTACAAGAGACTATAAACGGATGTACAGGACATAAAAAAAATGTTCCAGTGTGTGTGAAATCTTATGAGACTTAACTGCTAAGGTCATCAGTCCCCAAGCTTACACACTACTTAACCTAAATTATCCTAAGGACAAACACACACGCACCCATGCCCGAGGGAGTACTCGAACCTCCGCCGGGATCAGCCGCACAGTCCATGACTGCAGCGCCTGAGACCTCTCGGCTAAACAGGCGCTGCCAGAAACATCAGCTAACTATTATCATAAGCTGAAGTAATGTTTCCAAAATGAGATTTTCACTCTGCAGTGGAGTGTGCACTGATATGGAACTTCCTGGCAGATTAAAACTGTGCGCTGGACCAAGACTCGAACTCGGGACCTTTGCCTTTCGCGGGCAAGTTCTCTACCAGGTTCGCAGGAGGGCTTCTGTAAAGTTTGGAAGGTAGGAGACGAGGTACTGGCAGAAGTAAAGCTGTGATGATGAGGCGTGAGTCGAGCTTGGATAGCTCAGTTGGTAGAGCACTTGCCCACGAAAGGCAAAGGTCCCGAGTTCGAGTCTCAGTCCGGCACGTAGTTTTAATCTGCCAGGAAGCTTCGGAAGTAATATTATTGAATTATTTTTTTCAGGAACTCAAGACTGCTGAAGGTATGTTTGCGTAATGCTAGTTGTGAGACTATTGTAAACAAGTAAGTCGCATTTGAACGTTTGTAAAATCATTTCATTACCAACAGTAAATATTTGAAGAATCTTTTCAGAATTAATTTTTGCCAGCACTATTGCATTACTGATTATAATCCATCATAAAAACCATCATCCTAAAACTTTGCAAAATTTTATCGTTATCAAGAAAAAGTTTAACTATGATTTACGTAACTTTAGTCAAATTAATTAAAGAATAACGTCAGCGTTGCTATTAAAGAACAACATCAGCTTTAACTTATTATGAGAGCCAACCAGCAGCTAATAGAGTTTTGTAAAACATAGTAGGTATATTCATGTCGCAGTTCGATGCAGCAGTCAGATGGCGATCCAGTAAAAAAAAAAAAAAAAAAAAAAAAAAAAAAAAAAAAAAAAAAAAAAAAAAAAAAAAAAAAAAGAAAGGGAACAGTTTTTGGTTATTGCAGGTAACTACTGAGGACCACGACGACGACACACTCTATGTTTCGTCGAAATACTCACCAAATCACTTTTAATAAGCAGCATTTAAATTTGTATGCGAAGATTCCACTTATTATTATTGAGAAAGAGAATTAATTTCAAAGGGAAGATTTCATTTGTTATTATTAAGCAAGAGATAGAAATCCTAATGGGAGGTTTCATAGGTCATTGTAGAAGGGAAT
Organism: Schistocerca piceifrons; assembly: GCF_021461385.2. Taxonomy (NCBI): domain Eukaryota; kingdom Metazoa; phylum Arthropoda; class Insecta; order Orthoptera; family Acrididae; genus Schistocerca; species Schistocerca piceifrons. The sequence continues at coordinate 35,725,939 of NC_060140.1, forward strand.
GTTGCGTAACAAAAGAGATATAGAGGACACGGGAAGGTTTCACTTGGCGACATCCAATCAGTAAGACTCTTTAATGAATCTACTGTGAACATGAATATACTGACCCTGACAATTGTATGAATAAGCTAGTGTTAAGTGGCGCAACGCTTGTACTAAAGCGAATACCTTTAATTCACAGCCCATCGCCAATTCTGTTTGCTCTATTGATTATGCGCAGAAAAGTGTTTGTTCACTGTTGAATCCGCTTTGAACAGTTGTAACCTCCCCACCGTAATTTTATAAGATAATATAGCAATACTTAATAGAAATGGGAGCCAAGTGTAACCTCCCCACAAAAAATTTTAAAAGAAAAGGACGATACTAATTAGAAATGCTGATGGACATGGCTCTATGCGTAACCTGCCCACAATGAAATGTACTGACAATGGCAACAAAAAATGTGAAATACGCAATCTGACTCAAATATAAATCCTTCAAAAAATTAAAGTCCATTCAGTGACAAGAAAATTCAATTAAACCGAAATATCGGTCTTTGGCCCTGTGTAAAACAATCAGAATTAAAGTCTTACCTCAGAATAAATGGATGTCACATATCTGCTCTTGTTGTTGCGCACCGCTTGGAGGAACTGCATTGCAAATAATAATATTCTCTTTTTTTGTGATTTTAGTGGAATTTTTCTTCAAAAGAAGTGGAATGAAATGGGAAGTGCAACGAAATCTTGAGTTCAATAAAAAATTAAATTTTTGAGAAAATGCTTTTGAAATAAAAAAATTATTATTGGGAGACTTGTTGGAGAATAATTACAATAAATAAAATTTTTCATTATCTAATGATTATATTAATTAACAGTATACCTTATTCCTCATCTTGACCAGTGTCGCCGACCGCCTACATCACACAACCGCACTGGGCTGCTACTACAGACCGACCGCTCTGCATGACGACTACAGACAGAGTACTGCTCTCAACTAGACAGAGCTACAGACTCGCAACGACTAACTTGACCGACTCGCAACGACAGACTGAGAACCGCTCGCAACACTCGCGCGGTCAAGCGCATACTCTCTGGTCACAGATGCTACAATGCCTCGCCATCGCTGCTATGTTACATACGTGTTTCATAACCCTCCACTGGGGGGGCAAAAATTTGGCAGCGATGGTGAGTCATTTGGACTTGCCAAGCGCGGCAAAATTTTTCTTTAATTAACAAAATTCTATAACTTACAGAGTATTTAAATGTTGTGCACACGCACTAAGTACAAAATATATCAGACAAAGACAAAATGTGAATACTAAACATAGTAGCAAATCAGAAAAAAGTATGTACAAATTTTTTGACAGATAAAGTGCACAGGCACTGAAAAAATTCTTTAGCATATGCAGAACAAATAAACAGACTGGCAAGAATAATTAGATGTAGTACATAAAGTAAATGTTGTGCACACGCACTAAGTACAAAATATATCAGACAAAGACAAAATGTGAGTACAAAACATAGTAGCAAATCAGAAAAGTATATACAAATTATTTGACAGATAATAAAGTGCACAGGCACTGAAAAAATTCTTTAGCATATTCAGAACAAATGAACAGACTGGCAAAAATATTATCTTGACAAGTGTACATGCACTGAAAAATGTCTTTAGCATTTTCACAACAAATAAACATAATGGCAAAAAAAAAAAAAAATCATGACCAGTGACATAAGTGTACTCACACTGGAGTTTAGCGAATCGAAAAATGTATAACCTATGAACATAAATGATGTTACCAAAAAATTTTTTCTTTATGTGACAAGAATCAGGATAGGAAAGGGAAGGATTGCATCATGGTTGTAGCACTTTAGATTGCACACAGCTGTTCTGAAAGTCCATATCTTTCCACAGAAGTACAACACCAAGTGACACAACTTGAAGTTCTTTTCCCATCAGAATTTATCAGTGTAGCCAAGACACTGAACTGTCGTAGTAATGTTGCATGTTTTCATTTTGGCAGTACATTACGTACACCAAACAGTGGGACCATAATAATGTCTTCATCGCTCACGGTGGTGGACAGCATGTCGTGTCAACACCACGCTCTTACAAGGCACACCCACGTAGAATTAGTGCAAAACCAAAGATAGTGCTCCATGATCACTAGGATAAACAGGACAAATTGCAGTAATTCAGGGTAGTTAGCTCATAAGGTGAAGGACATTAAGTCACATAATATTGTCAATTACAGTAGTAGTGTGCGGCATTCATAGCCCAGTTATTGAACATTTCTGTACCATGTATGTAGTATTACAGAAAAATGTTCATTAATTGTTTTACATAGAATCAGTAATCTTCTTTTCCTAGTTACAAAGCATTATTAAATAATCGCATTCTTTTCCAGTTACAGAGTATAATTAAGAATCATTAGCCTTTTCCTAATTACAGTTAATTAATCATTTGTCATTAATTAATCATTTGTCTAATTACAGTTAATTAATCATTTGTATAATTACAGTTAATTAATCATTTGTCGTTAATTAATCATTTGTCTAATTACAGTTAATTAATCATTTGTCGTTAATTAATCATTTGTCTAATTACAGTTAATTAATTAATCATTTGTCATTTCAATATAGTAAGAATTATTAGCCTTAATTAATTACAAAGCATTATTAAACAGTACCATAGTTAATTAATTATGTGTCATTCCAATCTATTAAGAATCATTAGTCTTTTCCTAATTACAAAGCATTATGAAACAGTCACATTCATTTCCAATAACAAAGTATGGCATCGTTAATTAATCATTTGAAATTCCAATATAGTAAGAATTATTAGCCTTCTCCTAATTACAAAGCATTATTAAACAGTCACATTCATTTCAAATTACAAAGTATCAACATTGGAAACAAGAGCTAATCAATGGCATAATTAATAACAATTCGTGGAGTGACATTAATTATTGGCACTCAGTGGCCAGCAAGTATTGAATAAAATCATCATTCAGTATTATTCAAATTATTACGAAGTCATTATTAAAAATCAGTTAATTACAGTCATAGCATTAATAATCATGGGCATTACAAGTACTCATTACAATAAACAGTGTTCCTCATTCAGTAGTATTCAGATCATTACAAAGGCATTATTAAAATCAGTTAATTACAGTCAAATCATTAGTAATCACAAGCATTATAAGTGGTAACATTACAATAAACAGTGTTCCTCCTTCAGTAGTATTCAGACCATTACAAAGTCATTATTAAAATCAGTTAATTACAGGCAAATCATTAGTAATCACAGGCATTATAAGTGGTATCATTACAATAAACAGTGGCAGGTATTAGCTAGTGACAAAGCATCATTTTGAATACAGTCTCATTAAGAGGTCATTAATCAAGTGACATGCTATTCAGAGTTGATCAGTATTATTCAGAATTATCATAAACTAGTGACATTATGTGGGACTGGTAATACATTTTTTTGGTAGCAATGCATTGCGTTGGGATCGATAATTAATTGCTGAGGCATAATACTTTTTGCTTTTGACCTATTGCTGCAAATGAGGATAGGTAACGTCATTCGTCATGAGTCAGCTGTAGCAAGATTATGTAACAAGGCAGTACATGTGATCACATTTATAAATGATAAACACAAATGGGTAAAAAATATAAAAATGCAAGTACTAGAACAGGTATAATAAGTAACAGGTTTAGTAAGTGTCATGAAAAACTTCTCCTGGAAAAAATACAAAAACGGATTATTGACCTGAAAGAAGAAACGCACACTATGCTGAAAAGTAGTGAACTTCGAATTAACAGGCAGTGAAGTGTGTATAAAAATGTGTTCCATAGCTGTCCTTTCCAAAACTTTCAGTCATCCTACTATGCAATGTAACACCTGCTGTCAAAGCAAACTGCAACAAATACTTAAATAACTACATAACATAAATACATAACTTCAACATTATCCTCATCTGTAAAGAAAAAAACTTCATTATCCATATCATCATAACTTCACCATTATCATCACCTGTAAAGAAAAACTCCATTATTCATAATACCATTTCCTTCATCATTATTCATCAGTATTCATTATCATCTGCAAAAAATCACTTCATTACTCATTACATAACTATTCCTTATCTCTAGCATATTTCATCACTAAAACTAAGATGTGTAGTTCTCTCTGACAGCCTGCATCAATCACCTTGTATTCTGAAAAAAAAATTAGTTAAGACTGCTATTCTTCGATGAGTATAGTATATTCTTGTTAATGCCTGTTAATCCTGATCCATTTACTCTTCCTCATAAAGTTATTGCATCTCCTTTCGTTTATTCCGTAGGTGAAATTCCCATTTATGTTAAATTTATTTCTTACATACATCATTTCTTCCTGAAATTGATGACAGAGATTAATGTCCTGCATTTAAATCATATACCCACTAGATAATGACTGGTTTATGGTAACATAATTAACCCTACAGCATAACATGACAGAAAACGTAATATGTCAAAAACATTGACAGTGTTCAAAAACAAAGATATACACAGAATAATACAATGCAGCAGCAAAAAAAAAATGTGAAACAGTCACGATGTTGAGATGTCATAAGGCAAAAAAATGTCAAAGTCGACTGGTGTGTGTTATATCTTAACTATTTCATAGTCCATACAAACAAAACTGGAGTACAGTCACATACACAAAAAAATGGAAAATGTGCATGGTCTGATGTGTAACGACAAGAAAAGCGACCTGCTAACCTTACGTTGCCGGGCACTTGCCAAGAAAAAACACGATAATCATCAATAAGTAGTCACATAAATATAATTGCAAAAATAGTCATAAATGTGTAAATTCATCTGGAAAAATATGCACGGTCTGATGTGTAACGACAAGAAGAGCGACCTGCTAACCTTACCTTGCCGGGCACTTGCCAAGAAAAAATACGATAATCATCAATAATTAGTCACGTGAAATAATTGCATTAGTAAATGGCATCATAGTGTGTTGAATCATACAGTGGTTTCACTCAATAAACGGTTTAATGTTTGATATATGGTGATTGCCTTTCGATTTTCTGGTTCTCAAAGTTTCGACGTGTACAACATTGGGGTGAGGGATGCTGCGAATCCGATATGGACCTGCGTATAGAAGTTCAAATTTACTGCACTTACCTTTTAATTTGCTGGATAAATAGTGTGTACGCACTAATATTTTCTGTCCAACGTGAAAGTCTCGGCGTTTACAAACCTGTTTTTGCTGTCTTCTCCGGCGCTCTGCGGCACGTTTGATGTTCTTCAGCGCAATGTCAATTATTTCGTGGTGTCGTAGGCGACGACTTTTGGGAAATTCTATTAATTCTTTAATTTTGTTCGGTGGTTCAACGTTTTTCAGTATAACAGTCGGAGATAGCATAGTGGATTCATTTGGAATGGAATTAATTACATCTTGGAATGAGAGTATGTGTGTATCCCAATCAATATGTCTTTTGTGGCAGTATATTCGGCACAGTTTACCAATTTCTTTCATTAATCTTTCACAGGGGTTCGAAGAAGCGTGGTACTTGGATATATAAATCGGAGAAATGTTTCTGGCTCGTAACATGCGTGTCCATACACTACTACGAAATTGTGATCCATTGTCAGAAATTACTTTCATTACATGCCCTACATGAGATAGAAAATGTTTTACAAATGCTTTCGAAACAGTTTTAGCAGTAGCTTTGCGTAACGGAGTGAAAGTAACAAATTTTGAAGTGAGCTCAACAGCGACAAATATGTAGCAAAAACCTCTGTTAGTTCTCGGAATCGGACCAAAAATATCTACTGCGGCCATGTGTCTTAATTTCACAGGTATAATGGGATATAAAGGAGGAATATGTGAAGTGGTGTCTGATTTAGCTTTCTGGCAAATTTTACAAGACGCTAAAACTCGTCGTATACGTTTCTCCATGTTGGTAAAATAACAGTTCTGTCTCAGTGTAAGAAAACATTTTCGTGCTCCGTAATGTGCGTAGCTTAAATGAGTGTACCAAATTAATTTGTTAACCAGTTCGTCAGGAATGCATAATAACCAATTGTTGCTGTCAGGATGAGAGCGGCGAAACAGAATGTCATTGCGCACAGTGTAATGGTTCCTAATCGTAACATTATTCTTATCTAGCCAAAGGTGTTTAATTTCTTTCCACACGTTGTCTTTATTTTGTTCTTTTGCTATGTCCTGTAATGACGATGAAATAAAGTTTTCAAATGCAACTTGCTGAATGTACATGACACTGAAATTTGTTTTGCAGAAGTTGGTTGCTACGTCTTGCTGATTGTTGCCGAGAGAACGCGATAGTGCGTCTGCTATAACATTTTGTGTACCGGGAATGTGAACTATTGTAAAATTAAATTCTTGTAAATATAGTTTCCATCTACTTAACCTGTCGTGAGTAAATTTAGCCGGAAGTAAAAATTGTATAGCTCTATGGTCTGTGTAAACGGTGGTATGTCTGCCGTAAAGAAAATGCCTAAATCTCGTAAAAGCCCATACAACACATAATGTTTCAAGTTCTGTAACGGAGTAATTTCGTTCAGCAGGTGACAAAATGCAACTTGCAAATGCGATGTTTTTAATTACTGTAGAACCATCTTCTTCAATTTCCTGGAAAATATGTACGCCCAAAGCGGTATTGGAACTGTCGGTGGCAATCGAAAAATTTCTAGTAAGATCTGGGTGCGATAATAGTGGAGCATTCAACAAAGCATGTTTCAAATAACATTCTCGTGAGCAAAATTCTGGGTGTCAAAAGTAATGTTTGCGTTACTGTAATATGCAATCTGTGCTGTATCTGGTTAAAATCTATCGTACGTGTTATTATTTACGGGAGAATGTTGTGGCATATCCACTATATGAACTGTTCTGTTATTTCTTACTGACGTGTTACGCTATGGATGACACCTATTGTCTGTTTCATTCATGATTATTCGTTGTTGCTGATGTTGTTGCTGCTCATAAGATCGACTGTTATTAAATGTACGCTGAAAATTGTGCTCGTTATTTTTACGTCTGTCATGATAGTAATTTCTATACGGCGCATTGCGATACGAGTTGAAATAGTGCGTTGTCTGTACGTGGTTATTTCTTCGCTGCCATGCGTTACTATTTGTTGGAGCTGGGACTATACGTGCACGCGGCGAAACATTAAAGTTAGGTTGACCTTGTAGACTGCATTGTTGGTTACGTATGCTAAGCGGCTGATTTTCATGCTGTTGTGGTGAAAAACATCTATTGTTACAAAACTGTGGTTCCGATTGCTCAAAATTTTATACATACTGATGATTACGACTTTTATCTGTTATTTAAGTTCTCGTGATTCTGGAGTGCCTAATGAAAATTGTCACATTCGGTAAAGATTTGTCATATCCGGTTTTCGTTACTCGTTTCTTAATACTACGTAGAGCAATAGTTAAAGAGCAGTTTTGATAGATATATAGGATAGTAGAAGAGAAGGCAGCAGCGCAGAAAACTAAAGATGAAACAGCACTACTACAGCTCGGGGCCCTATGCTCGCTACGGCACATATTCATTAAAGCGTAATGAATCCCCTGAGGTCAATTACGCACTGCAAATAAATTTTAGCTTTTGCGTTGTAGGCAATAGCGGTAAAATTTCAAAGGCAAATTGTTGTATCCGTGCTAATTCAAGTTTCTGCATAATACGCAATGCTGATGAAAATACAATAGCAAATTGTCGCATCAGGTTCAAAGCTAGCTTCTGCATTACAGGTAATAGCGGTGAAAGTACAAAAATAAATTGTTGTATACAGTGCAAATCGTGTATCTGTGCTCTGTCATTATTAAATTCTTTACATTTTCTTACAAATGCAAATTGCTTATAATCAACCTTCTCGTCATTGAATTTGAAAACACGTTCGGGTTTGTGTGTGAATCTGTTCGTCTGTGTCATTTCGGATTTCAAGTTACATAGCTTTTCAGATTTTAAGTCGCGTGGCTTTTCGGATTTTAATTCGCGTAGTCTCTGTAAATTGCTCACATTATACGCGCTGCGTAAGTCTGACAAATGTTTGCAACGTGGCGGGTTCTGTGACGTATTGGTGACTGAAATAATTGTTAATTCTGTTACTTTAATACTTTCGTCAATCTGGTTGTTGTGTCGTTCACTTTTCTCGTCAGCCTCCGTATTCGGAGTGTGTGAAACTTCCACTGACTCCAAATCATCGCGAATCTGTACTGCGTTTTTAGGGCATTGTTCGGTGACTGCATTAATTTCGTGTATCTGTGTTTCGTTCGCCAAACATTGTTCAGTGATTGCATCAATCTTGTCTTTATGTGACTCTGTTGTGCCTACACGTGTGCTACTTAATTCTTGTACAACAGTGCCAACTTCTTCATTACTGTTATTAGCACAAGTCTTAGTATCCTCACGTAATTGTTCTTTACTGTCCTGACATTGTACGGTAACAGCTGTAATCTGCTCACTAACTTGTTTGTTCTGTTCTTTATGATCGTCTTGTTTTTCGTTTGTGAATTTGAAACTTTTATCAATTATTTCGCTAAGTTGTTTGTAATGGTTGTCGAGAATTTCACTGACTCGTAGTAAAAATGCGATAGCTTGAGCCTCAGTAACATTACCCATTTGTTGTGCCAATACTCTAATTTCATCCTTAGTAACATCACCTACTATATTCTCTGTGCTGTTTAGTGGTGGATCTGGAACTTTCTCGCTTACTGTAACCATTTGGTTATTCTGAGCAGTCGGATGTACACTGTCAGACATTATTTCGGAATTAAATAAATCCGTCGTACTTTGAGTATCCTGTTCATTTTCATTAGACAAACTTGTCTGTGCGTTACTTGAGTTTTCCAAATCGGGTGTGTTAAGCTCGGCAGCGCTCATTACAATAGAGCGTTCTGCGTCATCAATTGTCGTCAAATTAACAGACGAGACAATTGAGTTCGTTTGTTCATTATCAGGGTAAAAGTCATCACTAGTGGTTGGAATGCACTGATTGTTAGTGGACACAGGATTGTCATCATTACACTGCGTGTCACAATTACTATTCGTCACGTTGTTTAAGTCGGTAAATTCGTTCATAATACCTCGCGATACTCTATTCACAGTCTTTCGCGGCATTTTTGCAAAAGTCACAATTATTCACAAAAGAAATAAGCACAATGCAAAAACAACACACAAATACAACAGAGCAACGAATTGCCGTTGACCTGTAGAAGGAAAGTCACAAGATTAGTAAAAGCGTTGCGCCAAATCCTAATTATATCTAAGCAAATAAGAGCAGATATCTGACGGTTGTTCAAAAGACTCTCAACGAAATACGATCCTGGACTGGGTGTCGCCAAGTGTAACCTCCCCACCGTAATTTTATAAGATAATATAGCAATACTTAATAGAAATGGGAGCCAAGTGTAACCTCCCCACAAAAAATTTTAAAAGAAAAGGACGATACTAATTAGAAATGCTGATGGACATGGCTCTATGCGTAACCTGCCCACAATGAAATGTACTGACAATGGCAACAAAAAATGTGAAATACGCAATCTGACTCAAATATAAATCCTTCAAAAAATTAAAGTCCATTCAGTGACAAGAAAATTCAATTAAACCGAAATATCGGTCTTTGGCCCTGTGTAAAACAATCAGAATTAAAGTCTTACCTCAGAATAAATGGATGTCACATATCTGCTCTTGTTGTTGCGCACCGCTTGGAGGAACTGCATTGCAAATAATAATATTCTCTTTTTTTGTGATTTTAGTGGAATTTTTCTTCAAAAGAAGTGGAATGAAATGGGAAGTGCAACGAAATCTTGAGTTCAATAAAAAATTAAATTTTTGAGAAAATGCTTTTGAAATAAAAAAATTATTATTGGGAGACTTGTTGGAGAATAATTACAATAAATAAAATTTTTCATTATCTAATGATTATATTAATTAACAGTATACCTTATTCCTCATCTTGACCAGTGTCGCCGACCGCCTACATCACACAACCGCACTGGGCTGCTACTACAGACCGACCGCTCTGCATGACGACTACAGACAGAGTACTGCTCTCAACTAGACAGAGCTACAGACTCGCAACGACTAACTTGACCGACTCGCAACGACAGACTGAGAACCGCTCGCAACACTCGCGCGGTCAAGCGCATACTCTCTGGTCACAGATGCTACAATGCCTCGCCATCGCTGCTATGTTACATACGTGTTTCACAGTGATATATTTGTTGCATTTGCTAATTATAGACAATGTCCCACAGAATAATTACTCGTTCTCAAAGTGATAAAAGTCTAGAAAATACTGGCGATAAATTCTTTTCAGATATAATACGTGTGAAAAACCCGATAGTGAAACGTTAGGTGAACAGACATTCGAGAGTAGTAATAATATGAAATCTTTTGACGAATAATCAACTTCAGAAATGCCAACTGATAATGAGACATTAGTGCAAAATAATTTGCTTTTAAATACAACAGATGCTACACAGCCACAAATTAGGTGTAGCAGACATAATAGTTTCAGTAACGAAACCACTATAATGCAGTCAAACAGTGTGACTCCATTACGTGCCGTAACAGATTCAAACGGTACACAGCTACACAATCTGCGTAGCAGACACATAAGTTTTATTGACGAAAATTCCGAAAAAACGGAAGAGGTGACACGATTACCGTCATCTGAGGATGTTCAAATGAACACAGATGTACAACCTTTAACAACGAATGCAAATACACACAGATGTCAATCCAAAATGGATCCAATAATGGCCGGCCGAAGTGGCCGCGCGGTTAAAGGCGCTGCAGTCTGGAACCGCAAGACCGCAACGGTCGCAGGTTCGAATCCTGCCTCGGGCATGGATGTTTGTAATGTCCTTAGGTTAGTTAGGTTTAACTAGTTCTAAGTTCTAGGGGACTAATGACCTCAGCAGTTGAGTCCCATAGTGCTCAGAGCCATTTGAACCATTTTTGATCCAATAATGGCATTTTTGCTACAAATGAGACAAGACATGAATCAAAACTTTAACAGAAGGGCAAAAGAATCAGCAGACCTAAAAAACGAAATCAAGGCAGAACACGCACACACAGATCAGAAATTAGACAAAATGTACCAAAATCTAAAACACGAAATGAAAATAGAAATTCAAGCAGTCGCTGAAAAATGTTCACACTCAAACCAAGAATTACACGCCAAGATTCAAAAATAACAGAAAAACAAGTAGCATTTGTGGTTATCATACGAGAAACAATGACAGAGAACTTTTCTAAACAAAACGCTCACATTGATGAACGTTTTTACAATCACACAGAAAACTGTTTGATATGTCACTGCTAACTAGTGCAATCGCAGGATAAAGAACAAAAAGAACTGTTACAAACAATTACTAAACAGTGACAGGACGACAAAAAGAAAGTGTCTGCTCAGGGAAAAACTAACGTAGATAATCACATGCACTCGATTTCGAAAGAAATCGATACGGTTAAGAAGACAAATATTCAAATACAAAGAGGTCCACGGAAATCCAGTCACACACAACTGAGAAGAAAATTTCTACAAACACTGAAATCCAGAATACTAGGGATAAATAGAACACATAGAAATCAATCAAGACCCAGAAAATTTGAAAGCAGATTTTAAGAAAGTAACCAAAAGTAATCGTAAATTACGAAACGAACTGACAGCAAAGATCAACGAACTCACTACACGAATAGACAGATGACACTACACCAGTCTCAGTTCAACAGATTTCTAATAGTAAAGATACACAGATTACAAATGTGCAACAAACAATTGCAGACCAAGAATCACGTAATAATTCTTTACATCAGAAAATCAATTCTTTACAGCAAGGGATAGCTGACACACAAGAAACAACTGCAAACAATCAATTCCAATATAACACATACCATTACGACATGCCTCAGATGCACAATACATATAATGTCGGTAGACTTCAGAGAGTAAGAGATCTTAATCAGGCAGAAAGACACATAAATTCATATGCAAAACATTACAAAAATAATTACACACAAAGACATGAGGGTTTTGACCACCAGCATTTCCTTTCAGTGAGAAAGTTTAAAACATTTAAAAACGACACGACACAAATACATCCGCTACACTGGATCCAACAATTCGATGCGGCACTCCCACCGTCATGGCCAGTTCAACATAAGCTAGAATTTATTATTAGTTTTCTTGAAGGGGAACCAGCGAGAAGAATGCGACCAATTGCTAGACAGTGTTTTTCAGTAGAAGCATTCCAGGAAGCATTTCTAGCAGCATATTGGTCAGGTACCACACAGAGTGGCATTAAAGATCGGCTAATTAGTCTGCCAAATTTCGAGAATTCTACTTTCCTAACAATCACACAGTTTTTCTAGTATATGGTTGAACAGAACCAATACCTCAATGATCCATACAGTCAATCAACATTAATACAGCTGTGTATTTCAAAACGCCCCAGAGCATTAAAAGTGTCATTATTAACAGGCCAGCAAAAGGACAGCATGTACGCATTTAGAGACATCCTGCAATTGTTAGAGGTACACCAAGCAGATTATGCGTTTGTTAATAAGAACTTTTCACGACATAACGCAAACCAGACAAACAATGCTATTTCTGAGTAAACACGATTTGGCAAAAACAATCGTAATAAGTGCTCTCGCAGCACAAAATGAAAATTTTAATCGAGAATACACACAGGGATTTAATGAACAGCAGTAGAATAACAATGTACATTGTAATTCAAGACAGCAACAAAGCCATCCAAATAACATGACACATAAACGACAGGAAATGCCGAACTGCCTAAAACTTTCACATGATGCATCGCCTAGATAATGCGCCGGGTGCAAGCCATTATACGGGTCAGCCGCAAAATACACAAAATGAACAAAGACAGCCTTTTCAGAGAAACAAGCGTGCCTCGCCGTATAACCACATCTATAACGACAGAAGGAGAGAAAATGAACACCGACCGCAAAGGACATTCTACAATGATAATTTTCATAGAAATTCAAACAGTGCACAACAGCCAAGTTATCATATGAATCATATGAATGTACCAGACACAAGGTTCATACGCCACCTACCGCTAATAATCAGAATGATAGAGCAGGACAGCTCATAGAAAACACACAACATTCCCCGACAGAAAATGAAATGTCAGAACATTTATGACTAGAGATAGCCTGTGATGAATCTCTAAATGACGACACTATGGATAAGAACAGTGAAAAGAAATGATAGAGAATGTCATTACATTCGACGACATTCGAGACACATTGTTACACAATAAACCGATCATACAGAAAACTATATGCCACCCAATAATCCAGATAAATTGAAAGTCACAAAATATTTTAGCAATAATTGATTCAAGCTCACAATGTGCGTAATTAACGAAGACACATTTAACAGATGCAATAGCAATACTGATTACCCAGTATTCTCATTAAAAAAGAACTAAAGCGAGCATTTCCAGGAAAAAGCATTGAAGTCAAAAGACAGGCACAATTAACGTTTGTTTTTGCAGGACAATCTTTCCACATCAATTGTTGGATAGTTCCACATTTAACAACTGATATAATATTAGGAATGAATTCTCTCATACAGCACGATGCAAAGATTGACTTTAAATCGTCATATCTAACATTACAGAAGGAAGACAGTGAAGTGATAGTGAGATTTCAAAACACCGTATCCTCAGAAGAACAAAATATGCATAGGATCGAGATTATTGCAGATTCTAAAGATAATGATTGTTATCTCACACTATACACGAATACACATAATAACTACATGGCAGAGGAACAGAATGTATTAGAGGCAATTACACACACGGTTGGAGACAGTATAGCAAAAGACGACACAGAACGCACAGAATTGGAAAATCTTATTGTGCAACATAAAACAGTTTTTAACAGTGTTCCAGAAACGATGACAGGATTTGTGTACGAATTTCAGGTGAAACCACACTAGACTTTCAAAGCAAAACACTATCCAATCCCGCATATACACACAGAAGCAGTTAAGAAAGAGTTACGAGCAACGATTGATCAGGGTATAATTGAACCAGCAGCAAGCCAATATATAAATCCATTACACATCGTTGAAAAGAAGGATGGATCACTCCATTTAGTTTTAGATTCACGTTAGGTTAATAAAATAATCATTACAGAAACTGACTGACCACAGAAGAGTTACTGCAAAAGTTTCATGGTACCTCTATATATACCACCCTCGATCTAAAATTAGAAATTTGGCAAATCCAGTTGCATCCAAATTGCCGAAAGTATACGACATTTCTTTGTTTTGGTGACTGTTACCAATTTTGTGAACTTCCGTTTGGACTAACGATTCCGTCTCCAGTCTTTATACGGGGCATGAATACAATTCTCCCACAGGATCTTAAAAACAAAATTGCTACATATGTAGATGACGTTCTAATCGCAGCAGAAAACTGGGAACAGCACAACCATACTCTTCAACAATTACTGAATACATTCGAGCAGAACGGTGTAACTATAAGCCTCTGTAAATCTGAATTTGAGAAAGCCTCAATAAAATTTTAGGTCATATCATTTCACAAACAGGTATTGCACCAGACTCCGACAAATTGTAAGCATTGAAAGATATCGACATGCCAACAAATAAGAAGGAACTTCGGAGCTTTTTAGGCCTTATTAATTATTTTAGAAAATTCATTCATTATGAAGCATTAGACGCATCCTTGCTATATCAGCTCACGAGTAAAAACACAATTTTGTCATCGAATGAAGACGCTGTAGGTGAATTCGAAAATTTGAAAAAAGCGTTACTAAGGGCACCTTTGTTATCACATCCTGACCCAACACAAAACTTTTTCACTGCAACAGATGGTTCAACTACAGCACTAGGAGCACATATTTTCCAGGTAGTAGAGGAGGAAGGTAAGACATTCGTTAAACATATTGCTTTTGCAAACAGGATACTTTCTCCAGCAGAGCGCAATTATTCTGTAGCAGAATTAGAGACGCTATGCGTAGAATCGGCATTTAAGAGATTCCGTCATTATCTATACGGAAGACACACCACAGTATATGCCGATCACCGAGAAATTCAGTTTTTATTATCAGAAAAACTTACGCACGGTAGATTAAGCCGTTGGAAATTATATCTGCAGGAGTTCGACTTTACTACTGAACACATTCCAGGCACGCCGAATATTGCTGCCGACGCACTAACGAGATCTATAGACCATAAACGACTAGAGAAAGAAAATACGTTCTGCCACAACAACCATAGTATTATGTATATCAAACAAGTAGCTTTCGAAAACTTTATATCGTCAGCATTACAGGACATAAAGAGAGAACAGCAGAAAGATGAAACACTAAAAGAGATTGTAACGCTTTGGAGAGACAAGAGCAACGCAAAAATCAGACATAATTACCCTATACATCAAAATATTCTGTTTATTCGCTCATACCCAGACGGCAACAATTTGCTTTTATGCATTCCAGTAGGGATCAGAAACAAATTGATATGGTTTACGCACCTAAGCTATGCACTTTACGGAGCTAGAAAATGCTTTCAAATTCTGCGACAAAATTGTCACTTCAACAATATGGAAAAACACATTCGCAAAGTTATAGCATCCTGCAAGGTATGTCAGAAAGCTAAATCATCAACAGTATCACATATTCCAACACTGTATCCCATCATACCGGTTAAGATACGTGGCAGCAGTAGATCTTCTCAGTCAAATCCCCAGAACAAATAAAGATTATAGTTATGTTCTAGTACCTGTAGAACAAACAAATCCAAATTTGTAACATTTTCTCCACTAAGGAAAGTAACAGCTAGAACATTATCAAGAGCATTTGTAAGAGATTTTCTATCAGTAGTAGGATATGTACAGAAGGTTATTTCAGATAACGGACCGCAGTTTAGGTCAGACATACGGAAACAAACGTTAGAGAGTAAGAACATAACACCAATATGCATATGAAGATATCACAGTTCTTCTAACACGTCAGGAAGAATAGTGGAAGAGAAACTATGTAGAATTTGTTGCCACAGAAAGCACACAACATGGGACGAATACATTTCACAGTTTCAGGAAGTAATAAATACA
Organism: Schistocerca piceifrons; assembly: GCF_021461385.2. NCBI lineage: Eukaryota > Metazoa > Arthropoda > Insecta > Orthoptera > Acrididae > Schistocerca > Schistocerca piceifrons. Next base: position 35,742,057 of record NC_060140.1, read on the forward strand.
ATACCTAATGAGTTAACGATGCTCTCACGAACTGCAATACTGACGAATAAAGACCCGCCGAATAAACTTACTGAAATGATTACTTTTCCAAAGAAGCGTAGACTTCGTCATTGTGAGATAACAGACATGGCACTAGCGAACACTAAACGAGCTGCAGATAGTCGAAGAGACAGCAGAAGCAGGTCAGTAGATTAAACAAGTACGAGATTGGCGATAAGGTGCTAGTCCGTACCCATTATCTGTCACATAAAGGGAAGAACCGATGCAAAAAATGTGAACTTCTATACGCAGGACCGTACACAATTCGAAATATTCCGCATGCTAATGTAGTACACATTGAGACACTCAGAACAAAAAAATCGAGAGGAAACCATCATACGTCAAACATAAAGAAATTCTTAAAACAGAAAAACCTTCTTACAGGGATACATATAGACAGAGTATAACAATGAGCTTTTTGACACATTCCAGAAAGCCCGAACACAGTGAGCTACTAATTGGTTATTTAAGTTCACAACAGGTCACCTCGACTCGACCGTAGATAATTACACTGAACATTAATAGCAGTCATAGAAGCTTTCTCGCAGGACATTTATTTCACATTACGTAAGGTAAGTGAAGCAATTAACAGGACTACTTTCAATGTAAATGTATAACACGTACAAATGATTTTCATACAGAACTAGCAATTACATGTATTCTTTAACCCGTGCATGCAGCATTGTTGTCATAGTTCACCAAAATAAACTTATTTTTAATTATAATATAAGTATTGAATACGGAGAAATATGGATAAATGCTTTACAGGTCATGCCGAGAGCTGACGCGATTTTCCAGGTGCAGAGGGATGTTGAAGTCGTGCCGTGCGCTGACGATTATTAACCATGAATATTTTATTATAGGTAATGCAGAGAGATATTGAAGTCATGCCAAGCGCTGACGATTATTAAGAATGAATATTTTATTGCAGGCTATGCAGAGAGATTACATGAGGTACAAAGGAAAGAGGAGAATGAAGATGTTTGTATGTAAAGAATATAATTTAGTAATGGTTTATTTTGATAACAGGTGACACAGTTCAGCGCAGTACTTCGGATGGAGAGACCACATTAAATTGCTTACTATACGTACTTTGCTGTTCGAAAAATTTTTTCTGCATTGGACATGATATTTTTTACATCAAATACATACATAGGAATAACAGATCGCGCCAAATGTCAGTATACCGATTCGTACTTTGCGTAAAATACAAATCTTTTGTCTTAATTAACAATGACGATGTGTGCTACACAACTCTAACATAATTTTTAGTCGACTGACAATATGACTCGTAACTGACGACCACATTACCGAACAGAACACACAAAAGGAAAGTGACATAGTTTGTCAAAATGTGCTTGCATATTTCAAAAACTGTGAAGTTATAACAGACTCTTGATGTAATTTTTTATACAAACACCAAACTATAATTTAGCCAAAGGAAATTTAACTGTTAAAGTCACAGAAAGTGACACAGCTTGTCCAAATGTATTTGCATAATTCACAACCTGTGAATTAATATAACAGTGTTTTTATGTAATTATTTACATGAGCACCAGATTATGATTTATTTAAAGGAAATGTATCTGCTAAAGTCACAGAAAGGGACATAGTTTGTATAAAGGTACTTGTCTATTTTATTTAAAATGTTGATGTCTAAATGTACTACTAAATTCCACTTACAGAAATATTTGTTTATGTTATTGGCTGTCTCGTAATGTCATATGTACTGCAGGCTGAATTCACTACAGATGAAAAATGTGTTTTGTATGTAATTGTTTAAAACTATAAACTTTTTCTACAGTCACACAAGGTGACATATTTTGTCCTTTGAAACGTAAAATAAGAATACGGTAAAGATGATTTGTATGAGCACAGAGGAAAGAGATGATGTAAACTTTGGTAATAACGGTACCAACCATATCCGTGAACCTTTTGACAAAATGCTTATACCTGTACCATAACTCCTGTGCATCTCCATGGTTATGGAGCACGAACATAGTGAATAGTGAACTACGTTACTTCAACCTAAGATGTTTTCTGTGGGGTGTCGGCACACCAAGACACACACCACAGTCATGATGTACGTCAATAGGTGCTTGCATACCAAGATGCACACCATCACTGCTAATGGACAATTGAAGCTGGAACTCGTATCTGATGTAGCTGCGGCAACTCAGGCAATTCGACGGTTAACTTAGTGTTTGGTTACACTAAAACTACGGATTAAAGAGACGACGGAATCGCATGGCGAAACCTGGTGTTGCGCTATGTGAGGGAAAGGAACGGACTTTTGAGTGCATTCACAGACAGTTGCCAGTGCTTTGACCATGCAATCCAATTCCTTTTTTGTTTCCTTCCTTTGAATATGATACTAATAGATGCCAAATTTACCTGTGAAACAAATTTATAATGAAACGTAAACTATGTTCTAATTTTTTGCCAATCATTACTATTAGAGATATAAATAACTTTGACTACCTGATTTACATTTCCAACTTACCGACTCATATTATTTGTGTATTTTGATGTATACTCTTTTGAATATTCTCTTTATTAGACTTAGGAAAACAAATTCTTATGACAGTATATGTATGTGCTTTGTTGAAAGAAATATTATATCGTTAACTTATTTATTACTACACATATTTCTATAATCAAACTTTCTCCTTACGTCAAGTCCAAATGACTTAACGGCGTAGGAAAATTATAAGGAAACCCAGTGGAGGGTTATGTAAGACGTGTATATTTCTATTGTCAAACCACAATTTATGAAATATGTTTATATTTTATTAATAGGATTAAGTAGGAATAATTAATATTTGTCATTTTGGAAAAAATTTGTGGTAGCAGGGAATGTTTGCACCGAAGTATTGTTGGCGCGAGAGACCGCACATTGATACAATTTTAAAAAGTGCGGGAGAGACCGCGTATGGATACATTTTAAGAAAAGAGCGGGAAAGATCACACATTGATACATATTTTAATGGTAGCGGGGATTGTCTGCACCAGAAAGCATTGTTGGCGAGAGAGACCGCACTTTAGCGTTTGTCGGAAGTCAGTAGTAAGCGAGATGTGAAGCGAGTCGGTAGCAGGGCTGAAGTGAGAGGTTGAGAGGAGTGGTGTGCCTGCCAGCCACCAGCTATGATTTACAAGAGATTATAAACGGTGTTCAGAACGTGTCATCACTTCTATATATTGCAAACGGTTGGACAGCTTGCAGAAGAACTGCTGTGCATGTATTTAACACTGTTTTACAGTTTGTCTACTGGACGAATACGAATACCCAAAATTTGCCAAGTAAATTTTCTAGAGTAAGAAATTATTATAAGCTGTGTTCTGTCGGCCTATTGTTTTAATTTTCACCTGTAAACTATGTGGAAATTGTTTACCCAGGTTCCAACGAAGTTCAAAAGTCCCACTAGAATATGAGGGAGCGTTGCTATCGTAAAATTCCTTAGCAATATGTCTATGCAGGCTTCTTAAAAAGGATGGTTATATCGAACATAAGTGTACTGGTCTCAGTATTGTGGACCAAGGACCTGAAAGCAAAACTGAGTGAAAATCTACACTTAACGGTAATTCGTTCCCAATGTGGTACGAATAAATTCTGCTTGAGTATGATGGAATTCTTTAACAATATTACTATGCAGGAAAGTAAAAGGCAAAATTAAAATGATGACATGTTCTCAGCGAGAACAACGTTCGCTTGCCTGCTAGTAGTTCCCGCTGTCCGGGCACAGCCGCCACAGGCGTTGCTCGAGATGGCCTCCACGTGGATGTGGGTCCACGCTGTCCGAGTGGGGCCCTCAGAACACGTAGCTCACCTCGACCTGCCTCAAAGTGTAGCTCGGGCCTGTGCCATTCTGCCGCTGTTGTGTGGCGGCATCCTGGCCACGTGTACCGTATGCTGGCCTCTCATAGTGTAGCTGAAGCTTACTTTGTCACTGTGTGGGGAGACATCTTGGCTGTTAGCAGGTCTCGCCAACACTGCCTCGGTCCCTCTAGCGCCGGTATCTCGGTAGGTGGAGCCGTTGTCAGGAGGCTACGCCACGCCGCAACAGTCAGTGCTGTTCTCGTTGCAAAATGCAACGTACGACGAGTCTGTTAACCACTACCCACGTAACGTATCGTTTTGTTTCGTCTCCTGCATTTTGGACATTTGACAGGCACTGCCAATCTGTATCGTGGTGGACGAAATTACGGAAACACGGAAAACACAACGCGTTACCGTGCCTACCTACTGTTAGTGCTGGCGTTCCAACCAGCTTCCAGTCATTTCGCACTATATAAATACGACCCTATATGACTTTCAAGGGAATCTTACACCAGTTTTCCTGTAAAATAGCGGCAAGTTGAGGTAAGCGTGTTGGAAGTGATGACGCATCCTTCTGTCCAGAGCACACCACAGAGCACAGAGCAACCTGCAGGCTCCACTACCACCTACATTTGTGTTCAAGCATGTACTTCTCATCGTGCTTTTATATTTTTGTCCAACCGCTGTATGAAATTCGTATTTTGCATTTATATCTGCTTCATCTAAGTTTTACAAGGCTCTCCAAAGCCTTGAACTGCACGCAAACCCGTTTACCTTACCCCATCTCATCAAAATCGTACCACTGTTTCGTTCGTAGAGCCAGTCGTTGTGGTGTGATGCCTTGATACATCATTTCAACGTAAACGTTCTCAGGAAAGAAATGAAACTGATTTGTGATAATGAACACCAGGCCACCGTCCACTATATTTGTGCGTTAATGCATCTGAGTTATCTGTTACACTAATAATCATTGATAATATTTTCATTGGGACCATTCAGTATTGTAAATACTGATAATCCACGCAGGTTTAGCTGTTGTGAACGTCACGTGAGTAGTGTAGCACTCCCAGGTGGAAGAAAGAATCGACGAATTTAACCCCAGCACACGAATAATAGGCATTATAAAATCCTTTTTTCTTTTATCCAGCCAACCTGGGCTATGACTATATGTATGATAGTTGCAATGCAAAAATCATTTCTACTCCATTACAAATGATGAGCCCTGTCTGGGATTGTGTGTATGGTAGTTAGGTTCGAAACATGCCCTTCATTTCAACGTAGTATAACGAGACAACAACTTTTTCTAGTAATAAAAATTTATGTCTGCAAATGTAATAAAAATTTCCAAACTGATGAGGCACTAAGTTACCAAATTCGCTACAAAATTACGAAACAAAAATGCCATAAAAATGTGTATTTCTACCACGTTTCTCTTCAACTTCGTCTTAGTTTTCATTTATGAATGATGTGCGGAGATGCACACAGCCAGTGGATAGCCATAGATGGTTAAGAACTTTTGACAACCGACATACCCTTCCGACACCTGTTATTACGATAAATCATAAATACGAAGATGCAGTATTGGTATATCTATTACGTATCAGTGTGTGGCAATGGCATCAAAACCCAGGAAAAAGGACGTTTGCGCTTGTAAGCTGTATTCTCACATGGTGTTTGCTCGTTTGAGACTGTAGCATGGAATGTGATCTTGAGTCATATTCGTTCATATTTTATAGCATGTAGAAGAAATATTAAGACACTTAAAGTGCCTTTCAGGTTCTTGGTAATGTCAGATCCCATTTTCTGACGTCTCAATTCTTGTCCCACTCCGCGTGCACATTAACTTTCACGACGGGTGTGGGACGTTTTATAAGAGGGCACAGAGCGTGAAATGGATGGTGAGGGGAGGGGGTGGGGGGCGAGATGGGCCGACTGCGTTACAGGCCGAGGATAGGCGATACGCGGGGGCGGCGAGTCGGCTGCGGAGAGGAAGTCCTGAGGTGCGGGGGCTGGGTGGCGGCTACGGCGGGGAAATCGGAGGGGGGGGGGGGGCAGGGGCTGCTAGATGGCTGCAATGAGGGAGTCATGGGGGCGGGGGTGGCGAGATGGCTGCAATGAGGGAGTCATGGGGGCGGGGGGCGGCGAGATGGCTGCAATGAGGGAGTCATGGGGGCGGGGGGCGGCGAGATGGCTGCAGCGGCGGAGGGCGGGGGAGGGGTGTTGCGCCCGGCGCCAGACGCCGCCTTGTATATTGGCCGTGGCGCCTCGCGCTTTACTGCCGCTCGCTTCAGGCATTTCCAGAGCGCTGGAAACATTCAACTCTGCCTTCATAACGCACGTAAAACGTCTTTCGAGAGGTTCCTCCTTCTAAGATACAATATGGTACTTTGTAGTAAGTTCATAACATTCTAGATGGCTCAAAACAAGATTTACACCACCCTCAGACCTTTCACAGTTCAAGTTCTTCCAACGGAAAGTTTTACTCTACACTCTCCGTTGGAAAGTTTTCCTTCACACTCTCTTGATCACAGGAAATCGGTACATACCTTTATAATGTGCAGTGGAAGTGACAGAAAGCCTGGTTTCTGAATGCCCTGGTGTAGTAAGCACTACAAGTGTGAACTGTGAAAAGTGTGGAATGTGCACAGTTTTCAGTCTGTCAACGTGCTTTGAACGGCCATTTTGAGCTTAGATAGTGTGCAAATTGTCATTCTACAGCAAGAAGGGTTGTCAGTACAGAAAGTACTGCCGGACGAGTGTAGCTCAAAGCGAGACAACTGGAACATTCAACTGCTTTCATGAGACTCGGAACACCGGAGACATGCCTAGCAGTGGTCTCCCTTAGTCAACATCAAGATGACCACGACCTTTAAATTACACTTCGTAAGTACGACTAGGAGAAATCAAAACAGTGTGCTCCAACTTTTTTGAGGTTGCCATCTCCACACGGTGATGAATTTCGCCAATAGGCGACATTTCTGGCTACAGGAATGAACCCTTCAGCTCTGTGGTGCTCGGAGACCGTAAAGAAGGGGACGGCTGGAATAGGTCGTGCATCATGTTGTTTCCACCGATGAGTGCAGGACTGGACGGTCTGACTGTCGCTGCAGTAGAGTGTCGAGTCTCTCATCCTAACGATGCAAGTCTGAGCAGCCAGCGGGCCGGCGCTATCACGTGTGGATGTCGAACACCTTTCTTGACTACTGAGAGTAATGTGAGAGTTGTGCAGCATCAGAACAGCATTTTCTAACCTATTGTCCGGCTCTGCATTCAACATTTCGGTGATGGACTCGTCGTTAGGTAACATGTGAGTGTATCTTGTCCGCCTGCCTCTAGGGCCTATAAGCATCTGATTCCAATTTCTGATGGCGTGTCCTGATACACAATCCTTGGGGCCAGTTGCAGATCATGCTTCGTTGTACGACCACACGTCGACACCAAATAACCACAGGAACACCGTATTCGAAGAGAGAGGCTCGAGCACCTACTGGAAGATCAAATGGTGTTACAAGACACAGGACCCAAAAACTCGTTATTGATGTTAATGAGCAGCAATTCTGATTTTAAAGGTAAGCTCTTTCCAAAAGGCTGCCTTTATTTTGGTTGTGTTCTTTTTCGTATTTCACGTTAAAATTATATGTTTAGTTTTTCTTTCATTCACTGCTGCCCATGAATTTAAAACTAAACACGTTCAAGGTAAAGGGTGATACAAATCTATTCTTGAGCAATGTCGTGTAATTTCCACAAGAAACGTTCACAAATGTTCCATCTACAAGGTATTCTTCCCTTTTTCGACTGCGTGGATGCACCTCGTTTTCTGGTCATCGAGTTTTCATATATTTAAAACTACTCGAGGATTGCAGCAGTCACGTAAGGGGCAGTCAAATGAAAACTAGACAGAGGAAAAAAGTAAGTAGACTGTACTATTATTTCAAAAGTACTCGCCGTAACTATTGATACAGCTCTACCCCGTGAGACAAGACGATTGATGCCTTCGGAGGAAAATATTTGCTTTTGCCTGCGGAACCATTTTGTGTGTTGACACTTTTATTATTTGCTATCGTTTCTCTTGTGGTCTAGGCTGTCTACCGGGTAGAGCGCAAGTCTCCCACCCTGGAGTCCGTGATTTAGATTCCAGATAGGGGCGGCGACTTTTCCTCGTTCCAGTCCCTACAGCAGAGGCCCAGGTGCACTCAGCTTGCTGTCAGATTGAGCACCGGACACATTTGCCGTGGTTTAAGCCGGCCAGGGCCATAGGCACACCACTCGCGCGCTCCTAGCTCAGCGGTAATAGGTTGACTGCTGCACTCTTTGTCTATTCTGTCGTCTCTCTTATCAAGCTTTCGAAGTATCTTCTCACATACGCTCGGCGACTTGTCTGAGGAGCTTCGTTACCTCACATATTCTGCCACTGTATTCTGATGACTGGCGGCTGTTGTGGCCGTGCGGTTCTTGGCGCTTCAGTCCGGAACCGCGCTGCCACTACGGTAGCAGGTTCGAATCTGCATCGGGTATGGATGTGTGTGATCTCCTTAGGTTAGTTAGGTTTACGTGGTTCTAAGTCTAGGGGATTGATGCCCTCAGATGTTGTGTCCCATAGTGCTCAGTCATTTGAACCATTTTTATTCATATGACTATTTCCTTGAAACTCTCACTTGCCCCTTAGCAGTTGTGGCGCACTATTTGCTATTTACTTTTCTTTCACTTTCACCTCACCAGGAACATTTTTTGCCGATATTATTAGTACCCCTGTAGAATAACTGCCACTTTAGACTATGTCAGTACAGTCGTCATTTTCCAAGGTTCTGAAAGTGGTGCATAGTGCAGTCTGGTATATCTGCTGTTCTTGAACGAATTTCTGACCTTCTACCTCGTGAGTATCACTATCTGATATTATACTTATTTTCAATCAAAATCTTACGATAAAACTGAAAGTGGTTTAAGTCGGTTGTAAAGCAAACAAACTATGCATTTCTTCTGCTAACAAACACGCAGTTCCTTTGTTCTTCGACCTTAAATATGCAGTTTTTCTCCCGAGAACTGAACCAAGAATCCTCAAGAAGTTTATTGCCTGATAAAACGGAGTGATCAAAATAAATTTTCCATATTGCCGAAACTCTGATATTCAACACTTGGATGCAGAAATAGTTCACAATATCAGTGCACTGGTTTGTTTGTAATGTCATCCTAGCTGAAACAGTCAACGCATTATGTGTAGTCTGTAACAACCGTGTCACCTGTGAACATTACAGGTGCTGTGTGTCATTAGGAGAACTGTGTTGCTTCGGAAAGCATTAGTCTACGATGCGAGGTTACGTACAGTCACTGTACTGGAGCAGGGAATGAGCAGCAGCGAATGTCTCTGTGAGTCAGTCTCTAGAATCTGAAACAAGCGACAGGATGAGTTGAGGAAGGACGGATGTCTGCGTATAACAGCAAGCAGAAACCCTCAACAAAATGCTTACAGCGACAGTTCCCGACATCTGTAGGAGTCAACACAAACGATACCAAGTAGGTCCTATGAGCAGGGATTGTGTGCCAGAAGATCTCTCGAGGCTCCTCCTCTAAATGGTTTCGGAGAGTGGCTCGTGCCCCACGCACACGAAACCAGTCTTTGTGTATTAGGCAGCAGTGGGACACAACGCTGTTCTCTGATGACACCCGTATCAGCCTCCACGCTGACACCACCGATATTCGTGTGTGGAGGAAATGAGGACAACGTCTGCGCTCCAATCAGTCTTATACAGGCGGTTAAGTGACGTTTTGTTATGGAATCGTGTATGGCCACAGAACGGCCCTCGTGCCGATACCTCGGGGGACGACCCGTGTGAAGGACGGGGACGACAGCCCAGTAACCCTTCTGGCGCCAATTGGTCAACATTTGGGGGCGGGATTCACGCTGATCCGAGGCCCCATCGTCACACTTTTGAAGACGTTCTAAGTGGAGCAGAGTCTGATGGGACTATCTCCATATTCTCCAGATGTCAACTGCATTGAGAAAACATCGGCCATGCTAAAACGAACGGATTGTAATCGTAAGCCTAACCGCGCTCAAAAGTGTCTCCGAATACGAACAGGGCCTGCTGGTTCATAGGCAAAGAGTTAAGCAACATGACAGTGAGAACAAAATGTAGTGCTTGCAGTGGAATCATCTGTAAATATTTTTTTAATCAAGTGTAAATGTGCTTATCGTCTTACCTTTTGTCTTCTTACGACCTACCTGAGAGAAGAAAATCAGTTTCGTATCCTGTTATGTTAAGTATTTACAATAAAGTAATACGCAACGTTTATTTTGACCAGTGCATAATCTGTTCCTTTTTAGTAAAACACACGAGTTAATCTTAATGTTACCTTCATTGTCTTCGTCGCGCTTCTAATGCCATTGCCACGGGAGTGCAAATGCGACCTCCCACTCCTTTATCCGCCATGATGAATCTCGAGGTGTGACGTCACCTGGCAGCTATTGCAGTTGGTTTACAACGGTGTCGCTCAGTGTTTCTATCGAAGGCGTGCATGTGAGTTCGTGTTACACGTTAGTTTGTGTGTAATTCTTGTCCTTCCGAGTGTTCACTTGGAAAGGAATTGTTCCGTGAGTCTTGTAGCTTCGTTCCTGGAATTATGTCTACAAAAATATTTCTGTTTGCTGATGACACCACCTTGGTAGTGAAGGATCTTGTGTGTAATATTGAAACATTATCAAATAAAGTAGTTCATGAAGTAAGTTCGTGGCTTGTGGAAAATAATTTGATGCTAAATCACAGTAAGACTCAGTTTTTACAGTTTCTAACCCACAATTCAACAAGAACTGACATTTTAATCAGACAGAATGGGCATGTTATAAGCGAGACGGAACAGTTCAAGTTCCTAGGCGTACGGATAGATAGTAAGCTGTTGTGGAAAGCCCATGTTCAGGATCTTGTTCAGAAACTAAATGCCGCTTTATTTACCATTAGAACAGTATCTGAAATAAGTGACATTTCAACACGAAAAGTAGTATACTTCGCATATTTTCATACGCTTATGTCATATGGTATTATTTTTTGGGGTAATTCTTCTGATTCAAAAAGGGTATTTTTGGCTCAAAAACGGGCTGTTCGAGCTATGTATGGTGTAAGTTCGAAAACCTCTTGTCGACCCCTATTCAATAGTCTGGGAATTTTGACATTGCCCTCACAGTATGTATTTTCTTTAATGTCGTTTGTTGTTAGCAATATTAGCTTATTCCCAAGAGTTAGCAGCTTTCACTCAGTTAATACTAGGCAGAAATCAAATCTGCATGTGGAATGCACTTCCTTGACTCTTGTGCAGAAAGGAGTGCAGTATTCTGCTGCATCCATTTTCAATAAGCTACCACAAGAACTCAAAAATCTTAGCAGTAGCCCAAACACTTTTAAGTCTAAACTGAAGAGTTTCCTCATGGCTCACTCCTTCTATTCTGTCGAGGAGCTCCTGGAAGAGATAAAAAATTAAGCAAATTCCAGTGTTACATTCTTGATTTTCTTTATTTAAACTAACGACTTGTTTCATTTTATGTGTTTCTACAATCGTGTTATAATTTCATGTATTGACTCGTTCCATGACCATGGAGACTTCTCCTAAATGTGGTCCCACGGAACAATAAATAAATAAATAAAAAAAAAATAAAAAAAAAAATACGTCGTATTGTGCAGTTGCTGAATGTAGTAATAGTGGACGTAAGACTGAAGGCGTAATTTATCATCGTTTTCCAAAAAATGTTGAACTACAGCGTAAGTGGATTGCTCGTTGTAAACGAGAGGACAAAATTAATGTTAATAATACAAGAGTTTGTTCTGAACATTTTTGTGAAAGCGATTACAAACGAGACCTGCAGAATGAATTGTTAGGTCTACCTACACGGAAACTGCTACAGGATAATGCTGTTCCGTCTCTAAAAATACCAAACTGGCACGGAAATTTATTCGAAGTTCCAGGTCCCAGCACCGCGAATGTTACCGGTAGTGTTCTAACAGAGAGAGAACGTCGCTGTGACACTAGAACAGTAAAAAGAAAAGTGCTCTCTCAACGTTGAAAACTTTATCTCCCAAGAAAAGTAAGCTGGACAAATCCAGCAACACAGACGTTTTTACTGATCCGCTAATTTCACTTAAAGACCAGGAAATTCAAGCACTGAAGAAAGAATTGGTTAGTTTGAAGATTAAAAATGTTCGACTGGAACAAAGAATTAAGTCCATGAAAGAAGTTATAAAGCAAGCTACATCTATAAAACCTAATGTGTCTCACACTAAGAAGCACAAATGTGTATGCTCGGATGTGAGAAGTACACTTTCTCAGTGTTTCACACCAGGACAAATTCGTTGTCTGTTAAAGAAGAGGAAGCAAGTAAAGTGGTGCTCAGAGGATATTGCAAATGCTCTCACATTGAGAGCTTTGTCTCCTAAAGCATATGCCTACCTGAGGAGGAAGAATTATCCTTTTCCCTGCAGGTCAACACTCCAGACATGGACGAAACAGTTCAAGTGCCGACCAGGTATTTTGAAACCAGTTTTGGAGTTAATTAAAAGTAGGTCAGAAATGTTCACATCATTAGAGGCGATTGGTGTCCTAAGCTTCGACGAGATGAGCATTGACGGTCGTGTGACTTACGATTCGTCCGACAATGTCCAAGTCGTCATGGTTCGCAGCTTGTTTTCAAAATGGAAGCAGCCAGTGTATTATGACTTTGATGTTGCAATGTCTAATGATTTGTTGCAGAATGTCATAAAAGAAGTTGAAACAGCAGGAATCCGTATCGTAGCTGTTACGTGTGACATGGGACCAAAAAATATGAATGTGTGGAAGCAAAATGGTGTGTCTACATCCAAGACATTCTTTTCAAACCCTGTTGATCATAGCAGAAAAGTTATTAAGAAATCATTTTCTTGATGACGGAATCACTTTGCCTGATGGTACTGTGATTACAAAAATGGTTATAGAAGATCTTCTTCGACATCAGAAAGGCGATCTTTCGATCAATCACCACATATCGGAGGTTCATCTTAACGTTAGTGGACGTGATCGTCAGAATGTCCGAAGGGCTGTACAGATATTTTCACGTCGCGCTGCCCAAGCTGTGAGATATGTTCTGCATAAAGATCGCGAAGGAAGCTTCATTGAGCTCGTGAACGATGTTTTCGATGTGCTGAATTCGAGATACCCTCAAGATGAGAAAGCTCCCCTTAGAAGTGGTTACGGCTTTCATATCAGAAGTCAGGAAAACTCTCTAAAAAGATTTCTTGAAATGTGCTCTAATATGCGAGTAGGAAAAAGAAACAGTCTTCTCCCATTTCAGAATGGATTCATTATATCAATAAATTCACTTTTTGGACTTTACAATGATATGAAAAATTCCGGAGCTACTTATATATTGGCAGCCAGACTTAATCAAGATTGTCTAGAAAATTTCTTTTTCAGAATCCGTGGCCTTGGTGTCTTCTACAACAATCCCACTCCTTTCGAGGTGAAAAACAGAATTCGTTTATTGATACTGACTGGAAGTGCAAGTGAAATACCTTTGTCTTCTGGTGCTTCGACTTCAGAGGACAGAAATGAGAATTCTGCTTCTGAAAACTACCCGACACCAGCTGATGAAACTGAGGAAGATTTTGCACGTTTTCTCCCGAGTGAATTATGTATAAGAGTAACTGATAAATCATTTGACGTCGCTACAGATGACGAAAACTTGCTCTTAGATTTCGAGCTCAGTGATTCAGTGTGTACCAGTGAAGACGTGAACGACGATGCTCTAAAATATCTAGCAGGATATATAGCATTCAAGTGCAAAAACGTTGACAGTTCTTTGGGAAATACAGCAGGGCAGTGTGTTGTTGATACAGAATTAAGTCTGAAGCAAGACTGGATTACCATTATTTCAAAAGGGGGCCTCATTTGTCCCTCTACTGACTGGTTTGCTAAAATACGTGAGTTAGAAATTATATTTGCTGCTTTTCATGGATCAAATATTTCTCATTGTAATAGAGTCATTGCAACCTTAGCAGATCATGTAAGTGCGAAATTTCCCGAACTTAATAGCAAAATAGTTCAGTTATATGTCAGAACAAGAACTTTTATACGGATTAGACATTTAAACAAAAGAGCCAAAATTGATGCAATGAAACGGAATTCGGCAAGGAAGAATCGGCTCTGGTCAGCGTCGCCTTCAGCATCTTCGACGTAGCTTCTGCATCAGCTTTGTAAGGTAAGTTCGAAGATTACTATCTTTTTATTTACAAAAACACCTGTAAAATAGGCAGTACCCAACTGTAAAACATTTACCGTAGTCAGATGCCTAAAACACGAGCATGAATGCGGATGCGAACATCGGCCACTAGTTTTGCGTGGCGATATATCATCATTGCTACCAATATTTAACGCATTTCTTTCGGAAACCTTGTATATAATATTAAAATGAAGTGTGTTCAACCCTGTGAGCGCGAAACTTCACGTTATATGAGAAGAGAAGAGACGTGAAAATAATTATTTTGCAATCTCTCAAATTCTACAAACGGAGACTGCTGCCGTCTGGCTGCCGGGTGACGTAACAAGTTGCTGACCAATGAGAGCGCACTAAGCCAATCTGGCATACCTTTTTTATTCTATGTTCCTTGGTCATTGCCGTTTCGCCGTACACGGCGCTTCTTGTGGGTGCACGCTGCCAGTCACGTGCTTCGCAGGCAGCCCACGCCTTCCAGCTGGGAACTCGAAACAGCCCGGGCCAGACCGCCGGCGACTTCCGCCTCCACTCCAGCCCTCACTGCACAGTCAGTCGTTCTAATTTTCACTTAAAGTATGTGCAGTCGAGATAGTTCCAAACTCTGACTCACCACCACGTCTGTAAGGCGAGTTTCTGGGTAGCCATCGTTATTTGTTCCAGAAAAAACGATGCCTCAATGATGTTAGTCTAAAATTGCTAACGGCTACACGGCATCGTCAGATATGTACACCGTAACTTACGCAGATTGCTTCCCTTAATTCTCTTTCGACAGCTAATTAATCAGGGATAGATGCTCTAAACAGCATTACTGCTCATTCCCAAAACATTCCCTCTTCTGCCATTATAGCAAAGCCAACTTTGGAAGAATAAAGGCTTTTAGACTGACTGGCAATTATCCTCGCTCATATACGATGCTGATGAGTGTGAGTTATTCTTCTCAACTCTATAAGAAAATTCGCCTGTATACGGGTAACAGCTAGAGGTACTTTTTTCCTATGAGAGTAGATGTAAACTGTAGGAAGGTAACAGAAAAATTCCACACATTTTAAAGTATTATTTATTCATAACTACTACTCAAAAGTACGCAGTAATAGAAGATTTTCTTGCAATGTTTATTTGAGAACATAATTTGTCCAGGGTGTATACAAAAACACGGCTGTTATAACGTCCTTTCTTCATTCATACTCGGAGTCTTGTTTTTCAGTACATGCCACCTGAAAAAAAATAAAAATGAAGCGCCCAGTAGGCTTCGTACACATACACACGGTGGATATTGAAATGTTCAGACTGCAATTCTCTACGACATGTGGAACGGCCTCCAGAGCGCGTTATCGGTGTTTAGTGTTCCTACCAGGCCGGTTACGTTTTACGAGTCGCGTGAACAGCGGCAGATGTGGAGTGATCGTTGTGAAGGACGTAGCGATATCGTTTGCTCGTGTACGACTGCGCTAACAGGACCTCACCGAATTTGAAAGGGTCACCATTTGACCGTCTGGTCGGATCGCGCAATATCCACATTTGTGGCGCATTCGGAACTGACAGCGGCCCAGTGTGGGCCTGCACGGGAATCTGAGAGAAGGCAGACTTACTCGTCGGCAAAGTTCCACCGCCGTCTGGCCGCCACAGGATAGGATCACCGTACTGTGCAGGAAGCACATCGTCAGCCCTTTATATCTGCACACGCCATCCCGCGCTAAGTGAAGGACTGCCCGCAGCATTCTGCGTCACCCGGCACCACTGACCGGAGACTGGCGCCAGCCGTTATACGGGTAGGCTGCCTCCACCACAACACAGAGGGCTGCATCTGGAGTGTTGCCACGACGGGGAACCGTAGAGTGACGACAAATGCCGCACTGTGTTCAACGATGAGTCGAGGTTCTGCGCCATCGTCGGCGAGTCCGGTGGCGCCCTTGGCTTTCGTCTTTTGTTTTGGAGGGGGGGGGGGGGGGAGGGGGCCGGCACAGCGGTGTCACGGTGCGGGGAGACGTCGCGTGCAGCTCCGTGTCGCGGCTGCCGTTGACTGAGGACACTCTGACACGTCGCGGTCGTCCTGTGGATCATAATCAGTTATTCTGCTCTCCAAATAGCAAAACTCAACTACCACTTTACGTGTCTCGTTTCCTAATTAATTTCCTCAGCATCATTTGATTTAATCTTACTATACACATTATCCTTGTTTTGTGTTTGTCGTTATTCACCTTATATCAACATATCGAGACACTATCCATTTCGTTCAACTGCTCTTCCAAGTCCTTCGCTGTCTCTAACAGAATTATAATGCCATTTGCAAATCTCAAACATTTTATTTCTTCTCCCTGAACATTGACTCCCACTTCAAATATTTCTTTGGTTTCCTATATATACGTGCCATATGACATTAACCTGGTGCCATTTTTAACCTGTTGTTGCTCGTCAAGGCACAGAATGCGTCTCTATGAACTGCCCGTGTCATGCTGAGGTATTCCTGTGGCCAGCGAAACCGCTAGCCCCGTCCCCGATACAAACAGAACGAGTGTGGAACCGTCTGTGACGCGATCTCCGCGCCAGCGCCTGCCGCTGTCTAGGGTGTCGTCAGCTTGCCACAGGTGAGGGTACAGCGAGTTTATGTCGCCGTCCGGATCAGCACAGGCCCGGCGGGGTGCAACGGGAAGCCAAGAAGTGGGCTCGTACTGTCAGGTTCTTTGTGAATTTGTCTCCATTTTGCAATGTCTGCAGTAACATCACACGTTCTCTTAAACCGTCAAGTTCACCCATTGTGGGCGCTTCACTTTCTTTGTCGGGCAGTCTACCTTGTCCACACTTGCAACATGTGACTTTCTGGAAAAGTAACTGCGTCGTCACCGAGGCTCTTTTAATCTGCGTGTGTATCTAAAAGCACGAAAGCGCTAAACAAAAGGGCGCTTAAATAGCCGGCCGTCGCTGCCTTCAGACAAGCTTGTTGCAAATTCAAACGTCGTAGCCTTTTAGCCGCGTTCTTCTTGGCAAATTTTTAGCGTGGTCCGTCACCAAACATTTCTGGCCGCGCTGGCCCACAATGACTGCTCACTCAGTCAGGATTTGCTGCCCCTCTTAGTACATACCGATAGACGAATATCGCCCTTGTCCATTTTACGAACGCTCTGTCTGGTAGCCACTACAAATTCGCTTTAAAAACCATTTCTTTGTAACGCGAAACAAACTGACGTTTTCAGTTAACAGTGGGCGTCGCATGAAAGAGGTAGTCAGCTCTATCTGTTTGCGCCAACTCCATGTACAGCATACAGCAACAACTAAACTGCAAACATCTGCCGATACGCACCTGACGGCCCTCATCCGTCGCGCAGCCACTCGTTTTATTCTCACTTACACCTGGAGGGCGCCAGGTTGAGATTCATTGGGAGAGTCCTTAGAAAATGTAGTCCATCAAAAAAAGTGGCGGCTTACAAAACACTCGTTCGGCTTATACTCGAGTATTGCTCATCAGTGTGGGATCCGTACCAGGTTGGGTTCACAGAGGAGATAGAGAAGATCCAAAGAAGAGCGGCGCGTTTCGTCACAGAGTTATTTGTTAAGCGTGATAGCGTTACGGAGATGTTTAGCAAACTCAAGTGGCAGACTCTTCAAGAGAGGCGCTCTGCTTCGCGGTGTTGCTTGCTGTCCAGGTTTCGAGAGGATGCGCTTCTGGATGAGGTACCGAATATATTGCTGCCCCCTACTTATACCTCCCGAGGAGATCACGAATGGAAGATTACAGAGATTCGAACGCGTACGGAGGCTTTCAGACTGTCGTTCTTCCCGCGAACCATACGCGAGTGGAACAGGAAAGGGAGGTAATGACAGTGGCACGTAAAGTGTCATCCGCCACACACCGTTGGGTGGCTTGCGGAGTATAAATGTAGATGTAGATTTAATAACATACTAATTTGTATTCCTCTTGGTGCCTCTTTTCGATATCACACAAAATAGCTACCGTACGGGGGACTATCGCAATCACACATAGTTAAGCTGCAGGATTTGCCTGTCAAGGAGTGACTTCAAAATACACATCATTATTTCCCGTTGCGCTGCGTGTAATCAAAGTACTTCATACAGTGGCCTGATTTCTGTTATGAGTTCAGTGCCTCCAAACGATATTATCACAAAATGCTCGGTAACTCACTCTGATTTCTTCGCAGGTTATCTGTTAATTTTAATTCTTCAGCTTCCGTCCGACCGTGTGAGACATCGAACGAGGCTCTATATCATCCAAAGAAAGAACTGATGGTAAAATTTAAAAAGGTTAAACACAAAAGCATTTACAGTAGCATTTGCGACAGGTAACACATCATAGACATAACTTGTAACTGTGAAGTACGCCTATGTGTACAGAGCAGTCGGAGTGCGATACAACGAAGCTTATCAATTCATATTTGAATGTCTTTGTTTTTTCACGCAAAATTTTGAGTTGTGCTATTAGTTTACTGAAAATGAAGCCTGCAGAAAAGCGGAGACTCTTCTGTGCTATGGTTAAAGATGTGTCATGCAAGTGTGAGTTTGTGCGAACTGTCCAGAAGTAAGAAACTGGATTCCTCAGTCCTTCTGAGATTATCTGCAAGGGGAATATGGAAACACAAAGAGAAACGGATGCTCGAACATAATCAATATCTAGCAAGTAGCTTTCGTAGTCACAACAGTATTCTCTGTAGCTCTGACTGCGTGATGTCGGAGCTGAGTGAATTCGAACGTGGGCGTATTTTTGGCGCTCGTATGGTGGGTGTACTGGTAGATAGGACAGCTTGGCTGTGGAAGTCGAAGGGTAGCCCACAACATAGACAACAGTATTCACAATTACAAGCATTCAAGCTTTAATGATCTTGCAGCAATAAAGGCTCTCAACAAATCTCAATTAAGCAAAGATATAAACTTTGTTACAAACATATGTTAACCTTCAACCAATGAATAACACCAATAAATAATTACCAATCAGTAAAACGTAGATAAAGGACTGCTTTACAAGAATGCTTAAATTAAATAAAATCATGAAAGCTAGATAGGAAAATGCCTTACCAAAATGCTTGAATTGTGTAAAATCATGAAATATGGAAACACGAAGAGAAATGGATGCTCGAACATAATCAATATCTAGCAAGTAGCTTTCGTAGTCACAACAATATTCGCTGTAGCTCTGACTGCGTGATGTCGGAGCTGAGTCAATTCGAACTTTTCTCACAAACTACTTAGGAATTTACTACAAATAAATAAATTTGATCACAAGGTAACTGCCAAGTGCAAGCGACCGAAGCCACTCAGAGCGGACGACCGCCCCAACGCTGGTCATCAACCGACATCGTCACGGCCCAGTGGCCACCCTGCTAAAACAGACTAACGTTTCGGTAAGCGACCGACAACAACACAGGAGTAACAGTGACAAAGTCGGCGTACGCCTTACGAAACACGGCACACCCTGAAGCGGGAGCAGGCACAGCTGACTAGCGGCCATATAACCGCGAGCAAACAAATCTCACGCCGCCCGTACTAACGCGGGAAATGATAGCGAGTGACAAGACGCCGCGCGGAAAGCAGCAACCGTGCCTACCCCTCGACCACAGAATGTGCCCTGTCTCCTTGTCTATGGTAATACAATTTATAGCACACAAGAAACAATTTAATAATGGCATTAGTTCAACGCAAGACCAGTTAACAGTTAGGTGCAGTAAAGATTTACCTACGGATTTACCTTGAAACCAACTTCCGAACCACAGGCGGAAATTAGTAAACTTGGCATAAGTTTTCGCCAGACCGATAAACAAGAAATCAAATCAAACAGTAGCCAAGACCTTGCTATCTTACAGTTATTAACTGCGAAACATACACAAATGAATGACAAGAAATTCACCCTCCCGGAGCTGGTGTCTGCTCGCTGGACTGCCGCAACTCTCTGTTCCCCGGAAAGCGGTGCTGACTGCCGCCTTGCTCAACGCTCCCTTCTCGGCCGTGCGCAACTACTCTTCTCTTGTTGCCTCAGAGTGCGGCCGCAATGTCCGTTCTCCGCTGCTGTCCGCCCCAGACTCCCTTACTCGTACTCACCCCCCGTTAGGACCCGCTCCGACACGAGGCGCTCGCGATCGCACATAGTGCCAACCTCAACCAGAGGAGTAATCGATAGCGTCCTGCGCCCGAGAGCCGCGCCATGTCGAATAGCTGCACCCAGTACAGGGGAAGTGGGCAAAAAATCATCCGTTACGTCACAATGAGGATGAAAGTGTGTGTTGAGTGACCGTAACAGACAGTCATTGTAGAGGACTGTGGCAAAAAAGTAGGGGACGACAACTGGAAAAGTGACTGCAGAGCTGAATGTTAGACTCGTGAGCCGTGTCAGTACCAAAACAACACCGCGGAGGCTGCAGAAACAGCGAATTGCAGGGCGAGCGGGAACTCCAAAACCACTCATCAGCGATGCAGACGTTCGGTACAGGAAAACGTTGTGCCGAAGTCATAAAACCTGCGCTGAGGAGCGATGGAAGAAAGTCATTTGGTCGGATGTGCTTTGTCTGACATTGTTTGCAAATTCCGGCCGAGGTTACGTCTTTAAGAGTGAGCCATACCGGGGTTTCAGCGCTGACTTGGTCAGACATATGGTGGAATGGATGTGTGTGATGTCCTTAGGTTAGTTAGGTTTAAGTAGTTCTAAGTCTAGGGGACTGAAGATCTCAGTACTTAAGTCCCATACTGCTCAGAGCCATTTGAGCCAGCCTTTGTGGTCTACTTTGCGGAGATGGGTGGATGATCGCTATCCACCTCCAGCATTGTTACCTGAACTTGCAACTGTTTTGCAAGAAGAACGGTGTAAGATATCTTCCAGGGTCATACAGGATCTGTATTTACCTATTAAGAGACGACTGGAACCTATTTTGAATGGAGACGGCTTTCGTACCCCCTATAACACATGGTAATGTGTCGTCCTTCTGGTGCTTCCATATTTTTGTCCACAATCTGTACACTGAGTTCGCGGAACAATTCGCTCCTCTTCGAACATCATTCGTCTGTAGCTACTGGAAGAAGAAAATTTCCAGGTAATTTCCGATTTGAAGCATGATCGTCAAACAGAGGCAAACAACTGTGTCCTACACAGCAGACGCCTGTTTCCATTTTTTATTTTATTTACATGTCTAGTTCCGTACGTCCAAATTGAGGAACAAATTTCCAAGGTAATGAAACGTGTCAGTACATGAAATCACAACATAAAAGTAATAACAGATAAAATAAAATGTTTATGAACCCAATAAAGTCATGCCATAGGTTTAAGTAAACGCAATCAACAATATGGCATAACAATCAGCTTAAGTTTTCAAGGAACGTCTCTCCAGTTTCGATTTGAAAGCGTGTGGATTACTGCTAAGATTTTTGAATTCGTGTGGTAGCTTATTCAAAATGGATGCAGCAGTATACTGCACACCTTTCTGCACAAGAGTTAGGGAAGTGTGATCCAAATGCAGATTGGATTTCTGCCGAGTATTAACTGAGTGAAAGCTGCTAATTCTTGGGAATATGCTGATATTCTTAACAAGAAACGACAGTAAGGAATGTATATATTGAAAGGCCAATGTCAAAATAGGGCACCGGCCTTGCCGCAGTGGTTACACCGGTTCCCGTGAGATCACCGAAGTTAAGCGCTGTCGGGCATGGTCGGCACTTGGATGGCTGACCGTCCAGGTCGCCATGCGCTGTTGCCATTTTTCGGGGTGCACTCAGCCTCATGATGCCAATTCAGGAGCTATTCGACCAAATAGTAGCGGCATCGGTGAAAAATACCATCATAACGACTGGGAGAGCGGTGTGCTCACCCAACGCCCCTCCTATCTGCATCCTCCACTGAGGATGACATGGCGGTCGGATGGTACCGGTAGGCCACTCGTGGCCTGAAGACGGAGTGCTAATGTTAAAATACAAAGTCTGATGAACAGGGTTCGACAAGAGTTTCAAGAACTTATTGCCCATTTCTGAGTCAAAAATATCTTTTCCGAATGGGAAGAGTTACCCCAAAATATAATACCGTACGACATAAACGAATGAAAATAAGCAAAGTAGACTAATTTTCGTGTCGAACGAACACTTACTACAGATATTGTTCGAGTAATAAAAATGGGAGCATTAAGTCTCTGAACAAAATCCTTAACGTGGGTTTTCCACAACAGTTTACTATATATCTGAACACATAGAAACATGAACTGTTCAGTTTCGCTAATCATATGCCCATTCTGTGAAATTAAAACGTCGAATTTTGTTGAATTGTGTGTTAGAAACTGTGAAAACTGAGTCTTATTGTGATTTAGCGTAAGATTATTTTCTACAAGCCATGAACCTATGTCATGAATTGCACTATTTGAAACAGAGCCAGTGCTGCAGACAACATCCTTTAATACCAAGTTAGCGTCATCAGCAAACAGAAATATTTTAGAATTACCCGTAATGCTAGAGGGCATATCATTTACTTAAATAAGGAACAGGAGTGGCCCGAACACAGATCCCTGGGGCACCCTCCAGTTGGATTTCCCACTCAGACCCCACATCACAGCCATTCTCAACGCTGTGAAGAATGACCTTTTGTTGCCTGTTGTTACAGTAGGGGGTGAACGAGTTGTTAGCTACTCCCCAAATTCCGTAATGGTCCAATTCTGGAGCAATATTTTGTGATCAAAAACAATCAAATGCCTCAGTTATATCAAAGAATACGCCTAGCGTTCGAAACCTTTTGTTTAACCCATCCACTACCTCACAGAGCAAACAGAATATAGCATTTTCAGTTGTTAAACAACTTTTTAAGCCGAACTGTATATTTGGTAGCAAATTATGTAACTTAAGTAAACATTGATGATATAGAAAAATGTCTAAAATTGTTTACATTATCCCTTTTTATAAAACGGATTTACTACTGAGTACTTGAATCGTCCAGGAAACTGACCATTCTTAAAGGAAAAATTACAAATATGGCTAAATACAGAGCTAACATGTGTAGCACAGTTCTTTAATATTCTGCTAGGCACTCCATCATATCCATGATAGTCGTCAGTCATCAGTGATTTCATTATTGACTCAATGTCCCCCCTGTCAGTACCAAAGAGGAGTGTTTCAGACAACAGTCACGAAAAGGCGTTTTCCAAGAGAGTTATGTGATTCCCTGCAGAAGCTAAGTTTTCATTTGATTCACCCGCAATGCTCAGAAAGTGATGGTTAAATACTATAGATATATATGACTTATCATAACAGAAATATTTTTACTATTGACCAGACACTTCCTTCACAACTGACCATATGTTTTTAATTTTATCGTGAGAATTAGCTATTCTATTTGTGTACCATATACTCTTTGCCTTCCTAATAACAATTTTAAGCACTTTACAATACTCTTTGTAATGGTCTATGCAGCTTGATTGTGACTACTTCTAACATTTTGATATAATTCCTTCTTTGTTCTACATGATATCCTTATCCCACTAGTCAGCCACCGAGGCTGCCTTTTATTGCTAGTACTCCGTTTAGAAAATTTTAATGGAAAGCAACTCTCAAAGAGCACGAGAAATATGCTAAGGAAATTTGTCATGTATTTTACCGGTACTGTAAATATCTTGCCGCTGTCGTTTCTTAACGAGGTTTAAAAACTCTCTGTTGCCTTTGGATTAGCTTTCCTACGTAGTTTTTGTAATTATATGTGCCATTGTGCATTGTTTAAGTACAAAAGACTTTTATTGGTAAAATTTGTGCATCATGGTCTGAAAGGCCATTTTCCTTTTTACTAATAGAAAGCCCATCTAGTAATGAAGAATGAATAAAAACATTGTCTATGGCTCTGCTACTTGTCCCCTCCACCCTAGTTGGAAAAAATACTATCTGCATCAGATCATATAAGTATAGGAGATTTACACACATCCTTTTTCTTGCACAATCATACACAAAATTAATATTGAAGTTACCACATATAACTAACGTTTGGTGCTTCCTATAAAGTGAACCAAGAACCCTCTATAGCTTGAGCAGTAATGATCTGAAACCAGATTTAGGGGACCTATAAACAACAACAATTAGAAGTTTAGTTTCATTAAATCCAACTGCCCCTGCACAGCATTCAAATATTTGTTCAGTGCAGTGCAGTAAGCATAACACAACATGTCACTGTTCACGCAAAAATATTCGGACATAAGAGTAACTTCTAGCTACACCAAGGCCGTGTTAAAGGACTATTACCATTCTCACAATTCCTATTACCGCCGTACAGCGGCTGTAGAGGAGACTTGCTAGATAAAGTTTTGCTGTGGAACCAAGATGTACGTTTTGGATGTAAATAATTGTGAAGCTTCGATCAGTTTCAGGTCTGCCGCTTCCGGTGCGCACACAGCGGAGAAACTGACTTGCGACTTGGATGCTCTACAGTATCCCGTGGCGTGGACGATGTTTCGAGTACTCATCGAAGAGTTCTCTTGCGCGTGACATCAGAGTCGGGACTGCGGCGCGTCCGTGGAGCACGACGGTCAATCCTCCTAGTGGGAAACGTGCCGTTGCTGCAGTGGGGTAAAGTGGTACGTAACGTCAGGGACTGACGGCGGTGCTCTGTTCTCTTTTTGTGTGTACCGTGAAGCCGGAGATTGTAATGCGATCCTACCGTCAGACTTATTCTATATCCAAACAGTGCCATTCCGGGCATGGATTCCTTATCCTAGAGGCCTGTAATAGGAAGTGTGTGACAGCCTGTATATAAGTGACCTGGTGGAGAATAACGGAGGAGCCGTGAAGCTCATGTACACAGCACAATGGTGTGTCAGCGGGCATGCAGTGGCACATAACCACGCAACGCCTCGAGAGCAAATGCATGCGGTAAACCAGTTTCAGGTCGACAATCCACTGGGCAGATTCAAAGACCGAAATCAAGGTGATCCTCGCCCTATTGATCTGTGTAACTCTTTCGTTTCAGACGGTTTTCAGAGAGGTGGGCAATTGTGATTCCCAAATGGAGCTAAAGCAACCTGATGAAGAAATGTGCTTGTAAGCAATGGTAAGCTTACAGCTGCAATTGCGTGGTATTATTTACCAGTCGTTTTTCTTGCGCTTGCGCTCTCATGATTTCTCGTAATCTGCTGCACTTTTGCGTAACCACATAAAGTAATTTTCACCCATACACACGACCAGTGATCAAGAATTACTGCTTTTATAAAAGCATCTATAGATAGTTCAATATTAGAAAGGGCTCTGATAGCAATGTAAGCAGCTTCTAAGACATGTAAAACACCACGTATAATACCGGAAGAGGCACTAGGAAATGGGAATCATTTCCCAAATCGTCTCATGCACGTGATAATAGTTCTAGATGGGAAACTTATACATTACATGGCTGCTACCAGTTCCGACGGCTTATTGCCAATATTATAGTAGGACGGCAGCACATTTCCACACGTGTTATTATGTGTTTGTATCGTTATAACAGTATACACATGAGGGTGAAGGCAACAACTAACGAACACCAAAACCATCATGCACCAACCAATCACATAACGTGTCATTATCAGTGTATCCTAAATTTAAGAATCAGAACCAAACTGGTCATCAGGATCACGTGACACAATTCCAGCTATAAATCGATCTAGTGATGAGCGCATCAATACGTGATTCCTTGCATAAAAAAATGGTTCAAATGGCTCTGAGCACTACGGGACTTAACATATGAGGTCATCAGTCTCCTAGAACTTAGAACTCCTTAAACCTAACTAACCTAAGGACATCACACACATCCATGACCGAGGCAGGATTCGAACCTGCGACTGTAGCGGTAGCGCGGTTCCAGACTGAAGCGCCTAGGACCGCTCGGCCACAACGGCCGGTATTCCTTACATAAAATGTAATGAACGACTAGATGCAGTAACAAGAAGAACAGTAAATGTGCATGAACGGCAAAGCAGGGAGAACGTGTGATTTTATTTCTTTTCGATATCAGCGCACACAGGGTTTGGTTATGAGAAGACACATTCATTTGACAGATTCTAATGACAACAGGAAATCCATATTTATTGTTTTCAACTTTGTGTTCATGAAGAACAGAAACTGGTTTGCCTATGGTTTGTATCTAATAATAAATTGCAGAGGATGGATAATTGCTACACGGATCTTAGGGCAGGTGACTGTAACGTCTTGCATACAAATAGGCGAAGGGACCGATCGCTGTTCTAATGCACTGTTGTTAACAAATCGCTGGGTATTTGCTGCTGGTCCCTTCTACTCGTGCTGCCCATGCTCACAGAGCACTTTCTTTTTTGTCATATCCCCACGCCCCTCTGTCAACGGACTTGTCGTGATTTTATGACTTGTAGTGTCAACATGTGATAGACGTGTATAGTTTTTCCTTTACATTTCTTTTTAAAGAATCACTACAATTTAGGTTGCTTCAGATGGTTACATCCAAATATTTTGCGATTCGGAATTCGACTCACAGATCGCTGTTATAGACAAAGAATAACGCAGCATTTATAATTCAGGTATAGAATACCTGACAGATGTAATATAACATCAGTAATAATTCGACCCGAGGGAAGACGACACTGCGAATTGTCAGGAGCTTTCCTCCCGATATTGTTGTGTACAGAACAAGGGTTCCAGCACTTTAACGGACGAATGGATGCTTACCAGTTCACACTACAATAGAAGTGTGTACAAAGCGCAATACAGTTAAAGATCCACTATTTCGAAACCAGATGACTGGCTCCCACTGCGAAGGATACGTTTGAAAAAATTTTCAAATGTGTGTGAATTCCTATGGGACCAAACTGCTGAGGCCATCGGTCCCTAGACTTACACACTACTTAAACTACCTTATGCTACGAACAACACACACACCCGTGGCCGAGGGAGGACTCGAACCTCCGGCGGGAGGGGCCGCGCAATCCGTGACATGCAGCCTCAGACCTTGCCGCCGTACGTTTGAAATACATGTGAGACGTGCCTACGCCCTGCCCCTCGACCGGTGGACAAGCGTGGCGCCCTGCAGCGCCAGCCTGTGGCTCGACGCCGCCTCGGGCAGCAGAGTGTGGGCGGCAGCGGCGCCGCAGCACGCAAGTTCGCGCCAGCTGTACGGTGGGTTAGCGATGTCACACTGGCGCCACATTTCAGCTCAATTGTCCCCAGCGACGTCGTGGGCGTGGCACTCGGGGAGCAGGTCGTCACAGCGCAGCTCCTCTTGTCCACGGTCTGATGCCTCCGTGACGGACGTGAGAACCACGACGCCCCCTGGATTTCGCGAGCCTACCGTCAGCCTCTAAAGCGGCAGAGGAGCGCCATTCAGGTGAATGGCTGCGGAAGTGTCTGTAGAGGTACATTTGTAACGTGCGCAACGTAGGTGCGATCGGGCTGCTAGCATGCGGCTGGAATGGGCAGTCTTAGGGGCACCCTTTGTCGTTTCATTCGAGCAGGTGTCAATTTTACACCCTCCAACACCCCCCCCCCCCCCCCCTCCACCATTCGCACGTTGATCACGCCACAGAAGAGAGCGAAAAAGAAGAGCTTAAGAAGCACCTTTGGCGGCTTCAGATCACTTTTAAATTTCGTCGAATATTTTAGAACGGTTCCTAATGGTTTCACCACGTATACCAGAATAAAAATTGCGCTCGCACTTTACTCCAAAGGCGTCAGTCGTAGTGGGGCTGCTCTAGCAGAAGGGTGGGAGTCGTTAGTGTCATCCTGCTGCACATCGCTTTTCCGTCTGCAAAATGTGTGGGAATCGACGCCCTAAGTGGAGGATTGGTTTCATTGACCCCATCTACGCCATCTACGCCATCTCCAGAGGTTCTTTCGTGCCCGTTCCGAGCGGCGGTGTGTCTGAAGTGTTTTGACAGCCACTCCTAACAAAGCTGCGTGATTTCAATAATAGGTGCCGCTATCCTGATCTACATCGCGCAGACATCAAAAGAATTGGCGGAATGTGGATAGGCATGCTATTGGGACAGTGTGATTCGGGAGGCAGTTGAGATTAAATTAGCGAGCAACCTTGTTAACAGGGATGGAGGTTTCTGTTTAAACTCTGTTTGGAATCCGGCTCTCTCCCTTGTCAAGAAACAGAGGGACAGACTCAATGCTACCTCACCGGCGAATTCATAGTCTCACTATCGATAGCTCTGACTTTGGCCATCTTTGGTGGCACTAGTGTTCAGTGTGTGTGTGTTATCTTTCCTGCTTGGGTCCGAGGACCGAGGTATTAAATTTGCATGTACGCCGCCTGTCCGTTGCAGTTTGCCTTGGAAAATGGCGGGGTGTTCTCCCGCCGAAATATCGGCGGTCGCTGAAAGTGTTACCTGGCTGAATTCCCGGAAGTTATTTGAAAGTTGTATACGCCAGGAGAAACTCAGGTCTCACATTACGTAGGAAACCAGCATAGATTGCACCATTTAGATTGCCATCGCTAAAATGGGTGCCAATTATCCTGCCTCCCATAATGCCGCAGCATACATTAACCCGCCAAGGTCGCAGATGTTCCACTTGTCGCAGCCATCGTAGATTTTCCGTTGCCCAATAGTGCATATTATGCCGGTTTACGTTACCGCTGTTGGTGAATGATGCTTCGTCGCTAAATAGAACGCAAGCAAAAAATCTGTCATCGTCCCGTAATTTCTCTAGTGCCCAGTGGCAAAACTGCACACAACGTTCAAATTCCTGGTGCATAGAAATATGGTACGGGTGCAATTGATGTTGATGTAGCATTCTCAACACCGACGTTTTCGAGATTCCCGACACTCGCGCAATTTGTCTGCTACTGACGTGTGGACTAGCCGCGACAGCAGCTAAAACACCTACTTGGGCATCAACATTTGTTGCAGGATGTGGTTGACGTTTCACACGTGGCTGAACACTTCCAGTTCCCTTAAATAACGTAACTACCCAGCGAATGGTCTGGACACGGGTAATGTATCACGAAGCAAACACCGTCCGCAGAATAATATGTGATACTATGTACTTACACGTTTTTGACTATTACAGTGCCATCTATCACAAAGCGAAAAAATTCATCCAACTAAAACATTCATATTTCTCTACGTACTACTGGAATATGTAATAAGAAAGGGGGTTCCTATTTTAAAAAAAAAACGCAGTTGATATCCGTTTGAGCTATGGTAGATCCATCTAGTGGGCCAAACATACCGCCATCTGGTTACCCCTTTCAAGCTAGACGAGTTTCGTTTTTTGTAGTTTTTTCGTTTGATGTTTATTTCATGAGATATTTGGTCCAGTCACTATCAATGGACCAGCCTGTATATATATATATATATATATATATATATATATATATATATATATATATATATATATATATATATATAATGTCTGATTCATCTATCACATTTCACCACTCCTGGAAATTGAAATAAGAACACCGTGAATTCATTGTCCCAGGAAGGGGAAACTTTATTGACACATTCCTGGGGTCAGATACATCACACGATCACACTGACAGAACCACAGGCACATAGACACAGGCAACAGAGCATGCACAATGTCGGCACTAGTACAGTGTATATCCACCTTTCGCAGCAATGCAGGCTGCTATTCTCCCTTGGAGACGATCGTAGAGATGCTGGATGTAGTCCTGTGGAACGGCTTGCCATGCCACTTCCACCTGGCGCCTCAGTTGGACCAGCGTTCGTGCTGGACGTGCAGACCGCGTGAGACGACGCTTCATCCAGTCCCAAACATGCTCAATGGGGGACAGATCCGGAGATCTTGCTGGCCAGGGTAGTTGACTTACACCTTCTAGAGCACGTTGGGTGGCACGGGATACATGCAGACGTGCATTGTCCTGTTGGAACAGCAAGTTCCCTTACCGGTCTAGGAATGGTAGAACGATGGGTTCGATGACGGTTTGGATGTACCGTGCACTATTCAGTGTCCCCTCGACGATCACCAGTGGTGTACGGCCAGTGTAGGAGATCGCTCCCCACACCATGATGCCGGGTGTTGGCCCTGTGTGCCTCGGTCGTATGCAGTCCTGATTGTGGCGCTCACCTGCACGGCGCCAAACACGCATACGACCATCATTGGCACCAAGGCAGAAGTGACTTTCATCGCTGAAGACGACACGTCTCCATTCGTCCCTCCATTTACGCCTGTCGCGACACCACTGGAGGCGGGCTGCACGATGTTGGGGCGTGAGCGGAAGATGGCCTAACGGTGTGCGGGACCGTAGCCCAGCTTCATGGAGACGGTTGCGAATGGTCCTCGCCGATACCCCAGGAGCAACAGTGTCCCTAATTTGCTGGGAAGTGGCGGTGCGGTCCCCTACGGCACTGCGTAGGATCCTACGGTCTTGGCGTGCAACCATGCGTCGCTGCGGTCCGGTCCCAGGTCGACGGGCACGTGCACCTTCCGCCGACCACTGGCGACAACATCGATGTACTGTGGAGACCTCACGCCCCACGTGTTGAGCAATTCGGCGGTACGTCCACCCGGCCTCCCGCATGCCCACTATACGCCCTCGCTCAAAGTCCGTCAACTGCACATACGGTTCACGTCCACGCTGTCGCGGCATGCTACCAGTGTTAAAGACTGCGATGGAGCTCCGTATGCCACGGCAAACTGGCTGACACTGACGGCGGCGGTGCACAAATCCTGCGCAGCTAGCGCCATTCGACGGCCAACACCGCAGTTCCTGGTGTGTCCGCTGTGCCGTGCGTGTGATCATTGCTTGTACAGCCCTCTCGCAGTGTCCGGAGCAAGTATGGTGGGTCTGACACACCGGTGTCAATGTGTTCTTTTTTCCATTTCCAGGAGTGTATTAGTAGTAGGGCAACAAGGATATTAGCGCATTTTGTTAGTGCAGGTTGACTGCATAAGGGGCAGGTATGCACTCAGAGGCAAATCTATTGTTCTCTGTGATTGAGAGGTCATTAACCAATTGTTCTTCTTCGATTGACAGATCCTTAACCTATTTTCTGCTAAAAGGATCCTTCCTTTTGATTAACAGGCACTATTGTTCCTGCACCCCCTCCCACTCAACTCCACCCCCCCCCCCCACTGCTGCAGGTACACTTTCAGGTATGAGTTATTGGAATAGCCCTTATCACTCTTATCCATTTGATTGACTACTTAATTAAATTCATCAATTAATTAACATCTCCCTCTCTGGTAAACACCCTCCCCTCCCACCCTCCATCTCGGAAATTGGCGGGAAGAACATTCAGTCGATCGGTCATTTGGAGAGAATTCGATTGCTGTGTATAGGATATTGTTTAAACAATTTAGACAACATGTGGAATATTGTTTACTTAAAAAATTTATGGGATTCAAGACAATGTTTGGAATATAGATTATTTATTTATTTATTTAAAGAATTTTTCAGGAAATCAGTCACCACATGCTCCCTTCCATACCTGGAAATTAGTGGCTATGTGGTGGAGAGGAAGGTTGTCATGATGGAAAACTGAAGGCTATATTGTTTATCTGTATAAAAAAATTCACATTGCCGGGGTTGAATTTCTCTTGCTCATCATTCTATGCTGTTTGGAAAGTTTGTAAGATGTAATTAAATCAATCGCCTTTTTATTCTGATCATGCAACGAATACCATCAGGCAACATACATCTCATGTAATTACACAGTTAAAAATTGATCTTGAAGCATGTACTGCCTGCCGTCCCGTGTCTACTGGTCCGCACACACTGCCAGGAGTTGGGGTGCACCGTCAGCACTGCGAAGTGATGATGCAGCTGTCAGCTGCCAAACCACGTGCAGGAGTCAGTTCGGGTCGCACAAGGATGAGGGGGTGTCATTCCTTTCATACTTGATACCTTAGAAATACCTGTCGAAACACGTGTGCACCTAGCTACCGTTGCTCACGTGATCACGCATAGCTTTCATATCTGCATGTCCAGCGAGATGTTTGCATAGCAGTTGACCCTCACAGGCGCAGCTAAAAGATGCTCAATGTTATGCTGTTATGTCTGTGAACATAAGTAAACATCTCAGAAACAGTAAAGTACTGCAGAAGTAGTTAATGGTCGCTTTTGTAGGAGCTTTCGGGATGTCTCGTCTGCATGAAAATTCTGGCCTTAACAGGACTTGTTCACGAAAATAGGCTAGAATTACACCGACGGCATTCTTCCAGATGGTCCTAATGAGACATTACATGTTCCCTTCCTGAAAATTGTGACGTCCTGCATCCAACATACATCTCATAAATGGTAAAAATTCTCACTGGTAAAAGCACTCGTCATGTCTGTGTACTCTCGCGAACACAACGTTAACGATAAAAGCATTCTTGTTGTTTGGAAAGAGAGCACTGTCTAAGCACAGACGGGAAAATCGGAACTTTCTGGAATTTCCGGTGTTGTACAGCTACTGATCTGCAGATACACTAATGCCTCAGTAACGGATGAGTGATGGCATCCCCACCAGAGATGGATGGTCTGCTTCAATTTGCCTTTGAAGACTTCATTTCTCAGAAATTTCCATAGATACATTGCCCCCATCTAGATCAAATCAGATTGTAGAGACACCTATGCTCCAGCATAAAGGACAACTTGTGAATGAATGGAGCATTCTGATTTGATCTTACCGAATTTACCCACCAAGTTACTGGTGCTGCCAGTGCACTGTGCACCTATTTTTCTTCAGACGAGACTATCAGCAACAAAAAACTGGTTTGTACAGATCGCCATATTGCACTCGCAGTTAAACCCTGCAACGTGGTCTACAGATTATCAAATACATCCCACGTACTCACCGTGCCAATTTTCAGCGCTAATGGAGGAATCTGCTGCCGTAAATGCACCCCATGACCACAGCTGCAGAAACCCATGTTACCCAGAATAGGCGAGCCAGCTGTGGATGACCCCCACAATCCAGGAGGACTTGAGTGGTAGCAGTTTGACAGCTATCAATACTCCCAGTGCAAATACTCATCATCTTGAATCCTCTCAACTTTCTGCAGAGTATACACATGACACACACAGCCCCGAAGTCAACTGGGTATTAGTCCCCTATTCATCCGCCCGGAGGAAGCCACATGTAAGTAGGCTGTTTAGGTTTTTTTATTGGTAACGCCACCTCTGTATGAAAATCACTATCTGTGCTGTTTGCAGTCTGTGGCTGCTTTGCATTGTTGTAATACTCGCCATTGTAGTGTTGGGCAGCTGGGCTGTTAACAGCACGTAGCGTTGCGCAGTTGGAGGTGAGCCGCCGAAAACTTTTTGAACACTGTTATATTGATAAGATTTTGTTTCTACACATTTGCAACGCAAATTCTCGACCTGTGAAATTTTGTATATGAGACTGTCACTGTAACGGAAACTGCTGTCGTAAATATTTCTGTAAGAAAGTTAAGTGACCACCTGCACCTAATGTGTCGTCGGCACCCAGCTGGGTGATAGTCGCCTTGAAAAAAGCCATTAGCGTGTGCCTTCCAGAGGCACAGGTGGAAAAAAAAAGGGAGGCCATCATCCTCGCTATTGACGTTCCTTTGTAGAAAGCATCGGAAAAACGAAACAGTCGAACTTGATAACATATGATTACACTGTGGAGCTCTTAATTTATGATTTACTGAAATGCCTAATGAAATGACGAGAAATATTTTTATGTCTATACACCTGATTATGGCTACTGTCTCTGTAGTTGAGAGATTTTTCTACTAACTTATGAAATGCCTAATGACTACTAATGATGTTCTTATGCTTTACTTTGTACATAGTTGCTTATTTCATTTGATATCTAGTTTCTAGCTGCACTGCAGCATTGGTTAAAATAAAATTTTATAGATGTACTAATATAAATATTTTCTGTCTACAGATTGAGTAAATAATTATTTTTTCAAAAAAATGAGGGAACACAAAATGACATTTACCTTCACAGGAACTGCATTCATAATTTTCTTTTCAAGTACTTGGTAACTTTTTGGTAGAATAACTTCTTGTGGTGCACCACTTTAATTACATAGATATTAAGATGTGAATATACATTTCCCTTGTCTGCATTGTTGTCTTTAGTGTACTATTTTTTCTGCTTGAGCTATGTCATATTTAGGTATTTCATTTTCTGCTGCTGTTTGCCAGGCATAGTGCTACTGAATTTTAATTTGTGTTACTCTGCTAAGCCAGTTTACTACCGATTTATTTTTCTTGTTTGTTGCTCATTGCCTCATATTAGTTGTAATATTGCAATTGCTCTGCTAATTTATGCTGCTTGCTTTGGCATTTGTATTTTTGTCATTGCTGTTTGTGTTAATTGTTTTGTGCTGCTGCATTGCCTCGTCCCTTAGTTTAGCATTTGAACTCAGTAGATTTAAGTTAGCTTAAGAGGGGGTAGACTATATAAGAGAATGAGTTGCGATGAATTGGAAGAAATGCACTGAGAGGCTATACGAGAAAAGTACAGAAAGCAGGTATAGATAGGACTTTTTGGAAATAATGAAGAACAAAGGGAGATCTCCGAGAAGTAAAGAAAGTTTTGTTTGCAAAATACTGCAGTTAAACAAACCCTGTTCTTTCCTTGTGTTATCCCACTATGTGTTTGTGTACCTTTGTGTATTTACGTTCTTCCTGTCTTTATATGTTTATCTGATAAGACTTATGTTGTAGAATTTTTCTAATACTCAGCTACATGAACTATGATGAGGAATGCTGTTATCCTCAAATATAATTGGCATTAGTAATATGTTATTTACCTTGTAAATATGCTTAGACATTATTTATTCTGTGTTGCTTTAATGCTCATGTGTAAAGTTGATGTTTCAAAAGGTATTCTGATCTTTTATGTATTTACTTATGTCATAATTCCTGTAACACTGATGTATATGTTTATTTCTATTCTTTGTAAAGCCCCTATTACTACAAATGTTATCTGTAATGTTATGTTCTTTAATGATGTATTTTGCACCTTTGTAATTGTATTCTTAAGTTATAAAATTGTAATTGACACCAGTTCATCATATTATTAACTTGTAAGTTACATTTCACTGCACACGTTTCTGTTGGTCATAGTATATGGACAATATGTGAGAAGTAGGGACTGTTAGTGTTTGCACGTTTGTTAATAATTCAGCAAGGGACTGGATAACAGCATTGCTGGTTCTAAGGACATTCCAAAAAGTTTTGTGAGTACACAAGTGGTGGTTATGGACTTGCTACATTATCTGCAAGACTCTTCAATGGTGATTGTGCACCGGCACAGTCACAACAGATGGATGCTGGGCATCTCTACAAGGACTACAGTGGGTCTGCATCTTTGATGACCCACCAATACCATTATCTCTACAAGGACTACAGTGGGTCTGCACCTCTGGTGCCCCACCAATACCGTAATCTCTACCAGGACTACAGTGGGTCTGCTCTGTGATGACCTACCTACCAATACTCTTCAAAATTTCGACTGACTCTACTGTGGGTTTGCTCTGTTGTGGACCAATACCTGTCTACATGTCAAGAGTCAGCACTGTTTTTCCGTTGGAAGCACAACACTACTTCTTCAAGATTGCATGGAAATCCACTACTTCTGTGTGCATTTTCTTTTACTGCTGAGACTTTGAGAAAAACACTGCAATGTTACTGTGATGAATGATCAGGACTGTCTTTATGGACTGTGAGAAAGTTTAGCTTTTGACCAACATTGTATCAATAAGTGTGTGCATTTGATATCTTTGTTATTGTAATTATGAAAAATTTTATCAAATCATTATTGGCCACTGCCCAAAACAATTTGTAAAATTTTTTGTGGGGAGCATTGGGGGTATGTAAGTAGGCTGTTTAGGTTTTTTTATTGGTAATGCCACCTCTGTATGAAAATCACTGGCTGTGCTGTGTGCAGTCTGTGGCTGCTTTGCATTGTTGTAATACTCGCCATTGTAGTGTTGGGCAGCTGGGCTGTTAACAGCGCGTAGCGTTGCGCAGTTGGAGGTGAGCCACCAGCAGTGGTGGATGTGGGGAGAGAGATGGCAGAGTTTAGTAATTTGTCATGAACTGCTATATATATTATGACTATTAAGGTAAATACATTGTTTGTTCTCTATTAAAATCTTTCATTTGCTAACTATGCCTATCAGTAGTTAGTGCCTTCCGTAGTTTGAATCTTTTATTTAGCTGGCAGTAGTGGCGCTCGCTGTACTGCAGTAGTTCGAGTAACGAAGATTTTTGCGAGGTAAGTGATTTGTGAAACGAATAGGTTAATGTTAGTCAGGGCCATTCTTTTGTAGGGATTTTAGAAAGTCAGATTGCGTTGCGCTAAAAATATTGTGTGTCAGTTTAAGGACAGTCGTGTATAATTGTTCAAAGGGGACGTTTCACACAATCCAAATCATCATAAGCCGGAAGCTTTCTCAGTTTCCTTGAACTGGTGTACAAACGATTGGCAAACCCCATCTCTACACAAAGGCGTCTGCTGAATGCCATTTCCAGTCCTGACCTGCTTCCTTTCTGTTACAGTTTCTACGGCCATCTCCAGACTCACAAGAATATTTACCAGTGTAACTACAATTGAATATTAGGATTGCAGCTGGAGTCTGACACTGAACAATGTACTATATGTCTCCCCTTTACGACCATGGTTGTGGAATGAATTTCAGTAGCTATAACGCACATAAGTTTCTACATCAAAAAAATCTTTCATTCCCCTTATGATTATGAATGTGCTGAATCTATACCTCCCTTATGATAGGACCCACAGTAAATACCACCAGACATGCGCACATATTGTTTTGTAGGTTGGGCAACCACAGCACAACTTTGACATTTATTCAAAGAAAATTCCGCACTGGCTGTATCATTCATACAGCCAGTACGCGTTTTTCTTTGGAAAAAAACTCGCACATATACCACGAAGGCTCTTGTACAAAGGCTAGGTCGGTTCCCCTCGGAAAAAAGGTGACATTGTTTCTGGCCCTGACGTATTTGCTTGCTTGCTTGCTTTCTACACCCATCTCCAGACTCTGGGATTAGGAGAACACATGTATTTTCACATGGTTTTCCAGAATATTATACCATTTGCGCGATACTGCTCGACATCAATCACATAGGAGCACACTACCGATCGGTCGCGCGACATAGTTACGAAGATATATACTGGAAATTAACACACGTCCATACTGAATCTTGTCAAATTTTCACCTGATCACGAAAGGTATCCAGCACATACTGACTGATAGTTTGCTATTCGGCCATCTAGAGGACGAGATGGTTAATTCAGCTACATTCTTGCATCCCAATAGGTCATTCAGATAGCTGCTAAGTACTGGGGCAACCTGTGTTCTGGTGCAAAGTACCGTTATCCCAGATGGTAATGATGACGTCATCCAAGGTGGCGGCGATGACGTCATCCGAATTGGCGGCCGTGACGTCATCCAAGAAGGCGAATTTTGGTAGGAAATTGCCATGACTGCCTACCTGCCCCTCCCCCATAAAAATGGCAGGAAGTTCAAATTACAACAGGATAGTGCATCACACCTCTACTAACCTAAGAAAATCACAGGAAGATAGGTCACTTGGGCTACCCCCACTAACCTAAGTCACCCAACTGCAACCTCTTCCTATGAACTGGTATCGAATTTGAATTTTGGCAGTAAAGAAAGGTCAATTCGTGTATCTCTATTAATGTAACAAAATGGCGCCAAAGGAAGGACACTTGGACCAATCTCAATCACCCAACACCACCTCCTCCTAAGGATTTGTGGGAAAAGGACTCGACCAGTGCTGGATATAGCCCTTTATTCAAACAATTTCATGCAGCACAGCCATCTGGTGTGTTCACCATGAGGTCCAGACTCCAACTGACCTAGTGCACAGTACCACCACCAGAGGGTGATCTCATCTGTGATGTAATCCAAAATGGCGGTGGAGTATTGCAACAAACAATGTCTCCACCAACAGATCTAGACTCCAACTGACCTAGTACACAGTACTGCCACCAGAGGGTGCTGTCATCCCTCCTGTGATCAAATCCAAGATTGTGGGGGGAATGGCACGAAAATGACTCAGCATGCACTGAGCTGCTGGGGGAGTGAGGAAGGAGTGTGCTCTATTGATTTTGGAATATTTTATTTGAGGCTAGAGTATGTTTATCACACTGACGCAAAACACTCGCCCTGATGTGCTTGGGGTCACAATACACAGTCTGAAGACCTGTAAACTACTTCTAAATAATGCACTTCAGACATACAAACAACTCCTAATTTACCGAAACAATTTCAGTACAGACCTGCCAACTGCTCCTAAATAAATCAGTACACATCCATGGAGACACGAAATCAACTCATATATTGTCCAAATAGCGCATAGCACAGATACTCACAAAATAATGCAACAGACACTCAATCAATTCACACAAGCATCGCCTCCCCACCCCATCCAGTAGAGCGCACAGAAGGCTAATGACTGCCCCCGCAAAGTGACGCAACCATCAGCTGCCAAACAACACACAGACCCCCGTTAGAGTCCCAAATGCATGAGGCAATGGCATGCCTTTGATACCCGACACCTGAGAAATTCCTATTAAAATACGTGGTCACCTAGACACCAGTGCTAACATGACCAAGCAGAGGTGCTGGACGCAGGTAAAAGTTGCCTCTACTTTCGAGTATACAGTGACGGTTATACTGTCGTCACAGAGCTCTAACGTGCACTCCCCCAGACCCCTTACACGAGACGCCTCTGGGCACCACATGTCTTTATCATTGATGACAAAGTAGCACAGTTTGCATTGCTCCTAACGCTAGATGAGACAGTGGGAAAATCCTGCTGAACCCCCCAGCATGACTGACGCAATGCCCTGAAGTGCACATGCATAGCTACAAACCATCGCAAGTGCATCTACCAATGTTCTCAAACTTATACTGATGTCACGTGACTATGTAAAAATTAAGAATGTAGTCGACCTCAAGGAAATTGTATAGTGTCCCAGAAATAGTTAAACCTCGCTTTCTTGATGTCCCAGGTTGTATGCACGAAAGTTCTTTCCCTAACTGAACCTGTTTACGAAAATAACACAGAATAACGTCAAATACAGTCTTCCTCGCTGACCAAATGTGGTATCCAGTCCATCACATGTTACACTTCCTGCTTTCAACACACATACACAAATATTCCCTCCGCTATGTAGCAGCTCGTATATCCCAACACAAAGGATGTGAATGAATCGAGCATTATGATTGGCTCTTATAGAATTTACATGCCGAATTACTGTTGCCGCCAGTATCTAAGCACCGTCCAACTTTTTACCATCAGCAGGCGAGAATTTCAGCGGTTATTTTACACTGATCGCTAAACTGCATTGACAGTTAGTCCTGCAAAGTCGTCTACAGATCATCAAGTACATATGAGATTCACAAGAATATTGGAAGCAGGAAGATATTTACAAGTGTAACTACAATTACATATGATGATTGCTGCTACAGTCGATAGATGTACAGGTAATGTCTCCTCTTGACAACCGTGCTTCTGGAACAAATCCCAGTATCTTAGTCCACATAATTTTCCACGTAAAAATCTCTCTCATAACCTCGCAGTTATCGATGTGCTGAATATACACGTCCCTCACAATAGGACACACAGTCATCCTCTCTAGTCATGCCACAACGTAAACCATAGTAACATTACAAATATGCTCATTTTACGCTATGTAATCCACAGTAACTTTACAATGCAATAAATGCACATTTTACGCAAACAGTACAGTTATCTTTTATATCCATACAGCACCAGAAAAATTATGGTATGCCTACACTCACACTGGCTGCATGTCACGATGCTCCTCAGACCTAGGGAAGCACTGTGAACCTTTTCTTTCTTTCTACAGACATCACATTCGGCGACAATAAACTATTTTACACTGATCACCATATTGCACCAACAACTAAACCTCGCAAAGTGCCATACATATTGTCAGATATGGAAAGGCTCATACTCAATTACACTACTCTCCCACTGAGGACAGGAGCTTGAATATTAGAGTGTGAAAGTGATCTCCAAGCCAGAAATATATCACCACATACCGTGTCGATGTAGTAAACATACAATTCATATCCTCCACCATACAAAATCACTGCTTTTACATCAGAGCACCCTCAGCGGGCCGAAGTTGCTCTCAGAACTGTTCTACAAATTCACGATTGTTTTCCCTCGGCACAAACGAGTTACTGTTAGTGCTCCAAACCTGCTTCCTTGCTTGATCGCTTTTCTATGCACATCGCAAAACTTGTGGATCACAAGAACACACGTATTTTCGCATGGTTCGCCATAATATTATACCATTTTCGCTGTACTTCTCGATATGAAGCGCTAGGCAGCATCCTACCGATCGCTAGTACAATGTAATTCCCATGATATAGACTGTAAATTATTTCTCTACAAACCTCAAACTATAGCGAGCTGCAGCATGCTGTAAACCAGTGAGTAACTAGAAACAACTAGAGGAAACTGATATTTCCACTCACAAATACCAATGTCAGTGATGTAACAGATTCCATATCACCCCTATAATTTACAAGCCAACTAAGGTGTTTTTTCCACATGCTATATGCACATAAAACAATCGATCTTCTCTCAACTAAATAAATATGCAAAATGTGCAGAATCATTCAGCAGAACAATTTACATGGGAGGGAATGACGGTCCAGTGAAAACCCATCTCCATACACAATCTTCTCAAATTTCCACTTGATCACGAAAGCCACCCAACGCATACTAAGAATTAGTTCGCTATTCGGTCGTCTAGAAGACTGCAAAGTTAACTCAGGCACATTCCTACAACAGGTCTCTGCATTCGGATGACTGATGCTGTTAATAGGAAACGTGCATCATTCCCACCACAGACCATTCATACATGGAATGATTCTAGGAGGCCAGTCACATATATGTTTTATCATTAAACTTACAATTAAATGTTACGATTGCGCTCACGATTGAATGGCATTCGACAATGAGCAAAGTATCGGAAATGCACTCTGCTGGAGGCTGTGGCTCTGGAAATGGAAATATCTGTACCTTCCTTACGACTGGACATAGTCATCTCCTTTACACATGTCAGACCACAAACACGTACATTTTAAGCCTGATGCTCAAATACGAACATATCACGTAGCCTCCACTACTACTAAGTATAACACTTGAACAATACATGATTCCACATGATGCAAAATAATACTGACCGAAAGTCAATGATGGGTGGCCATGTCTCTTAGGTTTATCTTGCGACTGCTACAACTGTGTCTTAGAAAGAGAGACATAATCGGCCAGATGTTAAAAAAACCTGATCGCAACACCTACTGCATGTTACTGTCGCAAGCAGTCTTGGTTCTACAGCTGCACACAAGTATCCATGTTAAAAGCTATACCCGCTGTACAAATCAAGGTACAACATTACCTCTGAATGAGGTGGTTTTTTCCAGACAAACACCGTGACTGTGATTGTAGGAATGTGTATTATCATACCAACACATAGACCACAGTGCAACCTCCAGATAAAATTACGGTATCTTGAAACTGATTTGGCTAAGGAACGTGGTATGTAAGCAGTATTTGAGATTCCCTCACACTGCCGTAGCTAGTTAGTTCTATTGTATTTGTTACGCATTTTGTCTTGATACCATATCAGAGGTTCCACGGCATATGCACCAAGTTATGATTGAGGTCTGAAGAAAACATACACTAGCTTCTCAGATCTCTAGTGTTGTGCACTACTCAATCATATTTCTGGCACTCTCATATCTCGCAATGAATCACCTTCCTCGAACCTGTGTGCTGCGGTAAAATTACAGCCAGGTTTTAGTCAGTCCCTATGCATCTTAACAACTCATCCCATTTCTACAGCTTCATGAATGTGATCATTCCATTTTAAGTGGAACTGAGCAGAAGTCGGAGAAAGACATATCCACCACCTTCTGCAACCTGTCTAGAAACAGAACGACCCGAGTTACTGCAACAGGACCTTTTCTGACACATGCAATGTGGTACATCTCCAAACTAGATACAGATACTACAGCCAGAAGCAGATCAGCGTCCACTCAAATCAATCAGCCCACAATGCTAAAATCGTTATTCTCTACCCCCCAACAGAGAAAAATTACGAACTATAAAAGTTCCACTAACTTCATCCACTATATAGGTCACCTATGCACTGATGCAGGTGCAATGATGCATAGCTGTGGTGCAGTCCAGCACAGAGACAGAGATTTTGCAGTGCTTCTCAGAATAGCTGCCTATGCGGGACGATCCTATTAAATATACAGCTTTTGTCCATTGCAGAAGTGAGTTTAAGGTTTCATCACCCATAGTGTAGAATGATGACCGTATCCCACAGACTATACTGTAGCTCGCAAGAGACGCTCCCTGCAGCTCTGTGTCATTGTTCAAAACATCGTTTTCTAACTTGCGTTATAGACTGCTATACATTTTGTTTTTCTCCCATGACTTTGAGGTCTGTCTCAGGTCCTAAACTGGCATTAATATGCTCTGATCCATGGCCTCTCACAGATAACTAGACATCGCACAGTGTAAATCATTTTTTTACTGCAGCTGCCATAACACACGACACACAATGGATGATTTTAAATAAAAGACAGTTACAACATAAGGAAACTAGAAGAGTTTGCTCACGTTGTGTAGAGTCTCCAAACTACAGTCTCAAAGTGGTTGACGACATCTACATTTAGACTCATCTCTCACACTGACAGAATAGCTGATGGCTCTGCATTCCCTTTCGACTGATTCCTCATATTGCACTCATGTATGCGATCACTGTTTCGGTGCTAGCAACCCCCAGAAGATGAGACCCATCCACAAAACTTTCCCCAACTCGAACAAGCGTTGTCAGTCAATCATTATGTGGTAACCAACAGTGCACCAATGCGCAGATGGGATGGGAAAGACAACGCCGATGTACTGTGATCATAAGCATCACAGATGATAACATGAACAATTTTAGCAGTTTTACAGTAACTCCAACAGCTGTCAATTACATGTTTCCACAATTTCAGTATCATAGCTAAACCACCCCTCTTCACTTTGTGAGTATAATTGCAAATGTGGATAGATGACTGTGCAGTACATCCATTCAGTGTTAATCCTCGAACACATAAATCATTAAAGTATACCAGGCAGTGCTCCCCATGTTTCTAACACCACGAGCATAGTGATTAATTTATGATCTATCTCTCTGTGTATGGGAGTTACAGAGCATTCTCGCTGTCTTAGAGTAAAATTAGAGTGAAAGACCCTCCTCACAATGTTATTGACCAACCCGCCATGCAGCACCGTTCCCGAATTAATCTGCAACCGACCAGAAGAAGACCGCTACACTCCACATCTCGTGAATGAATGGAGCTTTCCAAGTCCTCACCCATCTTAAGAGGCGTCCATGTTGAGGAGCTTAGCACTCCGTACTGATGTATAGTAACAGATTTCAAAGTGTTGTGACATAATAGCAGACGGTTAAGAAGAAGAACAAGAAATGAATGATTTTTATGCATGATGGAACTCCAGATGATTGGAGCTTGCATTTTTATGTAAATCAACCAGCTCTAAAGTATTGTCTACTTGTCTACTCTATTGTTC
Organism: Schistocerca piceifrons; assembly: GCF_021461385.2. Classification (NCBI taxonomy): domain Eukaryota; kingdom Metazoa; phylum Arthropoda; class Insecta; order Orthoptera; family Acrididae; genus Schistocerca; species Schistocerca piceifrons. Next base: position 35,785,659 of record NC_060140.1, read on the forward strand.
TAGAGTCTAGGTTCGGTACTTGGAAGGTGTTGTGTACATAGTTGCCACTAGCGCGCCCCGCTAAGCACAACAGCGCAGGCGCAGCGCTCGTCCGTCTCCGCACTACGAGATTGCGCTGCCTTAGAGATGGACCAAATTCTGCTTCCGCCGATCTGCGTATTAATATGAAACGCAGCCCATGAGATTGCTGCTAACGTAGAACCTTTTCTCCTTGCACATCACACTCTCGCAGTGATACATGAATGCACGAGGTATTATAACGAGTGTACAGACCTCTGATTAGTCAGTCTGCATTTATCTGCACCAGTCTGTACCAGTCTGCATTTGTCTCCACCAGTCTGTACCAGTCTGCATTAGTCTGTACCAGTCTATAGTCAACTTTCAGTCTGCGCCTAATAAGATTATCATATTCCTGTACATAGCCATGAAGATGAATGTCAAGTATGAGAGATATGTGAAAATAAGATTAACGTACCAAGACGAAAGGAACTTCAGATTGTCAATTGTAAACGACATCCAGACTCAAGTTAGGTAATGTCTATGCTTTTTATTATTTGAATAAATGTGTACGAAAATTAATCAAGTTCTGTTTAAAGTTGGTCACCGTCAATCTGCTACTTTAAGCGTGCAAGTGGCATTTCTATCGTCTGACCTAACGGCAGAAGATAAAAACGCCACGATAAGACAACAGGACATATTGCTGACACTCGCCTACTTCGTTAGAGCGACAAGTCAAATAGTCTGATGGTGTGTGTACCGGATGTCTTGCAGTACGCACACCACAGAAGGTATGGGTAAGAGGGAACATAAACACACGCACTCCTAAGGCTACAACGTTCTGCACTTAAAACAGGCTATAATGATACATCGCCTACGTTTACTACCTATTGCTCATGTGGAATGTAGTGCAGTGAATATTCCAATGTGAGAAATATATTTCAAGCACATGACATACATCCTTCTTTCCAATTTCTCTACAATAAACTATGGTATCGAACTGTAAAACGAAATATCTACTTCCGTAAGACATTTACTCTGCGTGATACGATCACAATATACACTCCTGGAAATTGAAATAAGAACACCGTGAATTCATTGTCCCAGGAAGGGGAAACTTTATTGACACATTCCTGGGGTCAGATACATCACATGATCACACTGACAGAACCACAGGCACATAGACACAGGCAACAGAGCATGCACAATGTCGGCACTAGTACAGTGTATATCCACCTTTCGCAGCAATGCAGGCTGCTATTCTCCCATGGAGACGATCGTAGAGATGCTGGATGTAGTCCTGTGGAACGGCTTGCCATGCCATTTCCACCTGGCGCCTCAGTTGGACCAGCGTTCGTGCTGGACGTGCAGACTGCGTGAGACGACGCTTCATCCAGTCCCAAACATGCTCAATGGGGGACAGATCCGGAGATCTTGCTGGCCAGGGTAGTTGACTTACACCTTCTAGAGCACGTTGGGTGGCACGGGATACATGCGGACGTGCATTGTCCTGTTGGAACAGCAAGTTCCCTTGCCGGTCTAGGAATGGTAGAACGATGGGTTCGATGACGGTTTGGATGTACCGTGCACTATTCAGTGTCCCCTCGACGATCACCAGTGGTGTACGGCCAGTGTAGGAGATCGCTCCCCACACCATGATGCCAGGTGTTGGCCCTGTGTGCCTCGGTCGTATGCAGTCCTGATTGTGGCGCTCACCTGCACGGTGCCAAACACGCATACGACCATCATTGGCACCAAGGCAGAAGCGACTCTCATCGCTGAAGACGACACGTCTCCATTCGTCCCTCCATTCACGCCTGTCGCGACACCACTGGAGGCGGGCTGCACGATGTTGGGGCGTGAGCGGAAGACGGCCTAACGGTGTGCGGGACCGTAGCCCAGCTTCATGGAGACGGTTGCGAATGGTCCTCGCCGATACCCCAGGAGCAACAGTGTCCCTAATTTGCTGGGAAGTGGCGGTGCGGTCCCCTACGGCACTGCGTAGGATCCTACGGTCTTGGCGTGCATCCGTGCGTCGCTGCGGTCCGGTCCCAGGTCGACGTGCATGTGCACCTTCCGCCGACCACTGGCGACAACATCGATGTACTGTGGAGACCTCACGCCCCACGTGTTGAGCAATTCGGCGGTACGTCCACCCGGCCTCCCGCATGCCCACTATACGCCCTCGCTCAAAGTCCGTCAACTGCACATACGGTTCACGTCCACGCTGTCGCGGCATGCTACCAGTGTTAAAGACTGCGATGGAGCTCCGTATGCCACGGCAAACTGGCTGACACTGACGGCGGCGGTGCACAAATGCTGCGCAGCTAGCGCCATTTGACGGCCAACACCGCGGTTCCTGGTGTGTCCGCTGTGCCGTGCGTGTGATCATTGCTTGTACAGCCCTCTCGCAGTGTCCGGAGCAAGTATGGTGGGTCTGACACACCGGTGTCAATGTGTTCTTTTTTCCATTTCCAGGAGTGTAGATTTCAGGAGATGTATAGTGTCCACTGTCTATATCCGATCACGGTTCAGGAATAATATGAAGCCTGCATCAGGCCTATATAAAATGATTGTTAGTAGTGGGGGATACCTCCTACAATGAAACAGATAAATACATAGCAGCAGTGTCTGACACGTGAAAATTACAGGTCAGTCCGTCACTAACTCTGTAAACAGCGTATCTGTCAGGCTAATGTGTACAAGGGGATTGCAGTGCTTCACAAGCAGCTAACTTATTTATGACGCTGAAGTCTCGATTTTACACCCAAGATGCGACAGGAGGATGGACTACATCGCATAAATCAAAGTTTGTTTAGAGGAATGTGGCAAGTTTCATCACATATGAGATGGAAGTCCTCTGATGACCGACAGGTGTACCGTTAACAATCACAACTAGACAGTGCTTTAAACCACATGCAGAACATATGCTGCATATCAGTAGAATGCAGGCTATGTCACATGACTGATGCATCTGGACAGAAAAGTCGAAAAATTGACCTGCAGCAACTTCTCCTTCTGTAGAATGCATCAGGCAACCATTAAGTCGTACCTCGTTACAGCTCCATCTCAATCGATCAGTCCATCCACTCCCTGTTATCCTTTTAACACAGATGCAAGAACGTTTAGAGGTGAATGGTTCTCTGTCTTCCTGAAAAGCATCAAATACAGTAGTCAACCAGCTTGCATCACTGGTACCTCAGTAGACACAGCATAATGCTGCCTCAATGGAAAAAAATTGACTGCCTCCCTGATTCCCTTCGTTTCGATGTCGATGTTTTCTCAGATTCCTCTTGCTGCCGCATACTTGTTCCCATGTACAAACTGTTCGGTGCGAACCAGAAGATACGCAAGTACTTCCTCAATTTCCCCGCATTTCGGTGTATATTCGGTCAATTGATACCTATTCCCTCCTCATTTTTCGCAAGTTTATCGATTTTATGTCAGATCTATCCATGCAATCATGACATAACCTCTCATTCTGTGTTCTAAAATTGCTTGTAAATATAGCTCAGCTGTCAACACGTAGCACAAATGCACTGATTGGGAGTCATAATATAGCACTGTACTCGACAGTATCCAGTCATCTTGCTATGTTTTCTGTAGGAGGTATCCCGCGCTGCTAACGATCATGCAGTCATCATAAAATTTCTGAACCGTGATCGGATGTGAACAGTGGACTCTATACATCTCCGGAAAGCTATATTGTGGTCGTGTCATGCAGAGCAAATGTTTTACGGAAGCAATTTTTTCGTTTTATGGTTCGATAAGATAGTCTCCGGGCGGGGACTACTCAAGAGGATGTCGATATCAGGAGAAAGAAAACTGGCGTTCTATGGATCGGAGCGTGGAATGTCAGATCCCTTAATCGGGCAGGTGGGTTAGAAAATTTAAAAAGGGAAATGGATAGGTTGAAGTTAGATGTAGTGGGAATTAGTGGAGTTCGGTGGCAGGAGGAACAAGACTTCTGGTCAGGTGACTACAGGGTTATAAACACAAAATCGAATAGGGGTAATGCAGGAGTAGGTTTAATAATGAATAGGAAAATAGGAACGCGGGTAAGCTACTACAAACAGCATAGTGAACGCATTATTGTGGCCAAGATAGATACGAAGCCCACACCTACTACACTAGTGCAAGTTTATATGCCAACTAGCTCTGCAGATGACGAAGAAATTGAAGAAATGTATGATGAAATAAAAGAAATTATTCAGATTGTAAAGGGAGATGAAAATTTAATAGTCATGGGTGACTGGAATTCGGGTGTAGGAAAAGGGAGAGAAGGAAACATAGTAGGTGAATATGGATTGGGGCTAAGAAATGAAAGAGGAAGCCGCCTGGTAGAATTTTGCACAGAGCACAACATAATCATAGCTAACACTTGGTTTAAGAATCATGAAAGAAGGTTGTATACATGGAAGAACCCTGGAAATACTAAAAGGTTTCAGATAGATTCTATAATGGTAAGACAGACATTTAGGAACCAGGTTTTAAATTGTAAGACATTTACAGGGGCAGATGTCGACTCTGACCACAATCTATTGGTTATGAACTGTAGATTAAAACTAAAGAAACTGCAAAAAGGTGGGAACTTAAGGAGATGGGACCTGGATAAACTGAAAGAAACAGAGGTTGTACAGAGTTTGAGGGAGAGCATAAGGGAACAATTGACAGGAATGGGGGAAAGAAATACAGTAGAAGAAGAATGGGTAGCTTTGAGGGATGAAGTAGTGAAGGCAGCAGAGGATCAAGTAGGTAAAAAGACGAGGGCTAGTAGAAATCCTTGGGTAACAGAAGAAATATTGAATTTAATTGATGAAAGGAGAAAATATAAAAATGCAGGCAAAAAGGAATACAAACGTCTCAAAAATGAGATCGACAGGAAGTGCAAAATGGCTAAGCAGGGATGGCTAGAGGACAAATGAAAGGATGTAGAGGCTTATCTCACTAGGGGTAAGATAGATACTGCCTACAGGAAAATTAAAGAGACCTTTGGAGATAAGAGAACGACTTGTATGAATATCAAGACCTCAGATGGAAACCCAGTTCTAAGCAAAGAAGCAGAAAGGTGGAAGGAGTATATAGAGGGTCTATACAAGGGCGATGTACTTGAGGCCAATATTATGGAAATGGAAGAGGATGTAGATGAAGATGAAATGGGAGATATGATACTGCGTGAAGGGTTTGACAGAGCACTGAAAGACCTGAGTCGAAACAAGGCCCCCGGAGTAGACAATATTCCATTGGAACTACTGACGGCCGTGGGAGAGCCAGTCCTGACAAAACTCTACCATCTGGTGAGCAAGATGTATGAAACAGGCGAAATACCCTCAGACTTCAAGAAGAATATAATAATTCCAATCCCAAAGAAAGCAGGTGTTGACAGATGTGAAAATTACCGAACTATCAGTTTAATAAGTCACAGCTGCAAAATACTAACACGAATTCTTTACAGACGAATGGAAAAACTAGTAGAAGCCAACCTTGGGGAAGATCAGTTTGGATTCCGTAGAAAGACTGGAACACGTGAGGCAATACTGACCTTACGACTTATCTTAGAAGAAAGATTAAGGAAAGGCAAACCTACGTTTCTAGCATTTGTAGACGTAGAGAGAGCTTTTGACAATGTTGACTGGATACTCTCTTTCAAATTCTAAAGGTGGAGGGGTAAAATACAGGGAGCGAAAGGCTATTTACAATTTGTACAGAAACCAGATGGCAGTTATAAGAGTCGAGGGACATGAAAGGGAAGCAGTGGTTGGGAAGGGAGTAAGACAGGGTTGTAGCCTCTCCCCGATGTTGTTCAATCTGTATATTGAGCAAGCAGTAAAGGAAATAAAAGAAAAATTCGGAGTAGGTATTAAAATTCATGGAGAAGAAATAAAAACTTTGAGGTTCGCCGATGACATTGTAATTCTGTCAGAGACAGCAACGGACTTCGAAGAGCAGTTGAATGGAATGGACAGTGTCTTGAAAGCAGGATATAAGAGGAACATCAACAAAAGACAAGGATAATGGAATGTAGTCGAATTAAGTCGGGTGATGCTGAGGGAAATGGATTAGGAAATGAGACACTTAAAGTAGTAAAGGAGTTTTGCTATTTGGGGAGCAAAATAACTTATGATGGTCGAAGTAGAGAGGATTTAAAATGTAGACTGGCAATGGCAAGGAAAGTGTTTCTGAAGAAGAGAAATTTGTTAACATCGAGTATAGATTTAAGTGTCAGGAAATCATTTCTGAAAGTATTTGTATGGAGTGTAGCCATGTATGGCAGTGAAACATGGACGATAAATAGTTTGGACAAGAAGAGAGTAGAAGCTTTCCAAATGTGGTGCTACAGAAGAATGCTGAAGATTAGATGATAGATCACATCACATCACATCACATCACAACTTGACCAGAAGGAGGGATCGGTTGGTAGGACATGTTCTGAGGCATCAAGGGATCACCAATTTAGTATTGGAGGGCAGCGTGGAGGGTAAAAATCGTAGAGGGAGACCAAGAGATCAATACACTAAGCAGATTCAGAATGATGTAGATTGCAGTAGGTACTGGGAGATGAAAAAGCTTGCACAGGATAGAGTAGCATGGAGAGCTGCATCAAACCAGTCTCAGGACTGAAGACCACAACAACAACAAGATAGTTTTACTCAGTTCCGACTTAAATTTGAATGATCACATGCACAAAGAAGCAGAAATGGCAGCAGGTGCATAGGCAGAGCGACTATCGAAAATTTTACTGTAGCAGATAGGTTCGGAAAAGGTGACTCGTTTTGACTTATGAGAGTGCAAGAAATATGATTCACTAGTGGTTGTAATCATTGAAGGACTTCTCCATCAGATACAATGCAGGTATGTGGTTGAATGAAAAGACTTCATTCCAAATCATAGACATCATTTCTAATGAAAGCGTAGTACTAGAATCTAAACAGCTAGTGTACATTTCTTATAACTTCAGTCGGCACACCATCTACTGCTTATGATACTTCTCAGTCAACCATCGCCTGTACCCCATTCAATACCAGTGACGTGGTATCGAGACAGAATGTATTACAGCCGGCCGAAGTGGCCGTGCGGTTAAAGGCGCTGCAGTCTGGAACCGCAAGACCGCTACGGTCGCAGGTTCGAATCCTGCCTCGGGCATGGATGTTTGTGATGTCCTTAGGTTAGTTAGGTTTAACTAGTTCTAAGTTCTAGGGGACTAATGACCTTAGCAGTTGAGTCCCATAGTGCTCAGAGCCAACCAGAATGTATTACAAATACTGGAGAAATATCTAGCGGCGGCATGGAGTTGCAAATACTGGTTTCAGACCAAGTTCCTTAGCTGAATCACTTTCTAAATTCAGTAATTTTATTACGAGACTGCACCATCGGCGACATGTGAGTGCACTGTTAGTCCGATATTATATACTCCGGCGATCACCGTCTGTATTCAGTGTTCCGGTATTTGTGTGGAAAAACCACTTCATACGGAGTTATGCCATACCGCGTTTTATAGTGCCTGTATAGCTTTTAACATGGATACTTGTGTGCATCTGTAGAATCAAAACCGCTTGTGATAGCAATATGGTCGTGTTTTTAACATCTGGTGGTTTGTAAGAAGATTACATCTCTCATTCTAGGACAGAGTAGTACCACTCACAAGAAAATCTTACGAGACTTTCCAACCATCGCTGATTTTCGGTGAGTAATATTTCGTATCACTGGCAATCAGATATTGGCGGAGTAATATACTTAGTAGTAGGGAATGCATGATAGGTTTGCTTTGAGCATCAGGCTTATAGAGTATGTTTGTGTGTTCTGACATGGGCAAAGTAAATGACAATGTCCAGTCGTAAGGAAGCTATGGATCTGACGTGGAATACTGTGACAGCAAGGGGGAAAGTATGTCAAGTTATAAGAATGGCACAGATATTTCCATTTCCAGAGTCACAGCTGCCAGCAGGGTATATTCCCAACACTTCGCTCATTGACGAATGTCGTCCAATTGAGACAGCGATCGTAATGTTTAATTGCAAGTACAGTGATAAAATACATATGTGGTCGGTTTCCTAGGTCGATTTTGTCTGCGCCTGTGGCGTCTGGCGGGAATGATTCAAGTTTCTTGCTAACGGTAGGAGCTGTCCGAGTGTAGAGACGTGTTGGGGTGCAAGAATGTAGCTGACTTAACCGTGTCCTCCCCTTGACGGCCGAATGGCGAATAATAGTACGTGTTGGATAGGTTTCGTGATCGCGTGGAAATTTCAGAAGATTCAATACGGACGTGTGTTTGCGCTGGACCATTATTCCCTCCCATGTAAACTGTCCGATTGACTGCTTCTACACTTTTCGCGCCTTTATTTAGTTGAGAGAACATCGATTGTGGTATGTGCATCTAGCAGGTGTAAGACAAGAAGAAGACACGATTGCACGTTCTCTAGACATGAGAAACACCTTAGTTGACTTTGTAAATGATAGGGATGATTTTGAATCTGTTACATCACTGACATCGGTATTCGCGAGTGGAAATATGTTTCCTCTATTTCTTTTTTTTTTTTTTTTTTTTTCGAGTTTTCACGGAAAGGTCTTCCAGACAGGATAAGTTTCAATTTACTCAATGGTTTACAGTACGGTCCACCTCCCTAAAGTTTCAGGTTTCTAGAGAAATAATTTCCAGTCCATATCTTCATAATTATGTTGCACGAGCGATTGGTAACATACTGCTATGTGCTTGATATCGACAAGTATTGTGCAAATGGTATAATATTCTGGCAAACAATAAGAAAATACATGTGTTCTTCTAATCCCAGAGTCTGGAGATGGGTGTAGAAAGCAAGCAAGCAAGCAAACACATCAGGGCTAGAAACAATGACGCCTTTGTTCCGAGGGGAACCGACCCAGCCTTTGTACTACAGCCTTCGCGGTATATGTGCTAGTGTCTGGAGGTCGGTACTGCGTGTTCTATCGTGAGGGAGGTATAGAATCAGCACATCGGTAGTCGTAAAGTGAACGAAAGAATTTTTTACATAGAAAATTATGTGCGCTATAAATAGTGACATTCGTTCCAGAACTATGGATGTAAAGAGGAGATATATCCAGTACATTGATGTCTCAGACTGCAGCAGTAATCTTAATATTTAATTGTAGTTACACTGACAAATATGTGTCTGGCTCCCAATATTCTTGTGAGTCTGGAGATGGTCGTAGAAAGCGTAGCGGCATGTAAGGAGATCGGGGTCGGAAAAGGCATCGTTTGTACACCAGTTCAGAGAGTCCGAGAAAGCTTCCGGCTTATGACAATTTGGCCTGTGGTTCCTCGTGGGCGGACGAATAGTGGACTAATACCCAGTTGCCTTCGGGACTGTGTGCGTTGCGTGTACGAGTACACTCTGCGGAAAGTGGAGAAGAATTATACGATGGGTATTTGCGCTGCGAGTATTGACAGCAGTCGAATTGCTACCACTCAGGTCCTCCCGGGCTGTGGGGGTCGGCCACGGCTGGCTGGCCTGTTCTGGCTGACTTGGGCTTCGTGGGCCATGTTTACGGCGGCAGTTTCCTCTGTCGGTGCTGCACATCGGCACAGTCTGTAGACCACTTTGCGGGGTTTAACTGCAGTACAATATGGCGATCTGTACAAACTAGCTTTTTGTCGCTGAAAGCCTCGTCTGCAGAAAAAACAAAATTTGGACAGTGCTTCCACACTGGCGGCATCGGTAATTTGGAGGGTAAATTCCGTAAGATCCAATCAATATGCTGCATTCATTCACAAGACATCCTTCATGTTCGGGCATAGGTGCCTCTACAAACTGATTCGAGCAAGATGGATGCAAGGTATCTACGGAAAGTTCTGAGAAAGCAATTGTTCAAAGACAAGTTGAAGCGGACCACCTGTCGCTGGAGGGGATGCTGTCACTCGTCCGCCACTGTAGCATTAGACCATCTCCAGACCAGTAGCTGACAACACCAAAAATTCCAGCCATTTTTCTCTTCTATAGGACAGTGCTTCGTATTCTGTTTGCATAATTCTCGCGATCTTCCAGTTTGTGCTTAGACAGTGCTGTTTTCCAAACATCAAGAATACTTCTATGATTAACGGTGTTTTTGCGAGCGTGCACAGACATGATGAGTGCATTTAGCGGTGAGAACGTTTACCGTTTCTGAGACATATGTTGAAAGCAGCACGTCACGATTTCCAGGAAGGGAACACGTGATGTCTCGTTAGATCCATCAGGAAGAATGCGTTTGGTGTTATTCTGTGCTATTTTCGTAAACAGGTCCTTTTACGGCAAGAATTTCCATGCAGACAAGCTGAGACATCACGAAAGCTCCTACAAAAGCAACGGTTAACTATTTCTGTGACACTTTACCAATTTTGAGAAGGGACTGATGAGTAATGGATGGGCTGTCCAATTAGGATCGCGAGGAAGAATGCAGTCGTTGTAATTCTGGGCTATTTTTCTCAACAAGTCCTGTTATGGCCAGAATTTCTATGCAGACATGTTGAGACTTCCCAAAAGCTCCTACAAAAGCGACCATTAACTAATTCTGCAGTACTTTAGTATTTCTGAGAGGTCAACTTCACACACACGTGACGGCAGTATAACATTGGGAACCTTTTAGCTGCACCTGTGAGGGCGAACCGCTTTGCAAACATCTTGCTGGACGCACAGATACGAAAGGTATGCCTCATTGTATGGTCAATGGCGCCAAGGTGAACAAGTGTTTCGACAGGTATTTCACAGGTGTCAAGTATGATAGGAATGCCGCCCCTTCATCCTTACAGGACCCGAACTGACTCCTGCTCGTGGTTCGGCAGCTGAAGGCTGCATCATCACTTCGCAGGGCCGCTGGTACTTTCCGACTCCTGGCAGCGTGTGCGGACCTATGGAAAGGGAACGACTGGTGCTGCATACTTCGCTATCGATTTTTAACTGTGTAATTACTTGTGTGTTGCATGACAGTATTCCTTGCACAATCGGTATAAAAATAACGACGATCGATTTAATTACTTCTTACGAGCCCTGCATCTTTCCAAACTGCATGGAATGATAAGAGAAATACAGCCCCTGCAAACTGATATTTGTATAAAAATAAACGATATACCCCGCAATTTCCCTTCATGACATCCTTCCTCTCCACCACAGAGCTGCCAGTTTCCTGGTAGGGGAGGGGGCGGGGGCTGGGGATGGGGTGGTGGGGGTGGTGACCAGTTTCCTGAGATTATCTAAATTATTTAAACAATATTCCTTACAATGCAATCGAATTCCCTCCAAATGACCGATCAACTGAGTGTTTTTTCCACCAATTTCCGACTGGGAGGGTGGGAGGGGAGGGTGTTTACCAGAGGGGGAGAGGTTAATTAATTGATAAATTTCATTAAGCAGTCAATCAAACTGATAAGAGTGAGAGGGGCTATGCAAATAACTCAGACCTGAAAGTGTACCTGTAGCAGCGAGAGGGGAGGTATCCTGAGGGTGAAGAGGAGTGGGAAAGGGTGGGGACAATAGGTTAAGTCCCTGTCAGTCAAAATGAAGGATCCCAGCAGAACAATAGGTTAATGACCTGCCAGTAAAAAGAGAACTACAGGTTTGCTTCTGAGTGAATACTTGCCCCTGATGTAGGCAACCCACACTAACAAAATGTGCTGACGTCCTTGTTGCCGTACTACAGATATTCACAGCTATCCTTGCTGTGTGCAGAGAAGCATAAGGATTTCCATTCTCTCTGTGTTCTGTACTGTCGTATCAACAAACACTGACCCTCACATCTTTCCTCGGCATTAACGTTCTTGTCCGAAAAACATGGCAGGAACAACCACTCCTATCAGAGCACAATCCTTTCTTCTCCACTCCATCCTCCATCATTCAAGTAACTTCTCGCAGTCCGTCTCAGCAGCTGGACCACGATTCTTGAACAACTTTCCAAATTATATTAGAGAGTTATGTAACATCTCCAGCTTCAGACGAAAGATGCTAAAGCAAGAATAAGATTACCATTGTCCTTGTATGCAGTCGGTACATTTGTACAGCCCTCTATCCAATCTGATCTTCCTTATTTTCCAGTATTCTTAGCCAATACAGTATACTTAATTTTTTTTCCCCACTACTTCCTGTATCACAAAACACCTAACTTGTAGACATATAAACTATTCATTCATCTGCCACTATCATTACTTTTACTTACATTGCAATTATTGCCATTATTATGATTATTATTATTACTTTTATTACTATTAGTGGCAGCAGTTTCAGTAGAACAAGTAATGCCAGCATCAACTTTGTTAGTTCATAGTATAATTTACCCACACCACCACTGCAGACACTTAGATAATTTTAACACTAACTGCCATACTAATATTGTTAATCTTTAGAGCACTATGCTGTAATATATACTATCTCTGTGAAACCCTGATCTGATGTAATGGAGGGTGTGATGGTACTTATCAGTTCAGCTTCAAGAAATAGATAAATAAATAAATTAGGAAGAGACCATTAGCACAGGTGATATTGGTATATTTCGACAGAGTGAACATATTTTTTTCAATACAGGATCGTATTAAAGTAATATAAAATATATCGAAATAATACGTTCAGACAGATAATACCTGAAAGAAAAAGAATGTGTTGAGCAGACTCAAATCATTCCCTATTAAAAGTTTTGAGTATAACAAAAATATATGTGGCACTAATGTCGTTCTGCAATTTGGCGTAGTTCTTTGTCTGCCTGTCATATTAACTATATACCTATAAACTAAAAGGATATCGTAGGCAAAGGTGACATATGTGTTATACATAAGTCTTATAGTAGATGGTACAATTTTGAAACATCCCAGTCTTCATCTAGCCTTCCTCCCGTAGAGAAGGAAATACCACAGCCTTCCTTTGTCTTTGAGCATGGGGTGCTTCAGTAATTATTAAATCCAATTGAATATGTCTCGAAATACACTTTAAAAAAGATCGTTGAACAGTAGTTTGCTTCAAGAAGTATAATAAATAAATTGATAAACAACATGCCGTGCTGAAATTCACAAATTGAATATTCACTTGCACAGCAGGAAATGTTAATTAAAATTACAGATTGACACTGCTTTGAAATACTTGGGCGGATAAGCAGATTAGGTGAAGTGTTTGACGCCTCAATGTATATCAAATGTTGCTTTAAACAATTTATTTCAAATACACTCGCACACGAAACACTGCAGTGTTTTCCCGGGTGCACGTGGAATGGAAACACATCGCGTAAATAAATGCATGCAAATACACTCGAAAATACATTGCGCTGGAATATTGTTTATAAAGTGATACTAAAGTAATAAATGAGCGCAAATACACCACATCGAAACTGTGAAGACGATCCTACACCACATCAAGGTATTGCGAAATACACGATCACAGTAGTTTGCTACACGAGGCACGGTCGTAGCCGGGGACCCACGAAGTGGCACGTACGTCAGCTGCCGCAGCTCGCCACGGAGTGAACCGGCGACCGGAAGCGAGCTCTCCGGCGGAATCAACCAGCGCGTCCAGCGCAAAGAACGGATCAGTGGTACAAGTGGGTGTTTCCAGCGTGCGCCAGAACACGTGCACAAAAGTGTGCGAAATCCGTGGCTGGCAGATCAGCACCATCTTCTCCTGCGTGCTCAGACCAGCATTCGTCAGCAGGTGCAGAGGAATGCTGCACTCGTATTGGCTCCCTGGGTGAAATGGTGGTTGGATGGGGTAAAGGTTACATGAATCATCGTCCTGTTGCAGTCGGTCTCATTCTGTCATCGTTAGTTGACCATTGTGGTTGTTTGTATGTTGTTGTTGGAAGAAAAAGAAACACACAATTTGCAGCGATAGCATCAGCAGCTGCAGTAGTAGCAGCAAACGCCTTCACCAGAATAGTCTCCCACGTAAGTGTTCTAACCATTCAGTGCATCTGTGCGCCGCGTAATTTTAGTGTCCCTCACAGCTCCTGTTTACTTCGTTCACATTAGAGGCATACCTCCATACTACCAAGCTTTTGAATGGTTTTCTGCTGTAATTTTAGTGTGTGACGAATTTTTATTCTTAAGCTGGTATTACAGTCCTTCTTTGTTTTCTTGTCGTTTTAGCCTTCATCCCTGAGCTGTTCGGTGATCTAGATCGGCAGCTGGAGGCTGAGAGACTATTGCACCAACAGCCTCCAGCAATAATAATCGAGGCGGATCAGCAAGAACGTAATTGCATTTATTTAATTTTTTTGTAACATATAGCTGTTAGAAATAAAATTATTCACGTAATGTATTGTGGTTCTAGTGACGACAAGGGATGGGGAATGTATACAGAATTATTTTTCGTAACATGGTGTATTCAGTTGTCTGAAATATATTCTTTGCTTTTCGAGGTGCTTCTATGGAAAAGGCAGAAAATGTCGATGCCGAGAGCCAGGAGCCTTCGATTCGGTCTTGTAAGTAGCAGAATAAGATTTTCAAATTCAGTATGTATTTCATATATATGTCAGAGAACTAGAAAATACTATTTTCTGTTTATATTTCAGTGAGCTAAAGAATGTAATGTCTTGTTTACATTTCAGTGGGATACAGAATTCGATTTTCAATACGATTTTCTGAGTGTATCTCTCTAAAATTTTCAAGAAGTAATTAAGTTCAATATCTTATTGTTGTAGATGGCGTCAGCGAGCAAAATAGATAGCCTCAGGGTGGGGATGAAGTACCAGAGTGGGTGCATGCGGTAGCGATTGTTGACGAAGCTGAAAGACAGCGCCATCTCGCCCTTTTCAGGAGGATGAGGAAATACTGGGTTGGGTGGGAGAACAGCTGGATAGCCCAACTGAAATGCTCACTCAAATGGTTCTAATGGTTCTAACCACTATGGGACTTAATATCTGAGGTCATCAGTCCCCTAGACTTGGAGCTACTTACACCTAACTAACCTAAGGACATCACACACATCAATGCCAGATGCAGTATTCGAACCTGCGACCGTAGCAGCAGCGCGGTTTCAGACTGAAGCGCCTAGAATCGCTTGGCAACACTGCTCAGTCCTTGGACGCAGAGTGGAAAAAGTGATTATAACTCAACAGTCGTCGTAACAGCGTATAATTATTATTATTATTCTGAAATGATGTTATTTGTTTAGAGCTTAAAAAATCTTGATTATTGCACTTAATTTTTCTTCGTTATTTCTATGTTACAGAGATATGACAGTTGCCACCAGCACCACAACAACTATTTGTGGCTCGAGTGCGTAGAGCGGTAGTTGCAGAGGAAGGAATGGACCACGCGTCCGTGTGGCATGCTCTGCTGTGCAATGCATCACTCGTGTGTATGCGCGAGGCAGCGGAATCAGCTGCAGCCACTGCAGGGCCGACTCTTCACCATCGCATACCCTCTTGCATCCCTGAGTGATTCAGTTGAAGGAAGTGAAGAAGAAGAAGAAGAACATCAACAATCTCCCACCCACCGAAACGGCAATGTTGGTGAAGACTTGAGCACGCAGCAGCAGCAGCAGAACCACCATCACTGCAACCAGGCTCTGCCACCGCCGCCATCTCATCCTACTCCAGCTCCGACTGTCTGCCCTCGCCGGCAACTGAAGGTCTGTGTACCTCGGTGCACACCCCTCACCCAGAAGGCATCTCCCCCCCCCCAAAGCCATCATCCATTGGGAGGATGCAGTCGTCTCCTAGTTGTAGTGTTGATGGGACCGAATCTGTGGCTATTAGTAATGCTCTTTCCCGTCCTGATAGTGAAGGACATCAGATTAGCGGTGTAGAATATTCGGTGATTGCTAGGGCCTTTGAGGGGCTTATCTCTTTCATTAGAACTGAGAACCAAGGTGGGAGATATCGCAACAGTCAGGTTTCTCGAAGGATCCCTCCCGCTGCTGACAGAACTCCTCAAAGACATAGATGAACCAAGGTATAATGCCATAAAAGCAAGTGCAGTACTCTGCTGTGAGTTGACTAACCCGCCCAAACAGCAGGGCGCTGCTGAAGAGGAAAGCCTGCTCTACATCTGGGATGATAATGGCATTATATCTCAGAGCATGTCAATCGCTGAGTAGTATCATGAATGGACCTTGGTTGCTATAACGGTAGTAGTGTTATGAATGCACCTTGGATGCTAACAGTTCAGTTTTCCGAGATAGAAGTTAGAGGGTGAGCTAAAGCTCTCAGCCAAATACCACATCTCGACATCCATATTCATCTCTATGATCCAAAGGAACGTTCAGCTACATCGAGCTGCCTAAGGATATAGCTGATAAGAAGGTATGTATTAATGTCCATAATAAAGAGGACAACGCTTGTTTTCTACGGTCAATCCTGGCTTGCCAGAGAAATTACAATCGTAAGTCTCACCCCCAGAGCGCATCTCGATACGGAATAAGTCTTAACAGTCATGGGTATTATAACTTTAAGGGTACTGAGTTCCCTGTCAGGACCCAGGAGGCTCAGAATACCGGAATATCCGTTCATGTTTATGGCCTGGAGAAGAAATGCAAGCCAGATGAGCACGACAAGCGTACTGTAGTTGGACCATTCCACTTTTCAAAGTATGCAAGTGAGCGTTATCTTCATGTAAATATGCTCCTCTTCTCTGAAGCTGTAATCAGCATCACTTATGGATCAAAGACATGTACCACCTCCTTTCATTTCCACTGAGTAAACGTATGCATAATCAGCTGGTGCCTAAATTCCTTTTTGGAAGAAAATCATTTAAAAATGCATCTGAAGGGCTATAAATCCATGGAGCTGATTCATGTTGTTATGCCTTCAGAAGTTGAACTTGTTTCAGTTCATTAAAAGCAAGAAAGCACACCACTAGGTGCGATGTCCATTTGTTGTATATGCTGACATCGAATGTCTCCTTGCCCATATCACCCACCATAAAGGGAACCTCTTGGCCTCACATACCATATTCACCCAAAAACATGGACTGTATACAGCAGTGCATTAACTTGTACACCCATATGATTCAAGTCTGAACCGCTAAGAATCTTATGTCAAGGTTAATCCTGTGGTTTGGTTGCTCACTGAGCTAGAAAAATTCTCATGGGATGTTGATAGGCTTTACAGCGCCAACATCCCTATGACAGAATTGGAGGAGTGTAAAAAACTATACATTGATGTGGTTTACTGTCTTATTTGTGAGCCCTCGTTAGATATAAAAGCTGAAACTCCCTGTAGAAGCTATTATCATCATACAGAGAAGTTCCGTGGTGGAGATCACAATGCATCCAATTTGAAGAGTATGACACACATCCGTTTTCTTCCATAATTTAAGCTGGTATCGTGCTCACTTTCTATTTGAGCAGTTTGCTAACGTCAGTACGAAGGAAGGAACATCAGGTCAGTGTTCTCCCTGAGAGTGGAGAGAGGCATATTTCTTCCTTGAAACGATAGACACCAAAAATTACGTTCCGCTTCTTTGACTCTTTACGTTTCATGCTGACTTCAGAAACTTGTTGGCATTCTACATCAGGAGAATATGCATACCCCGATGAGGAAAACTTCCAACTTGTGACTAGGAAAGGAGTTTTCCCTCAAGAGTATCTGGACAGAAAGGCGAAATTCGACGAAACCAGGCTACCCAACATATATGCATTTACCAGTACTCTCACAGGGGATGTGGTAATAAGATGCCGTGAATGTCTGGCCAGAATTCAACATTCCCACTTTGGGTGAATACACAAGACTATACACGGACACCGACGTGCACTTGCTTGCAGATTTTTTTGATAATTTCCTGAGTGTATGCGTGGCCATGTGCTCTAGACCTAACCTTTTATTACATGGCACCTGGGTTGTCATGGGATTTAATGCTCAAGAAAACGAGGGAGAACATCGAACTTTTGATTGACGCTGATATGCTTCTTTTCTTTTAGCTTGAGAATTATAGGGGACTTTGCCAGTGTGTCCTTAGACATGAGAAGGCACTTATGGGTGTGGTGTTCAATGCACCCCTCGATTCAAGTTTTATTCTGTAATGGGAGGTAAATAATTTTTACAGCACGCCATGATGTAGCGACTCCCAGTTGGTGGGTTTCAGTGGGTGCCTGAAAACGAGTTAGAGGGATTAAATGGAAATATAATGGATCTGGCGCCTTGTTCTGATGTAGGGTATCTGGTGGAGACAGAATTCATATATCCTGTTAGTATGCATGAAATGACAAACAACTTGTCATTATGTCCAGAGTAACAAGTTTCACGAGGAAGCACTGTCGCTAAACCGATGAACACTGTTGGACATAAGCAGAGGTGTATAATTAATTATCTTAATCCTCAACAGATTCTTAGCTTAGGGATGGAGCCTGGCAGAATCACCCAGGCTATCTCCTTCAATCATTCCCCTTGGTTGAAGGAGTGTATTGAATTAAATACCGATAAGAGAGTGGGCATGACTAGTGATTTTCAAAAGATTTTTATAAATTAATGAATAATTCCATTTTCGGTAAAATCGTGCTGAATGTAAGAAATGAACGCGGTATTTTGGTTAGGACTCAATTGGATGGACGTTGGGGCGTAAGAGACCAAATTTTAAGCATGTCATCATTTTCAATGAGACCTTGATTGCCATGGAGATGTCGATAGTTTCAGTCGAGTTTACGAAACCTATCTGTTACTCTATGTGTATACTGGACATCTCCAGATTCCATACGCACTGGTTCCACTATGAGTTTGCTAAAACTCATTTCGTGGAACAAAATTTATTTTATATGGAGACAGATAGCTTTATCTCGTGGATGAAGAAACGCAATCAATATGAAGCAATGAAGTGTCATGGTAATGAATACGAAACATCTGAAGCTGCAGCTGGTAATTCTTATGGCGTTGTTCCTCAGAACAAGAAGAATACTGGCTTAATGAAAGATGAGTGAATGGATTTCTGATTGTGGAGTTTGCGAGTCTAAGATCCAAAATATCTGCATATTGTACAGTAGATGAGATGTACTAAGGGTATGCAATGTGCGGCATCACGTGTCATCACAGTCAAAGAGACTACTGGCAGTGCCTGTACAGTGGCGTTCTCAGTGCTCCACTGCAACGTCCGCATATGGAATGACGAACTAGTATTTGATCACAAGGTCATGATGTGACATGGTGCTGTGTGCGAGAGGGATGGTGGACTCCGATGGTATGAATGAGAGAGAGGGAGAGAGAGGGAGTGACTGGCTGAGTGACAGCTTGTGCCAAATAGTATGGCTCTTTTATCATAATGTAAATACTATATGTGTGTGATGTATGGTGCACTTGCATGTGTGATTGCTTATGTGGCTGTGTGTATGTATGTGTGTGTTTGAGTGTGGATGCCTGTGTAAAATGTATGCTTGTGTGTAAATACATTCAGCTTATATATATATATATATATATATATATATATATATATATATATATACTCCTGGAAATGGAAAAAAGAACACATTGACACCGGTGTGTCAGACCCACCATACTTGCTCCGGACACTGCGAGAGGGCTGTACAGGCAATGATCACACGCACGGCACAGCGGACACACCAGGAACCGCGGTGTTGGCCGTCGAATGGCGCTAGCTGCGCAGCATTTGTGCACTGCCGCCGTCAGTGTCAGCCAGTTTGCCGTGGCATACGGAGCTCCATCGCAGTCTTTAACACTGGTAGCATGCCGCGACAGCGTGGACGTGAACCGTATGTGCAGTTGACGGACTTTGAGCGAGGGCGTATAGTGGGCATGCGGGAGGCCGGGTGGACGTACCGCCGAATTGCTCAACACGTGGGGCGTGAGGTCTCCACAGTACATCGATGTTGTCGCCAGTGGTCGGCGGAAGGTGCACGTCCCCGTCGACCTGGGACCGGACCGCAGCGACGCACGGATGCACGCCAAGACTTTAGGATCCTACGCAGTGCCGTAGGGGACCGCACCGCCACTTCCCAGCAAATTAGGGACACTGTTGCTCCTGGGGTATCGGCGAGGACCATTCGCAACCGTCTCCATGAAGCTGGGCTACGGTCCCGCACACCGTTAGGCCGTCTTCCGCTCACGCCCCAACATCGTGCAGCCCGCCTCCAGTGGTGTCGCGACAGGCGTGAATGGAGGGACGAATGGAGACGTGTCGTCTTCAGCGATGAAAGTCGCTTCTGCCTTGGTGCCAATGATGGTCGTATGCGTGTTTGGCGCCGTGCAGGTGAGCGCCACAATCGGGACTGCATACGACCGAGGCACACAGGGCCAACACCCGGCATCATGGTGTGGGGAGCGATCTCCTACACTGGCCGTACACCACTGGTGATCGTCGAGGGGACACTGAATAGTGCACGGTACATCCAAACCGTCATCGAACCCATCGTTCTACCATTCCTAGACCGGCAAGGGAACTTGCTGTTCCAACAGGACAATGCACGTCCGCATGTATCCCGTGCCATCCAACGTGCTCTAGAAGGTGTAAGTCAACTACCCTGGCCAGCAAGATCTCCGGATCTGTCCCCCATTGAGCATGTTTGGGACTGGATGAAGCGTCGTCTCACGCGGTCTGCACGTCCAGCACGAACGCTGGTCCAACTGAGGCGCCAGGTGGAAATGGCATGGCAAGCCGTTCCACAGGACTACATCCAGCATCTCTACGATCGTCTCCATGGGAGAATAGCAGCCTGCATTGCTGCGAAAGGTGGATATACACTGTACTAGTGCCGACATTGTGCATGCTCTGTTGCCTGTGTCTATGTGCCTGTGGTTCTGTCAGTGTGATCATGTGATGTATCTGACCCCAGGAATGTGTCAATAAAGTTTCCCCTTCCTGGGACAATGAATTCACGGTGTTCTTATTTCAATTTCCAGGAGTGTATATATATATATATATATATATATATATATATATATATATATATATATATATATATATATATATATATATATGCACCAACACCATGTGCTGGGAAAGGTTAAAAAATTATAAGAAAGTTAAAAATTGTGCAAAGAATATATAGAAAAAGGTCAAAAATTATTCAAAAACTTAAAAAAATTGTGAATGGACAGAAAACATAGTTTTGCAATGTTTCTCCCTTTAGCACTTCATGGGCATGTGTGACTGTGTGAGTGCATGTGTAAGTAGAATAGTTTTTAAGTTTCACCTAATGCTAGCTGTCCAATTGATACTAGCTATATGTGTGAGTTCCACCCAGTTCATTTTAGTGCCAGGTGTTTGGGATTGACATTTTAAAACCATCCACTTCATTGTATTAATAAATTATTTCAGTTGCTTGAGGTAGAAAATTCTTAGAGCCACCCTCTTAACCATATGAATTAAGTCTTCTGTTTGGGTGGAATATCACTAATAACAGTATTAGTGTAAGAGAAAATGTGTTTCTGCAATAACTGTAATCAGCACTGCAATGTAATCTGTAAACTTGCACTCAGTTCTGTTAGTGATGTATGGTATATTCAATCAGTACTGCAATGTAAAATAAATTTTTTTTTCATCCAGTACTACTGTTTGTAAAATAAAGAACTCTGAATGTGTATATGTGTGTTAAAAATACTTAAACAGTAACAAGAAATGTAAATTTAAAAGCTGTACTAATTCGTGTACTGTAAAAACGAAATTTGTCAATGTAAAGCTGTGAATTTTTTTGTCTGAATAAAAAAAAAATTGTTAATCGCTACCATACGTCTTTGTTGTTACTTAACAAATTCCTACGCTCACAAATGTATATGAATGCTGTGCAAGATGCACGAGGTATGAAGTATGGGGAAGGTGACGTTTAGAATGGAGAAAAACAAAATACATGGTGAGATGAGACTTTGCCTAGCATGTTGCCCGTACTTGGTTATGAAAACAGATGGGATGTGTGTCCGCTTTCAAAGACATATAGCAAACATGTCTAAAATGATATATCCTGTGCTTGTGGAAAATCACAGGTGCAATATCCAGGCTAAACTACACAGTTCAGGGTGAAACAAAAAAAATCAATAGAAGTACATATATGTTATGAGGTAAAAATTCATTTATTCCTTATCCAACTTAAAAATAATTTTCTTTTTGAATCGATGAAGAGCAGGACACCCATAGAATTACAGGTTCTGAATAGCAGGAAACTTGAAGATTCGACACATCCATGAGATACTCTTCTTCCCCTTCACATAGATGATCGTATCCGTGTGGTAGAATAATCGAAGCGATGTCACCATATCTTTATATGGAATGCCAGGATAATCCTAGTGAATTTCATGGTAGAAATTCATGGAAAAAATTCTGAACTTTTAAAAGTTTCAAACGTTCCCCGTCTGATACACTGATGTTAGGCATTTTCTATGTAATCTTTCTGATTGTGACCATGTTCTCCTCTTGAGCTCCTCGAATAGATGAGTTATTATCCGTTGCACTCCGAACGAGAATGAGTTCCTATTTAACATTCACAGTAATCTGCATCATGTCCTCAAAGTACTTCGTAACTTTTTTTAAAGGTATGGATGCAGTAAATCGTTTGTACTCTGCGACTCCTCTATCCATCGGATCGCAGAAGAACCATTCTGCATTTTCTACACTATACAAGTCCGTGGAAGATGCAGGGACTTATGTTTTAAGGGTTGATGTTATGCTGACATAGACTGTACGGTCAATCTCGGACAAAATTAGTTCACATCGTACCTCTTGAAATAGGTATGCTAAAGCATTACGTGTAAGCTTGGATCCCACTGTTGCGCTGCCATCGGTTTCCTTGAATGATCCCTCCAAATATATGAGACTTGCATAAGGGGGTCAGCGCGTCTTGGTGCTGGATGACATCCCAGTTTCATCATTCCTGTTAAATGTGGTTGAGGCATAAGGTTTATCCAGTCAATAAAACCATGTGTGGAAGAATTAAGTCTGGTTTAGAAGTGATGAGTTTCAAGCGTGTTATGAATGCTGCACGTTGTACACTAAAGTGGCACAGAATCAGGCTTACTCACTACTCTGGAAGATACTGTGAGGGATGTCGAACCATGCTGACTCCAGTCCTGTGACCAACTACACGAGATTTTTCGGTCTCCGATGAACAGTCAGAACAAAATGGTCCCACGGATTCCCGGATCGGTTTAAATCTGGGGATATTGGTGGCCAAGGGAGTAAAGTAAGCTTGTCCTGGTGCTCTTAAAACCGTGTACACACACTTCGAGTTGTGTGACACCTTGCACTGTCCAGCTGATAAATACCACTGTGCCACTGAAAAAACAAACTGCATGTAGGGCGGACACGGTTCCCAAGGATAGGTGCATACTTGTGTTGATCGGAGGGCCTTCCAGTGACGAGATCACCCAGGGAATGCAAGGAAACCATTCCCCAGGAAACACCAGGGCGCCAGCGGTGACCTGCTGGCTGAAGAGACCGTTTCTCAACACTCAGTGGACGTACAGTTGCGGTCTCCGCGTCCAGATTCCAACCTCCGTCGGTGATGAACAGCAGTCGGAATCGGCTGATGAAGCAGGTGTCTCCCGCAGAGGCCCATACGCAGCGACGTTTGCTAAATGGTCGTTGAGGAGACACTACTTCTGGCCTCTTGTTTCATCAGGACGGTGAGTTGCCCGACAGTTGAAAGTTTATTCGTCTGTATACACCACAGCCACCACTCACCCCTGTCAACAATGGCTCATGCTGCACCATGTCTGCCTTGGCCATGGTTTCACCAGGAAGCGTGCGAACAGTTACCAGACTTAGCCACCTCGGAAGTGCCAATGACAGTGCCCCTTCAGACATCGGATACATCGCCCCATATCCGCCTTTTTTTTGTTTTTTGGTCATCAGTCTACTGACTGGTTTGATGCGGCCCGCCACGAATTCCTTTCCTGTGCTAACCTCTTCCACTTTAGCACTTGCAACCTACGTCCTCAATTATTTGCTTGACGTATTCCAATCTCTGCCTTCCTCTACAGTTTTTGCCCTCTACAGCTCCCTCTAGTACCATGGAAGTCATTCCCTCATGTCTTAGCAGATGTCCTATCATCCTGTCCCTTCGCATTATCAGTGTTTTCCACATATTCCTTTCCTCTCCGATTCTGCGTAGAACCTCCTCATTCCTTACCTTATCAGTCCACCTAATTTTCAACATTCGTCTATAGCACCACATCTCAAACGCTTCGATTCTCTTTTGTTCTGGTTTTCCCATAGGCCATGTTTCACTACCATACAATGCTGTACTCCAGACGTACATCCTCAGAAATTTCTTCCTCAAATTAAGGCCGATATTTGATATTAGTAGACTTCTCTTGGCAAGAAATGCTTTTTTTGGCATAGCGAGTCTGCTTTTGATGTCCTCCTTGCTCCGTCCGTCACTGGTTATTTTACTGCCTAGGTAGCAGAATTCCTTAACTTCATTGACTTCGTGACCATTAATCCTGATGTTAAGTTTCTCGCTGTTCTCATTTCTACTACTTCTCATTACCTTCGTCTTTCTCCGATTTACTCTCAGACCATACTGTGTACTCATTCGACTGTTCATTCCGTTCAGCAGATCATTTAATTCTTCTTCACTTTCTCTCAGGATAGCAATGTCATCAGCGAATCGTATCATTGATATCCTTTCACCTTGTATTTTAATTCCACTGCTGAACCTTTCTTTTATTTCCATCATTGCTTCCTCGATGTACAGATTGAAGAGTAGGGGCGAAAGGCTACAGCTTTGTTTTACACCCTTCTTAATACGAGCACTTCGTTCTTGATCGTCCACTCTTATTATTCCTTCTTGGATGTTGTACATATTGTATATGACCCGTCTCTCCCTGTAGCTTAGGCCTACTTTTTTCATAATCTCGAACAGCTTGCACCATTTTATATTGTCGAACGCTTTTTCCAGATCGACAAATCCTATGAAAGTGTCTTGATTTTTCTTTAGCCTTGCTTCCATTATTAGCCGTAACGTCAGAATTGTCTCTCTCGTCCCTTTACTTTTCCTAAAGCCAAACTGATCGTCACCTAGCGCATTCTCAATTTTCTTTTCCATTCTTCTGTATATTATTCTTGTAAGCAGCTTCGATGCATGAGCTGTTAAGCTGATTGTGCGATAATTCTCGCACTTGTCAGCTCTTGCCGTCTTCGGAATTGTGTGGATGATGCTTTTCCGAAAGTCAGATGGTATGTCACCAGACTCATATATTCTACACACCAACGTGAATAGTCGTTTTGTTGCCGTTTCCCCCAATGATTTTAGAAACTCTGATGGAATGTGATCTATCCCTTCTGCCTTATTTGACCGTAAGTTCTCCAAAGCTCTTTTAAATTCCGATTCTAATACTGGATCCCCCATCTCTTCTAAATCGACTTCTGTTACTTCTTCTATCACATCAGACAAATCTTCACCCTCATAGAGGCTTTCAATGTATTCTTTCCACCTATCTGCTCTCTCCTCTGCATTTAACAGTGGCATTCCCGTTGCACCCTTAATGTTACCACCGTTGCTTTTAATGTCACCAATGGTTGTTTTGACTTTCCTGTATGCTGAGTCTGTCCTTCCGACAATCATATCTTTTTCGATGTCTTCACATTTTTCCTGCAGCCATTTCGTCTTAGCTTCCCTGCACTTCCTATTTCTTTCATTCCTCAGCGACTTGTATTTCTGTATTCCTGATTTTCCAGGAACATGTTTGTACTTCCTCCTTTCATCAATCAACTGAAGTATTTCTTCTGTTACCCATGGTTTCTTCGCAGCTACCTTCTTTGTACCTATGTTTTCCTTCCCAACTTCTGTGATGGCCCTTTTTAGAGATGTCCATTCCTCTTCAACTGTACTGCCTACTGCGCTATTCCTTATTGCTGTATCTATAGCGTTAGAGAACTTCTAACGTATCTCGTCATTCCTTAGTACTTCCGTATCCCACTTCTTTGCGTATTGATTCTTCCTGACTAATGTGTTGAACTTCAGCCTACTCTTCATCACTACTATATTGTGATCTGAGTCTATATCTGCTCCTGGGTACGCCTTACAATCCAGTATCTGATTTCGGAATCTCTGTCTGACCATGATGTAATCTAATTGAAATCTTCCCGTACCTCCCGGCCTTTTCCAAGTATACCTCCTCCTCTTGTGATTCTTTAACAGGGTATTCGCTATTACTAGCTGAAACTTGTTACAGAACTCAATTAGTCTTTCTCCTCTTTCATTCCTTGCCCCAAGCCCATATTCTCCTGTAACCTTTTCTTCTACTCCTTCCCCTACAACTACATTCCAGTCGCCCATGACTATTAGATTTTTGTCCCCCTTTACATACTGCATTACCCTTTCAATATTCTCATACACTTTCTCTATCTGTTCATCTTCAGCTTGCGACGTCGGCATGTATACCTGAACTATCGTTGTCGGTGTTGGTCTGCTGTCGATTCTGATTAGAACAACCCGGTCACTGAACTGTTCACAGTAACACACCCTCTGCCTTACCTTCCTATTCATAACGAATCCTACACCTGTTATACAATTTTCTGCTGCTGTTGATATTACCCGATACTCATCTGACCAGAAATCCTTGTCTTCCTTCCACTTCACTTCACTGACCCTACTATATCTAGATTGAGCCTTTGCATTTCCCTTTTCAGATTTTCTAGTTTCCCTACCACGTTCAAGCTTCTGACATTCCACGCCACAACTCGTAGAACGTTATCCTTTCGTTGATTATTCAATCTTTTTCTCATATCCGCCTTACAACAACAAATTCATTGGTTGCCGCGTCCGTTCAACACGTTTTATACACCAGACACTGCCACTGCTGCCATCTGCCATCTGCGAGTGGTTATTGCACATTGACATCGAACATAAGCGGAAGTCACTTTTATGTCACTGGACTGCGCATCACCTAGCAGTGTCTACAATATGTCCCCTGATGTATGCTTATATTGTGGGAGAAACTGGTAAGCATCGGTGCTAGAAACTCTAATTCTATACATACGAATACTGGGAGGAAAGTTGCTGACAATGCGCAGTGTCCTTTTCCCTCAATTCGACTTATTACTGACCTTATATTAGTGCAGTGTGATCATTCAGAGATTTTGAATGCTGTAGTATTCTTTTCCTATACCTATGATCTGTGAGTCAAATGAATTCGAAATGGTAAAATATTAGGGTGTGACCATCTGAAGCAGTCTAAAGTGGAATGATTCCTTAAAACGAAACGCAAAGGAAAAGCAATACACCTGGATCACGTGTTCACACTACTATCTGATAAAGTCACGAGAAATCCATTGATAGAGGGGTGTGGGGGTAAGAAATCTGTGCCGATGCGCTACACCAGTAGCATAGACCAGCAGCAAATATCCAGTGATTTACTAACAACAGTATATTCGAACAGTGGCCGGTCGCTTGTGCCTGTTTATATGCAAGATGTTACATTTACCACCGTCAAGGTGCCTGTGTTAATGATCCATCCTCTGCAATTCACTATAACACACAAACCGATGGAAAACCTGTTTCAGTATAAAAAATTTTAAAATATCAATGCAAAATCGGAAAAAAGTCAAAAGTTTCATTCTCAGTTGACATTAGAATCCCTCAAAGAAAGGTTATCGCAGTTACAGGTACACACCTGAAGAATCAAATACCAAAAATGTGACTCAGCTATGTATAGTTTGAAGTGTGTGATGTCGTGAGGACACGCTGTAAACCCTCAAATCACAAAGAAATAAAATCATGTACGGTCTTTCCTTTACGGTTCATGCACATTTGCTGTCCTCAGTATTGCAGCTAGTCGCTCAGTACATTATATGTGACTATTCACGTAAGAATGTACTGCTGCTGTCATCGCTGGACCGATCTGTGATTATAATTTCGTCACACGATCATGATGACAGTGTCGGTCATGACCCATAAATTTAGACACCCACTGGCACTGCTGACAAAATCGCTTTACGTGGTTCCATTCCAGGTATGTTGAAAAGACCAGTCCCAGCCACATGCTGCTTTATCACAAGATGCATTGTCCCGCCAATATAATAGAAACATCGTCTTCGAACTGTTCTTCTACTGTACGCAGTACAGAACTATGTAGAAAGTGTTCATATCCTTACACATTTAGCGTTTTATTAACCGCAGTAAGGGCACCGCACATTGTCCACGCAAAGTATTACCATCACTTACTCTGTACTTCACAGCTGTTACTACACATGATGGTAGCTAACGTTCTTCGCAAAAATCAAATATTTTTATCGGACTGTCACTGGGTGTAGCGTGATTTATGTGCGACCATCACGGTCCATTCTTTTTAACTCCCTTTGGAATTCACAAATAATGATTCCTTCGGCTTATTTCACGCGATTTTTTTACAACCAGCCTCCCCGTGCTCGACGCTGTCAGTCCATTACTACGTGAAGACGGAAGGAGAATTATAGTGATTTCACACCAACGAAATTTGTAGGAAACTGCAATTTCCGCACGATAACGAAGAATAGTTAACAACCATGAAGGAATCGTTAAATCTGCCTTTTGTTTACGTATACAGTGGTGAAATATGATTGCAGCATCTAATGAGCTGTCCATTAAGAACGTTATTGATCGTGTATCGCACAAATCATTGTACAAGACATGTCCTCACGTTGGTTTCTATAAGGTACTGCCAAATCTTGTTACCTTAGAAAGCTCTCTACAAAGAGAATAAGGGAAAACGAAAGTCAAAATAAATAATAAATTTCTTATGGTCCTTTAATACTACGGTGAATCGTTTTTTCATCTTTGGTACTCTATGCACGTGGATTGGTCGGGCCATTGTGGAACTGTTTCATTACAGACAGTGCGCAGCAGGATGGGCAAAGGTGGTTCCCAAATAGGAGCAAAATGCTTGACGAACACGTCCGTTTGTAAGCAGAGGACAACATACAGCACATATCGTATGGTAGTATTTACCAAACATTTTGAGTGTGCTTGCATTCTCAGAATTTCTCGCAGGGTGCTGTACTTTGCATAACCATATTTTGCATAACTTTCCACCAAAACACACGAGCAGTAATCAAGGATGACTGCTTTTCTAAAAGCATCTTTCCAGTCAAGCATTAGTAAGAACTCTATCATACGATGTAAGCACCACCTAACGCATCGGAAACACCCCGAATAATACACGACAAACGCATTTGAAAATCGTAATCATTTTCCCAGTTTTGTCACCCGGTGACAATCAGTTCTAGTCCATATCCGTCCGGACGACAAGTCGTGTGAATTGTAAGGTTGCTAACATCCCCAGTGGCCTAGCCTACTGCCGACAGCTTAGTGGGAGTGCAGTGGATTTCCACATTTACTGCTACGCGTTTGTATCGTTAGAGCACTAAGAACTCCGACAGACGCGTGAAGGCAGCACCTAACATACATCGCTTGACACCCCTCCGATGCCAGTTGTCTGCCTGCGGGCATCTAGGACTGCTTCTCAGGTATTTGTAGTAAAGGCAGATTCGTAAAAATCTCGGTATATGCGGGCGGGCGCCACCGAGGGTACCGGCAAACTGGGAAACGTTGTATTCACGCAAATGCCAACGTCGTACACCTCCGTCCTCAATTCGAAGGACTGCGTGAAACACGAGGACTAAAAATGCAGATCACGTCCATATTTCGACGAATGGTTTCGAACTACCCCTAGTGGTTCCAATCTTTACGCGAGGGTAAAAGCTGCAATCACACTGCACTCCAGAGGGCTGCGATCGTGTTCAGTGGGGATAGAGTCAGCCCCTCCTTGTCCGTAGAGGACGACTGAAACGTCCGGGGATGCCAGCAGCGCCGAATGCTGTCAGGAACGTTGTCTTGCTCCCCGTCGCACCGAAAACTGTCGTTTTCAGCCGCAAAATGTACGAGAATGAGCGCCGCAGGGAGAAACGACGATTCACTGGCGCTCTTTTTGACACGCTCTGGGACCGTCTTGTGTCGATTCTGAGTGGCGGTGCGTCTGAAATCTTTTGCTCAGCCAACCCGTGGGACTTGAGGGACAGAGAGAGGCTTCAAAGGAGAGGATTAAATGTCAGCAAGCGGGCCGCTATGACTCTCCCACCGTGTGACGCGTCCACGGTGGCGTTTGGTAGCATTTTGGTGAGGACGTGACGCCATTAACCGACCTTACACTTCAGATGAACTTGTGGACTTGGCCTTTCTTTCGCACGTGTCGACACCCTGCTGTCTGAATCACCGCTGAAACCGAAGGCGACGTCGCTGGGCGCCTAGCTTTTGCACCATTCCAGGGGAACTTTATAGGCGCCTTTGAGCAAAAATTCAAGTTACGCGGCACGGTGGGAAACAAATACGGCTGATCCTTTGATTCTGATGCACACTCTACTTCTTCTGCAGCAGGGGACGTTAACTGGAGAGTAATCGTTTCGCCACTGCGAAAGGATATTGTCACGCCTGTCATTCACCGAACACCCGTTATCACAGGCCAACCCACGTGCCTGCACAGATAGCAAAATAGAACGTATTTAATTTCTGTAGGTTTGGTGTCTCTGTAGGTGTACAAACAATTCTTTTTACGGTTCACAGCTTCGCAGAAAATTCGTCGGATCAGCGCTGCACACATTCAGAATCTTATTATGCTGGTATCCAAGCTTGTAGACGGGTTGAACTTGTCTAATGTGGAGTTAACCAGTAGACTCGAAGGCTGCGACGTGAAAGCTCAGCTTCACAGAACAGAACGGATTTACTCTAAATCTGACACAGCCCTAGTCTGCGGTTACTGTTGTGTTGTGGTATTTGTTCCAGAGGCTTGTTTCATGCTGCAGTGTGAACGTGTCTTCACCTCTGCACAGCTACTGCAACATCCGTCTAGTTGGCGTTGCTCACAGTGTTCGAGCCCTGCTCTACATCTACACTTCTTGACCCTGATCTCCATTACCAAATTACATAATCCGTGTAATCCTCGATGCCTTAAGTCGTGTCCCATGAACATATCCTTCCTTCAGTACCATAAAAGTTCATGCGGCCCGATTTCGTCGTGTACCTACTCATGATTTGTACGAACTACCTAAGCAACGTTCAGCACTCACATTTCGGAAGATCTTCGTCGCTTCGTGTTTGTACTGCTTCTCGTCACGTTTGCCTTACCAAGGGTGGGTCTCGCCAGACAAATATTTCAGAAAAGACTTGCTGACATTGCAAATCAAAGTTGGACGGACTGGCTATTAGCCAGGTGAGGTTTCTCTGCTGAGAGCGGTTGTGAGGACTCTTCTCACCCCGTATTGCGTTGAAGCTAAGAGATGCCTCAGCGTACAGCAACTTCGGAGCTATCATCCGTTATGATCACAGGGTTGTATCTTTGCTGTTCGAGACGTTGTGAAGGCAAAAAAGTGTCTCGTTATCGTGTCATTCACCATCTATTCACAACGGAGCTTTGTAAATAATGCTCGTCGAGCCGTGAATTAAACAGTCCGCCTACACTGGATGTCACGAATCTGGCGAAATCGTCTATTCAGTAACAAATGCTTGAAGCGAAGGTGACTAACAATGGTGTACATTCATCAGATGCAACCAGTGACTGTTATAGAGAGCCGGCCAGAGTGGCCGTGCGGTTCTAGGCGCTGCAGTCTGGAGCCGAGCGACCGCTATGGTCGCAGGTTCGAATCCTGCCTTGGGCATGGATGTGTGTGATGTCCTTAGGTTAGTTAGGTTTAATTAGTTCTACGTTCTAGCCGACTGATGACCTCAGAAGTTAAGTCGCATAGTGCTCAGAGCCATTTGAACCATTTTTTGTTATAGAGACGCTGCATTGTTTGCTGGTTGGGAATACTAAAGACGTACATATACTTTATAGTATACAAAGTATATAATTTCGAAAGAAGTGTTTTGGTCTGCTGGACGATTTTCTCTATCCATTCCAGCGCTGCACTTGAGCAAACGTGCAAGCCTGACTGGTCTCTGTCCACTGTAGCAGTTGTTCCACGAATGGCGTTTGTCCGCAGTCCGTTCCTCCGACGACTCACAGAGTCTCCTAGCGAGATCGAGCCCCCCCCCCCCCCCCCCCCACTCACACTTTGAGACGGTAGTACGGGTGCGATTCCTAAGATTGCACGTGAACGAGAGGTCGTCTCTCCCTCCGGCACTCTGCAGCGGCTGACCGTACCCCTGCTCACCGGCTTTGAAGTCCCACGCCGCAGTAAACCAGACAACTAGCAGCAGCGCCAGCTCGCCTATTGTTAGCCGCCTCCGCCTCCACCTCCGCCGCGCTCCCAGACCGGCAACAGCTCGCCGCACGCTGGCCGTTATTTCACACGCACCTCCCGCTCTTTTCCGAGCTTTGTGCCGCACCAGCGTGTTGACTCACAGATCTGCCAATGTTAGCGCCACGCCTTTCCCGTCCGGGACGGAATTTGTGTACGCCGACAGCCTGTTACCAATAAAGTGTGCGAATGTTTTCTAAATGATTCTGAATCGTGTAAATAAGGCGCGACCTGGGTATCGGAGTGGTACCTGCCATACCTGGGCGCGTGGGGGAACTGCCGAAAAATCATATCCAGGCTGGCCGGCAGGAAGGCGCTCTCCGTTACTCCGCTGTGTAGATTCTAATCGGGTTCCAATGCGTGGGCCTGTCTGAGACGCTTCGTTCGCTGTCACATCGCATTACCTAGATGCCGTCGAGACCGGCT
This sequence comes from Schistocerca piceifrons, assembly GCF_021461385.2. Lineage (NCBI taxonomy): Eukaryota > Metazoa > Arthropoda > Insecta > Orthoptera > Acrididae > Schistocerca > Schistocerca piceifrons. Next base: position 35,818,162 of record NC_060140.1, read on the forward strand.
CGAGTTACACACTAACAGCTATAACCACCCACCCCTGGCTGCTTCTGTAACGTATAGTAATAGACAAAATACGCAACTTCGTGGCAAAACAAAACTGTGTGCCAGACCGGTACTCGAACCCGGACCCTTTGCCTTTGGAGGGCGACGGGAAGGGGGAGCTACCGGAGCACCAGTCGCCAGACCTGTCCTCACAGCGTTTACTTCCGTCAGTACTTTGTCCGCGAGAAGCGGAGGTCCCGAGTTCGAATCTCGGTCTCGCACACAGTTTTAATCTGCCACGAAGTTTCATTCCGGAAGTTCATTGTAAAATTGTTTTCGATATTTCATTAAATGAAAATTTTACCAAACGAAAATTCTGAAGAGTAGTGATCAGACACAATGCGAGCCACTCCTAGCACTCTCTGTGCGGCACCGATTCTCTTCCACACAGACCCCGACTCGATAAAATGGAAATAAATACGATCTCTCGGTCTTCATCTGTATCTACGCCTCTTAGCAATCCACACAGGAACCGTGGACCAAACTGACGTAATTGCAAAGAGAAATGCACAAGACAAAACTTGCCTCATTTCAACCACTCTCCTTAACAGACGTACAGGTAAACGCTTCGTCGATCATGATTCAGACAAAGACAGTCTCCTGCAAGTCTCGCCGTAGTGCCACATTCAGAGGGCAAGCGGCAGCTGTTCGTCCGTCTGCAGGTTTGCGACCAGTCTGTACCTTTTCAGCCAGACACTGGTGCTTGAGTCGCACTGCTTACACATGATACATACGAGCAGTCGCGACACGGTGAACTACAAAAGTCACGGCCTACAGCGGCCAAAATATCTCTCTTCTTGGTACTTGTACTTCGCAAGTAACAGAGAAACACGACTGCATCAGTCGCTTTTACAATACTTACGTCACTATAGTCCTAAAATTTTGACGTGAATGCTTTCGATTTACTTGCTTTAGATATTCAGGGAAATTTGCATGATATTGTTACTCGACTTCCAATATCGGTATTCAGTCGTAGGTAGAATATTTTTTTCTACGGTACACTGGGACAACCGAAAATTTTTACGATCATAATACACTGAAAGACAACGAAAAAGCTAAGTTTTACCGCACTCCTCCGGTATCCAACGGCATTCGCAATGAAGATGCTTCTTCATTCAACTGCTCAGAACAAATCAGAGGCTTGAAAACAGTTTTTGTGAGTGAGCACCTCCCATTCTCATCGCATGAAACGCGAACGCTAACATCACACTTTGTGTCTATTAAGGTAAAGTTGACTCTCAAAAAGAGATTGATTCCTTCATTCTTCCGTCTATTGACAAGCTTATGGATTCTTTCAAACAATGATTTATCTTCAACTTCCTCTGGATGAGGAAAAAAAAAAAAAGAATTTGGCGCTTAATAAGAGCGTTGGCTTGTATCAGTACCAGTGCCTTCCTTTCGGAAAGGCCGGCCGGGTTGGCCGAGCGGTTTTAGGCGGTACAGTCTGGAACCGCGCGACCGCTACGGTCGCAGGTTCTAATCCTGCCTCGGGCATGGATGTGTGTGATGTCCTTAGGTTAGTTAGGTTTAAGTAGTTCTAAGTTCTAGGAGACTGATGACCTCAGAAGTTAAGTCCCACAATGCTCAGAGTCATTTGAATCATTTTTTTTTTATCCACCGCACTGTAGGTAAATTAGAGTCAGATTACGAACATTTTTACTTACCAAAGCAATTAAAATGTAGTGACAAAAAATGGCTCTGAGAACTATGGGACTTAACATCTGAGGTCATCAGTCCCCTAGAACTTAGAACTACTTAAACCTAACTAACCTAAGAACATCACACACATCCATGCACGAGGCAGGATTCGAACCTGCGACTGTAGCGGTCGCGTGGTTCCAAACTGAAGCGCCTAGAACCGCTCGGCCACTCCGGCCGGCATAGTGACAAACTAGCAGCATAAATAATTATATAAAAGTGACGAGGATTTAAAACTCTTCTCTATTGGGAAACCATATAAATTATCACAACCGAACGCTTAATGTGGAGTGTGCATGGATTTTGTTAAAGGCCTATTATGACTGTCAGTTATGTAACCTTACCACCAGTTAACAGAGGTTATTTCAAAACCGGTCCTAAAAGTAGAAGTCAATTAATCTCAGTAAAGAATCTCAAAAAATTACTGTGTATTAAAATATGTTGGCTAATGAAAAGTATGGGTAATGCGGTTCAGCTATCTGATTCACCTAGTAGGTGAGAACAATGTTAACATAATAAAATACTTTAATGAAGAGATGAGATGCATACACATGTGCTGTATCAGAACCCTTATTACAACACGTTAATGTAAACTCATTCAAACGGCGTAGGAATTACAAAGATACATGAAAAATAATTACATATAAGCGAAAATAGTTAATATTCACTTCGTGTGAGTGTCTGAGAATGTCGACTGCAGTGAAAACTATGTTCCAGTAGGGTTCCTAAACTTCCAGAATTGGAAGAACAAAATAAAAATTACTTTCTTAAAGAACTAAAATTAGTAAACTTTATTGGTGCAAACCAGAACGTATGTCTGCTAAAGAGCTAAAACAGAAACTAACGTAAGTGTTCTTGTAACGGCTGTGAGTGAAGCATTGTATATAACGGATTAACAAGCGATTGATTTCGGGTCTGTCTATGGCCCACACACTCCTACACACATACCAGTCAGCTCCAACTGCCAGCTGGATGTTTTGGATGTGGCCATTTTTAAACACGTTACTGTACAGTTTTCTTTGGAAACAGTACATGATCTAACTTCTGACCGTGACCTGGTCCTTCTATACCTTACCGATGTTGCATTGTCCTTTGACGTCCATTCAACTGTCACGGTTAATGTTTGGACCAAATTTGCGAGGGTCCTCAACAAAAGCACCCGGCTGGACCTAGACCTGACGACCACTGCCAATCTTATACGTGCGGTTGACTACCTCACCACGAAAATCCAACGAGCGGTAAACGTCTCTACTTCCCACGTTCCTAGGGCGCTAACCCCACTGGATGATTTACCTTCACTTTTACGTGAACTGAAAATCCAAAAGATCCGCTACCGCCGCCGGTGGAAGCAATACCGTGACCCTCGGAACAAGCGTAGCATGAAGCATCTCCAGTGGGAGTTCGGTCTTCACTTAACGCAGTGTAAACCGGAACAGTGGGAGAATAGGATGTCCACCTTTCTCCTCCAGCATAAATCAGACTGGGCTGTCGTCCGAGCCCTGCGTCGTACCACCTTGCAGACCCACCACCCCGTCCAGACAGCTGCTGGTCTCACGCGTGATACCCTCCATGTTGTGGAAACCCTGGCTGATGCCTTTGAGGCCCAAATCCAGTTACTCGTTCTCGACCCCACGCCAGATAAACTCAAGGATGACCAAGATATCCTGAGGACTGCAGCTGCCTTCTGAAACAGACCACCACTTATAGCCCCTCGCCTTACATCCACAGAAGGTGCTCCAGATCCTCTGGAAGAAACGAGGCAATTCGGCCCCCGGCCTGGATGGGATCGTCAACGAATATCTCTGTCGGCTACCGCGAAAGCTCCTAGTCATTTTCACCAGGATATTGAACTGTTGTGTTCAGAGTGGCCTTTTGCCTCCACAGTGAAAACTGGGAAAGCTTATTGCGATCCCAAAGCCTTCTGAAGACCCCATATTATCTACTAACAACAGGCCTATCAGCATTTTGAACACCATGGCGAAGGTCCTGGAGTCTCTCATACTACCGGCCTCTGACGGCAGCCGGGACGATCCGTCCCAAACAGTTTGGGTTTACCTCCCACCTGTCCACTGAACTGCAAGTTCTCAGAATCATGGAGCACATCAGCAAGGGTTTTAATTCCAGCATGTGGACGGAAGCGGTCTTCTTGAACGTGCAGAATGCTTTTGACAAGATTTGGCAGGACAACCTGGTGCATCAGATGCTGACGCAAACGCCCACCCCTGACATCTACGTTAAGATCGTGGATGATTTCCTTCAGCAGACGACCTTCCTCGTTGATCATCGGGGAAAGCTCTCCAATGTACGCCACACGCCAATGGGTACCCCTCAGGGCTCTGTGCTTTCCCCTCTTCTTTTTAATAGCTATTTCAATGACAAGCCTGTTCTCCATCACTGCCATTTGGCGCAATAACTGATGAGACGGCGCTTTATACGACCGGCCGCAATTCTCATCAAGTCATTGCTCTCCTTCAAAGCCAAGTGGACGCAACTGTCACCCGGTGTCGCTCCAATAAAATGGCCCTCAATGCCGCCAAAACCATGGCTGTATATTTCACTAAACAGCTCCCTATACTCCGAAATAACATCTCAACCGGGGGCGTCCGGGTCCCGTGGGCCCAAGCTACCTAGTACCTCAGGGCCTGTTTGGATAAGAAACTGCCGGCCGCGGTGGTCTCGCGGTTCTAGGCGCGCAGTCCGGAACCGTGCGACTGCTACGGCACGCAGGTTCGAATCCTGCCTCGGGTATGGATGTGTGTGATTTCCTTAGGTTCGTTAGGTTTAAGTAGTTCTAAGTTCTAGGGGACTAATGACCACAGCAGTTGAGTCCCATAGTGCTCAGAGCCATTTTGATAAGAAGCTTTTCTTCCACCACCACGCAGAATACGTCACCCATAAAGCGTTAAAGTTGAAAAAGGCCTTGTACCCGCTCTTGTCCAGCCGAGAGCTGAATTTAGGTACCGAGCTCTGGCTGTATCACTCCTTGTCCTACACTCACTAACGTAGGGTTCCTCTGCGTGGGCCACAATTAGTAAGTCCTGGATGCTGACGCTCCAGCGCCTACAAAATAAAATTCTCAGCTGGAGTCTTCACGCCCTCCGCTCACCACGATTGTCACTCTGCATGAGGAGACAAATACAGCCCTTCTCAAGACGACCATTCGCCGTAAGGCTCGTCAACTGTACAGAAAAGTGGACGTCCACCATGAGACAATCGCTGGACTCCAAGCCATCTGCACTACAGTTCCACGGTGCTGGCATCGACACCCCGATCCGCTCACCATCCTGGAGGACTCGGATTCGGGCTATGACTGACGATAGGCCCCATACGACCACGTTTTTCTGCCCGTTTCGTACAGTCACTAGCAGTGGCATGTTCACGTCCAGCCACTTTTCTCCGAGACCATAGAGTTGGCGCATTACTTCACCCCTCCTCTGTCCTTCCACCGTCAGAGGGTTGCAAGGAACTTAAAGTTCCAACGCCACACCTTCAATGTGATATGCGTGGCTGTTACTCGGCCGTTGCTTTGAGTCTCCTCTTACTTGTCCACCGAGACAGTTAGACCGGATCTGAACCGGTGACGCTGTGTATAAGTAACCGGCCACAGAAAAAAAATTGAGTTCGGATCGCCAATTCTGATGACTGGCTATTATTTGATAGCTTTTTTACACAGGAAAGGAGGCAAGCATTCCCAAAAGTACGTACTTCTCTAAATCGTTTGTTCGTTAAGTAACACGATATCTGGAGATTTCTGTTGGCAAAAAATCTCCATCTCTTCCATAAGGTTGACAAAGTGTCCCTTTTCACCCTTATGCAACAAATTCAATTTAGATGTCAAATCCGGGGTTGTATGTCCAGTAGCTATCAGATGGGCCGCGAAATTCGATTTTTTCGCTATATCTTTCAAGTACTACGTGTTCACGTAACACGTAATGTGTCTCATGACATCTTGACCTGTTATATAGTGACATACGAGGGCCGTTCAGAAAGTAACTTCCGGTTGATTTAAAAAAATACACCTAGTTAAATAAAGATATTTTAATATATACATCTTACAACTACATCTTTGCACTATTTTTCTACATAGTCTCCATAGCGATTGAGGCACTTATCGTATCTCTTCACAAGCTTTGAAATTCCTTCTGCATAAAAATCACCCGCTTGTGCCTGGAGCCAGCCTGTGACCGCATCTTTGAGCTCTTCGTCGTCATCAAACCGCTGTGACCCGAGCCATTTCTTCAAATGCATGAAGAGGTGATAATCACTTGGCGCCAGGTCTGGGCTGTAAGGTGGATGGTTGATAACGTCCCACTTGAAGGACTCAAGAAGGGCTGTTGTTCTGCGAGCAGAGTGAGGACGGGCGTTATCGTGCAAAAAAACGATACCGGAAGTCAGCATACCACGGCGTTTGTTCTGTATAGCCCGTCGTAACTTTTTTATTGTTTCACAGTACACGTCTTGATTAATGGTCGTACCACGTTCCATGAATTCAACCAACAACACCCCTTTGGCATCCCAAAACACCGTTGCCATCAGTTTTCTGGCAGAAAAATCTTGCGAGGCTTTTCTTGGTTTGGTAGGCGAATTTGAATGTGCCCACATCTTTGATTGTTCTTTTGTCTCAGGGTTCACGTACTTAATCCAGGTTTCGTCACCGGTCACGATTCTGTTTAACAATGGTTCTCCTTCGTCCTCATAACGTGACAGAAAGTCTAATGCAGAGGCCATTCTTTGAGTTTTGTGGTGGTCGGTAAGAATTTTGGGCACCCATCGTGCACAGAACTTACGGTAACCCAATCTTGCTGTCACTATCTCGTACAAGAGATTCTTAGAAATCTGTGGAAAACCAGTAGACAACTCCGACATTGAGAAACGTCGATTTTCACGAACTTTTGCATCAACTGTCTGAACGAGTTCGTCAGTCACTAGTGATGGTCTACCACTCCTCTCTTCATCATGAACGTTTTCTCGTCCTCTTTTAAATAAACGTACCCATTCACGGACAACTCCTTCACTCATAACTCTTGGTCCGTACGCGGCACAAAGCTCACGATGAATAGCTGCTGCAGAATATCCTTTGGCTGTAAAAAACCTTATGACAGCACGCACTTCACATTTGGCGGGGTTTTCTATTGCAGCACACATTTCAAACTGCCACAAAAACTAAACTAGCGCAGGTACGACGTTCACTCGACCACGGCTTCATGTCGACTGACCTGTTGAGTGCGTGAACGCACAGATGGCGTCGCTACTCCCCCCACAACCCGCACTGTGACCAATCGGAGGTTACTTTCTGAACCGTCCTCGTATATTGTGTAATTACCACTGTTTATGTATTTGACTTCTTGGTTTCAACATAATATTTTACGTAAATTAAGAACATTGTATCTCTGACTTCCTACGCCAGATGGTGGTTACTGTGCTATGACAAAGTCTGTCATGTTAATTGTATATTTTTCTTCCTAACTAGTCCTGGAATCTGACACCATATAATTTTATCTGTTGATTTTTATTCTCGCATGTTTTTTAAGTTGTTTCAAAATAACACGCCAGTGTATGTTGGCGAGATGTGCATTTCCCCATTTCTTTTTTGCTAAGCGTTTTTTAATGTATAATTTTAAATTCTAAAGTTCAATTAATGATTTGCAAGTGCACTTTGGTATTTTGTGGTAATCTCTTGCCAAATAAAGTATTGTTAAGTCTTCACATGACATGCGTCACATAGAGGGCGTTCCAAGACCCTGTCACACCTATATCTGCTGTATAGGTGAATGTAAACAGCGGCTTCAGTTATTGTGATCGTCTCTTACCTTTAGTTACTGATAATAACTTGACACAACTGCCTAGGAGTTTAATTTGAACACTACAGGTACGTTCTTTCCAACAGTTGGTGCATTTGCGGTCTTTTGCTTCTTATTCACTGATCGCTATGTAAAAGGATTTTTAACTTGCAGCACTGAAGATGGTCACTATGTGATTGAAAATCGATTTTGCTGTCAATAAACCATCAAAATTACGGGCAACGCTGACCTTCCTTCTAATTTCTCGTATACGTTCCACCAGCACCAACAGTGTCGCCAGCATCATTCGTTTGTGTTCCCACTGGTGTTTGTTTTTTGTGTCGACTCCCAGTGTTCATTCTTCGCATGTGTGTGTGCAGCTCTCGTCTATGTTGTTCTTTAAATCTACAGTTTATAACCATCTATATTTTGTTCTTGCTTTTTTTTGTCACTTTATACCACTCTCTGTTATGTGTTCTTTTCTGATGTGACTATGTTGTTTCTGTAACGCTCTTGGCTGAAGAGCAGCGTATTGTGCAGCGCGCCCCATTTTGGGGAGTGAAATAACAATAAAGAAAAAAAAAGATCACTATGTGATTGAAAATCGATTTTGCTGTCAATAAACAATCAAAATTACGGCCAACGCTGACCTTCCTTCTAATTTCACGTATACGGTCGTTGTGCACACAGCATTCTATGGAGTCGCCAATCAATAAAATTTTGCCTAGCTGGGCATGTGCAGCTTATTTTAAATACAAGAAGTTAAAAATCAAGCTGGCGATCACAAGTCAACATATCCTGTTCAACAAGGAGTGTATCAAGAAAAATGTTACCTCACGATATGTACAAAGTTATTTCAATGGACGAAGACAAATGTGCAAAGCGGCAAAGAAGAAATGCGAGGGTGTTACAATGAGAAGTGAAATTAGGAAACTATTTTTTTTTTTAAGTGTTATTAATTCTCGTTTGAAGCACACACGAACTTGGTTGAACTTGCATCTCCTTTAACGTTAGATTTGTTACTCTCAAGATTGAATGACATTGTGTATGATGCATTTAACAAAGTAAGAGCCAAACAGGCAAAAAAGAAAAAAAATAGCTAAGCTAGTGGGGCAAGGGAAAAGACAAGTGTTAGATGGCGAACACCAATATGATTTTTATCCTGGAGTTAAAAATTTAACTGACGTAGTATTCAATCAAGAGGAAAATGAACTTCTGAGAAAGGGATTAAAGTACAGCATACGTAAACAATTGGATAATAAGGCAATTAAGAACACATTAGTGCAGGTAAAATTCCCAATGGACAACTGTAAAATAAATAAGGTAGAACAGAACAAAATGGCGGTAGAAAAGTTATTAAGAAACGAGGTAGAAAAAGAAAATAATCAGAACAGTATGGAGTGTTTGAGAGTAAACAGCTTGAATAATAAATTACATGAAGGTAATGCAATTGTCACAAAGGCAGACAAAGGGAACTCCGTTATCATTGTTACAAAAGAACTGTAAGTAAAAAAACCTTAAAATTTTTTCAAGAAAACGGTATTACATTAATTGAGAGAGACCCAACGAATGAGATTCTAAGAAAGCTACATGAGAAACTTAGATCATTTTCAAATTTGGTAGCCCCCGTGAAATGCAGTATCTTAGGGTAATGAATCCAGAAATTACTGGGCTACGATCACAGGTTAAGTTTCATAAGGAGTTTCACCTCATTAGGCCTTTGGTCGACGGGAGGGGGGCCCCATTGGTGAAAATTGCGAAAAAATGCCTAACAATTTTGAACAAACACTATAAATTTGAGGAGCAGTTCTCGGATAGAAATAGTGCCCAATTAGTAGAAAAAATAAAAGATATACCTATTGCAGACACTATGATGTTTATTTCGTTACACATCGTCAATTTATATACGAATATCCCCATTGAGGAAACAGTACAAATTACTGACGCTAATCTCAGAAACCGCAGTAGTATGTCCGGTGTGGAAATGAATGAGTTCATAGAACTGTTATCATTTTGCTTAAAATGTAATTATTTAACATTTAACGACAAGATTTATGTCCAAAAGGACGGACTAGAAATGGGAAGCTCTGTGTCGGGGATTATGGCAGATATATTCATTAACTATCTAGAACTGAAATTACTAAAAGGTTTTCCACCTTAGCTCAAAAGATCGTGTACTAATAAAGATACGTGAATGATACGCTGTTGCTAATTAATGGCAGTCTATCAGATATTGACGAAGTAGTGAATACATTTAATGGTCTACACAACAAGATTACTTTCACAGTTGAAAAAGAAAAGAATGGAGCCATTAACTTTTTAGATTTAACCATTAGAATGGAAAATGGAAAATATACATTTGACATTTACAGAAAGTCAACATTTAACGATATCATCTTGGATTATGGATCACAACACCCAGACAAAGATAAAAAGGCGTTTTTCTATTTTGCATTTAATCGTACGTTACGGTTACCATTAGACAGTGAAAACCATGAGAAAGAGGTAAATGTAGTTAAACACATTGCAAAAAACAATAATTACCCGTTAAAATATGCCATGGACATTTATCAGATAGTCTCCAAAAAATATAGTAAAGACATTTTAGGTAGAAGAATATTAAAGTAGGTTTATCAAGTGCAAATAGACTAGGCAGGCTTTTAATGAATAGCATTCATAAACGCAATTACTTGCAAGAATCAGTTGTTTACAAGCTCACGTGTGCCATGTGTAACGCAGGTTACATAGGGTAAACCGGAAGGAAATTAGGAACAAGGCTCCGTGAACACGTAGCATTTGAAAGGAAAAATATTGCGGAAAAATCGAATTTCGCGGCCAATCTGATAGCTACTGGGCATACAACCCCAGATTTGACATTTGTATTTAAATTGTTGCATAAGGGCGAAAAGGGACACTTTCTGGACCTTGTGGAAGAGATGGAGATTTTTGCCATCAGAAAGCTCCAGATATCGCGTTACTTAACGGACAAACAATTTCGAGAAGTACACACTTTGGGAATGCTTCCCTGCTTGTGTAAAAAAGCTATCAACTAATGGTCAGTCATCACAATTGGCGATCCGAAATCAATCGTTTGTAAATCCCTTATATACAACGCTTCACTCATAGCCGTTACAAGAACACTTACGTTAGTTTCTGTTTTAGCTATTTAGCAGACATACGTTCTGGTTTGCACCAATAAAGTTTACTAATTTTAGTTTTTTAAGAAAGTAATTTTTATTTTATTCTTCCCATTCTAGAAATTTAGGAAGCCTAGTGGAACACAGTTTTCACTGCAGTCGACATTCTCAGACGCTCACACGAAGTGAATAGTAACTATTTTCACTTATATGTAATTATTTTTCATGTATCTTTTTAATTCCTTTGCCGTTTGAATGAGTTTACATTAAAGTGTTGTAATAAGGGTTCTGATACAGCACATGTGTATGTATCTCATAACTGCATTAATTATTTTATTACGTTAACATTGTTCTCACCTACTAGGTGAATCAGATAGCTGAACAGCATTACCCATACTTTTCACTGGCCAACATATTTTAATATACAGTAATTTTTTGAGATTCTTTACTGAGATTAATTGACTTCTACTTTTAGGACCGGTTTTGAAATAACCTCTGTTAACTGTTGGTCAGGTTACATAACTGACAGTCATAACAGGCCTTTAACAAAATCCATGCACATTAAGCGATCGGTTATGATAATTTTTATGGTTCCCCAATAGACAAGAGATTTAAACCCTCATAATTTTAATGTAATTATTTATGTTGCTAGATTGTCACTACATTTTAATTGATTTCGTAAATAATTGCGGAAAAATGTGCGTAATCTGGCTCTAATTTGCCTATAGTGCGATGTATATTTTTGGAATAATTGTACTGTTACCTTCCTATTTTATGACGTTTTTTCTGGATGTATGATGTGTATTACTACTTATCCACAGCTTGCATTTTAGATTAATTGTTATGGCCTACTTTGGATAAATGGTATTTTCAACATCAGCTATTATGTTGTAGGGGATCCCACTGCTGATATAAGCCACGTAATAAAATTATCTCCTTCCTATGAGTATCCAAAACCGCTTGCTTGACAGTTTTCATTTCTGGTGTATCAACTGTAAATGTATGACGGGTTCAGACCCAGTGCTTATGCAAAGGTGTATAACGAGAGTGCGATGTATTTTTTTGGGACAAAACTTTTATACTTTAAAGAGAACATTGTTTCCTTACACTCAAGTTCTGTTTGTGTCATATGAGAAATTTTTCTATAAATAATCGGTGTGATAGTGGAGGTATCTACTAAGCTAGCGTGTTTTGTACACTTGTCTCTAGCCAACATATAATTAATACTTTGCAATTTGTAACAGTAGTTTTTACTCACGAGTGTGCTAAACGATCTCTACATTCATAACGTGCTTTTAAATCATTATGCTTTCATAATTACGATGATTTTTGTAATTAAACCTCAGAAGTATTTATAACGTGTTCACATGTCCCAACGAGACATGCATCATCACGTCGATTAAATACGATTAAAAACAGTTAGTCTGCCGCTCTAAATTTTTTTTATAGCACGTAACGTGTTTCATGACATTTTGATCTGTTATAACGTGACATATATTGTATAATTGCCACTATTTATGTATATGATTTCTTGATTTCAACGTTATATTTTACGTAAATTAAGAACTTTGTATCTCTGACTTCCTACGCCAGATGTCGGTTACTGTGCTATAACAAATTATGTTACATTTGATGTCATATTATTTGTATATTTTTCTTCTTTATTAGTCCTGTAATCTGACACCATATAATTTTATCTGTTGATTTTTATTCTTGTATGTTTCTTCAGTTGTTTGAAAATAACATACCCGTGTATGTTGGCAAGATGTGCATTTCCCCATTTCTTTTTTGCTATGCGTTTTTAATGTACAATTTTAAATTTGAAATATTCAATTAATGATTTGCAATTGCACTTTGGTATTTTGTGGTAATCTCTTGCCAAACAAAGTATTGTTAACTCTTCACGTGACATGCGTTACGTAGAGGGCGTTCCAAGACCCTGTCACACCTATATCTGCTGTATAGGTGAATGTAAACAGCGGCTTCAGTTACTGTGATCGTCTCTTACCTTTAGTTACTGATAATAACTTGACACAAGTGCCTAGGAGTTTAATTTGTACGCTACAGGTACGTTCTTTCCAACAGTTGGTTTATATTCAGGTTTATTTGTGGTCTTTTGTTTCTTATTCACTGATCGCTATGTAAAAGAATTTTTAACTTGCAGCACTGAAGATGGTCACTATGTGATTGAAAATCGATTTTGCTGTCAATAAACCATTAAAATTACGCCCAACGCTGACCTTCCTTCTAGTTTCACGTATATGGTCGTTATGCACGCAGCACTCTATGGAGTCGCCAATCAACTTGTCGGTTTCTAGCCAGACACTGCACCACCATCTTCTTCTCTTTTCTTTATTCAATATCAAATTGCACTTGCTATCCAAATAAGAATAAAACAAAATCGGAGTTAATCCTGCGTGGCACCACAACTGTTATCCAAAAAAATTCATAAAAAGTTTATATGAAATTTGTCCCTTTCCAATCGTTGTTTGCAAGCATTTCTTTTTCTTTTTTATTTATGTTATTCATTGAAAAGACAATTCCAACAGCGCCACCAAAATGAAATAAACTGTATAGAAATATACCTGAAGAGGGCCATAACAAGAATGCCACAAGGACCGGCCCACGACGATGACGACGACGACGAAATACTTCAATATGTCGCCGAGTAAATCGCCGTACCGCGCCAGTCGTAACCACTTCCAATATGCAGTGGCCATATGTCGGTGGAAGGCGAACGTGTCCGCATCGTCACTTTCATCTGCAATGCAGTGAACATAGTGGCGCAAGAGTAATGCAACTGTGTTTGCCTTTGCTCTCGGAAAGCGGGAGTAGTTAGGACGCAACACTGTGTCGGGCAGGCAGTGTCAACCGATCGAGCTAGAAAGGTTACTTGTCTCTTTAAGGCAGTGTCAGCTCGCTTCGTGACAACGACAGGTGAATCTATGTTTTACCGTGTCTACGGCGGGACAGCGACTGGACTGATTCGTGACACCAAGTCCGAAACGAAATAGGTGTCCTCTGCTGGCTAACAGGCTCCGTACCGCTTCACGCCACCGACATTGGCAGAACAGGGAGGCTGAGGTGAAACGACACTGCCATCCAAGAAGTTTGCGGTGACGCCCGTTCAACAGCAACCGAACAGTCAAACCCTCCCCCGGCATTAACAATAATCTAGTAGAGAGATGAGTCTGCAGAGTATCAGCCCCCGAATAATTAACAGCAATATAAAATTCACGGTCATGTTTTAACTCAAAATTCAGTGGACCAGCATCGACAGGCGGCTTGTGACAACCCGCGTGCAGACAGTAAAATATCAGAGACGTGAATGTGTGGATTGCGTGAGAGACTGTGGACACAGTGCGCTGAACAAACGACGCAGACTGTTTCCTCCGAATACCGGAAGGTCCCAAACCACCGAGGAACACACACGCGCAGTCACTTCGTATCGTCATCGAAAAATGTTATGTTTGCATAAAAAAACAACCCTCATCACCGAAACGGGAAAGATCTGACGCATGTAATACGCGTTATACAAGTCGTAGGTATCCACGATGCAAACTTTCTGAAACAGTTTAAGCAGTTTAAAGGAACCTGTTCGATTGCACCTTGTGTCTTCCACGTAAGCGACTTCCAATTAAGTGTAGCCTTTCAGAGTGCCGAACGATCAACTATGACTCCCAACGATTTACGTCTATCAACCACATTCGCCCATGAAATGACAGCATTATCAAAACCCCACAGTTTCATCAGCCGACACTTCTCTTCGTTGATTTAGGCACCAGATGCAAGGCAATCGAATCTCAGTGTGAGAATGGAATAGCACCATCATATCGGCCATATATGTTCATTCCAAAACTTGTTTCGCCCAGGAGTGTCCATCCTTGTAACTGAGCGACGTTCCTCTAGAGAGCGGGCTCAAACGATAGGCAAAACAACGACAGTGAGAACGCGCTTCCCTGAGGACAGTTTAAATGGTTCAAATGGCAACTATGATCATCAGTCCCCTAGAACTTAGAACTACCTAACTAACCTTAGGACATCACACAACACCCAGTCATCACGAGGCAGAGAAAACTGAGGAAAGTCCCTACGGATATAATTGGGGATGTCAATTGGCCATTGACAGCCACCGAAGCCCGGATACCGATAAGCAAATTAGACAAGGCCCTACGCACATCAGTCGGGAATCCAACAGGTGTCAGTATCTGCAGCAGGAACCCATGGTTGGTCCGGTCGAGAGGCTTGTAAAAATTCAAAAAGGGCAGACCACCGGGAACGGAAGTAACACCGGCCACCAGTACGACATTTGGACGTTCAGCTGCCGGAGTCAGAATAGAACGTCCAGGGATGCGTCTCTGATGGTCAGAAACAGCTGCTTCCAACAACGCAGACAGCCGACCATTAACCGCCTTACCACACTCCTATAATCAAATTTTAATAAGGTAATCAGGCGAAATTTATCTGTTGTTGCCAGTGCTTTTGTGAATTAGCACAAGTCTCGTTTCAAATTGCATCGAGCCGATGGACGTGTATGGGTATGGAGACAACCTCATGAATCCATGGCCTCTGCTTGTCAGCAGGGGATTGCTCAAGCCGGTGGAGACTCTGTGGGCGTGTGCAGTTGGAGTGATATGGAACCCCTTATTTGTCTAGATACGACTCTGACAGGTAAAACGTATGTAAGCATCCTGTCTATTCGCCTGCATCCATTCATACCCATAGTGCCTTCCGACGAACTTGAGCAATTCCAGCAGGAAATGCGACACCCCACACGTCCAGAATTGCTACAGAGCGGCTCCAAGAACACTATTCTGAGTTTAAACGCTTCCGCTGGCCAACAAACTCCCCACAGAATTCTCGAGATATTTGGCTATATCAGGAGTGTTTCTGTGTCACAGGAACAATAAGTAACTTCCATTAGCAGTTAAATCCACTTCAGAAAAAAAATTCTGTCATGGACAGACATCAACTTTTCAGTCACTGACATAAGCAGATTACACTTGGTTCAATGTGTCAGAATTATTTAAAATGCAAGAATGTGGCCGATTTACAATACGTAGATTAGTTTTGCGTGAAGTATTAAGAGTATAGTAACTGAATAAACAGGTCAATATAATCGTATACTAAACAATGAAATGTAGCCTTTGTGGAATTTGGTTGTTGCAGCATAGTTCTTCCTCTTTCTTACTGAGAAAGGGTACGT
Organism: Schistocerca piceifrons; assembly: GCF_021461385.2. Taxonomy (NCBI): domain Eukaryota; kingdom Metazoa; phylum Arthropoda; class Insecta; order Orthoptera; family Acrididae; genus Schistocerca; species Schistocerca piceifrons. The sequence goes on from NC_060140.1 coordinate 35,834,022, forward strand.
TAACTTTCTGTAGCTGCAAACGCTCTCAAATTAAACGCTGGTCTAGGTTTGACAACAGCCACGTAACTGGCAGTTCTACTGCCTCCTATGTGCTCTCTGACTAGGCTTTCGGTCGACGCATGAATGCTGTCTTCGGCAGGGACAGGTGATCGCAGGAGTTCACTACCAACTAAAATTACGCGAATTACACACCAGCTGCAGCTGTACATTCATCCACAGACACGACCAATTTAGTTTCTACCATCGCGTGTGTAGTCATCCTCCTACCTTCCACTGCTCTACGAATTCCCAGTTTCTTAAGATAAAAGAATGAAGGAAGAAAGGGGTTTCACATGCGATTGACGAGAATTGGAGATCAAGAAAACCTAAGTACAACGTGCTCTGGTTTATTGCCACCCAAGTGGTAATTAGGCTGGTACCCTGGCTACAGTCAGGCAGTTAGCTCCATTTGAGTTTGCTCCGATAGACGTTGACTGGGAAAACGTTTCCACAATCAGGATATGACGATGACTTACACCAATGGTGACCTCTACACCAAAGAGGCAACACCTCCGACATTAGCAGGGCTAGGCGAGTGTCAGCACATTTTGTTAGTGTAGGTTGCCTACTTTGGGGGCAGGTATGAACTCAGGGGCAAACATATGGTTGCTTGGCAGGTACTTAACCTATTGTTCTCCTTTGACTGAGAGTACTTAACATATTGTTCTGTTAAGTGGTTTTCCATGTCACCCCCATTTCCTATTGATTGACAAGCACTTTTCATATTCCCCCCGCCACCTCCCCCCCCCCCACCCCCCCCCCACCCCCTCGCTGCTACATTTACACTTTCAGGTCTGAGTTATTGGAATAGGCTCCCTCTCACTCTTATCAATTTGAATGACTGTTTAATTAAATTGATCAATTAATTTACCTCTCACCCACTGGTAAAACTCCCCATCACCCTCCTCCCATAGAAAATGGCGGGAAGTTCAAGTTCCATCAGTATAATGCAACATACCATGGCTACCTCCACTAATCTAAGAAAATGGCGGGAAAAAGGGTACTAGAGCTGCCGCCACTAACCTAAGTACCAGAAAATGGTGGGAGGAGATAACTAAGCTGGCCGGAGTGACCGAGCGGTTCTAGGCGCTACAGTCTGGAAACGTGCGACCGCTACGGTCGCAGGTTCGAATCCTAGGAATTGACTGGGAAAGGACTTAGCCTGTGCTGGATAGGATGGACATAGGTCTTCCTTAACCTATTGTTCTGTTAAGTGGTTTTCCATGTCACCCCCATTTCCTTAAACTATTGTACCGCCCTTGATGCCAAATTAATTAGTTATGTTCAAATGGCTTTGAGCACTATGGGACATAACTGCTGAGGTCATCAGTCCCCTAGAACTTAGAACTACTTAAACCTAACTAACCTAAGGACATCACACACATCCATGCCCGAGGCAGGATTCGAACCTGCGACCGTAGCGGTCGCGCGGTTCCAGATTGTAGCGCCTAGAACCGCTCGGCCACTCCGGCCGGCTTAGTTATGTCCTCCCATCATTTTATGATACACTTCTCGAATTCCACATGCTTCTGAACGCCTTTCCTGCCGCATTCATCTCTGTCACCCACGCTTTTAAACTATTGTACTGCGTTTTACATAAAAATTATGCCAATTAACCTAGTGTTATGCACTTAACGTGCTGTTCTGCTCCATGTCACCCACTGACGGCCCCCTCCCTCGCCCCCCACCCATTAAGTATTGTACAACTAACACTACATTGATATGAAAAATTTATGCAAATTAATTAAATCACATGTATGGGGTAGTTTCTTTTCATTTGCAGCATCCTACTGGTCGGTGAAATCGATGGATTACAGTTTAAACAAATGATCGCTACTAAAAAACACATCCCCCCAATCGAAGTTTCACATCTATACGTCCAGACTTAATAATGTCGTTCTGTTTAGAGTAGTCTATTACGATGATCGGTGAAAGCTCCTTGAACTTACATGGACTGAGTAGACACCCTCCTCCCTCTCCTTCGGTAATTTCATAGTAAGAAGCACGAAACCTTGCATACATCTCATAAGCTAGTCTGTATACAATTTGATTCCACTGCATGATGTAAATTGGCATATGAGTAGAATTCTGAACTGAGGTAGACTTTGGCATTAGTTAACTTGCAGCTGTCGAACACAGTGGAATCACTTGTTATATTACCTCTTCTATCAGTCTGAAACGCAAGTATGATGAATCTAGATGTCTGTAGCTGCGAAGAGGTTTTAATAGCCCATGTTTGTCTGCTCGCAGTCGGTAACACTAGATACTCGAAAACCTATCATGAGCGAAATGTCAGTGACTGAAATGTATTGGAATTCAGAACTTTTAAAAGCTACAAACTCTCCTCGTCGGATACACTGGCATTTTCCATATTAATCTTGCTGATTGTGATCATATTCTCCTCTTGAGCTCCTTGAATGTGTAAGTTATTGTCTGTGCACTCCGCACCGGAATGAGCTCCTGGTTAGCGTTCATAGTAATCTGTCTCATGTCCTCAAAGTACCTCATAAGTATTTTTAGAGGGGTTCAAGCAGTAAATCGCTTGTACCCTGCAACTGTTCTATCCTCTGGATCGTCTATGAATCATCCTGCATTTTATAAACTATGCAAATCTGCGTGTGATGCAGAGACATAAGTTTTGTTATGCCAACATTGCGCGTAGTGCCGATCTCAGACCCATTGAGTTCACAGTGTATCTCTTGGAACAGGAATGCTAAAGCGTTACGTGTAAGCTTAGATCCCACTGTATCGCTGCCGTCGGTTTTCTTGAATGGCCCCTCCAGATATATGAAACTCTTGCATGAAAGCGTGAGTGCATTTTGGTGCTGGATGACAGTCCCAATTTCATCGTTATTGTTAAATGTGGTTGAAGAGTAAGGTTTATGAGAGAAGTATTCCTGACGAATAATTCTCTCATCATACTCTACCGGACTGGTTATATTGACTGAGGACGTCATTGCGCGGTTTCAAGCCAACTGATTTAAGAAACTCATAGTTCGCACTTGTTATCACTTTGCTGTTCGGTAGCGAAGCGACATGCTGTGGATTGTGTGCACTTGTTTCATACCGTACGCCCATCCCGCCTTAGATGTAATCGTACAATGATTTTGTCACCACTAAAGTCAACAAGTTGGTTATTCTGGTCCACAATACGTAGCTCCAAATAATCTAATGTCTGAGCTGTCACTGGAAGGTATATTGCATTGGCAGGGGTTACAATAATCTTATACCTCGTTGCAACTGAGGGGAAGAATCCCTAAAATAGTATCAATCAGACTATCGTTGAGATAGGCATTAGTTGCAATCGACTCGGATTGTGCTGACGGGAAGTATGTCCACAGTCTGATTTGACTTGTAAAATTTACTTGGATCCTTCTTCAAAACCTTCCCTTTTGTGAAACCCAGCCGGCTGTCTATTGCATTTACAGTCCTTATTTCAGATTTAAGTGTATTGACGTTTGCACGTAGTTCAATACGTTTTCCTGACTATTTTAAGTTTTCGTTTAAATCGTCCATATCGTATGCACCCGGTTCTATTTCCACAATATATTTTTCACCAGGTGCAGTTTATTGTTAGTCTGTGATATTTGGAATGCTGTTGAACGTCTCCTGTCCAATCAATGCAATACTCAATTCACCAACGCTCAAATCAATTGGCTTGAAGTAATTTGCATGCAATGCAGATGATCGATCTTTTAACGTCAAAGTGTAGACATTGCATCTGAACCTCAACTGATGATGGAATGTTTAAACCTCCTCCTTATACCATGCTTCTCCTTCTTTGAAAACGTCAAGAGAAACATGATGTATGTATGCCCACAGAGGTATGTGTTAAAGTCCTGATAGCCGCTATAGTTGTAGATAAGACGTCTTGAGTGAAGTACCGTTGTAATTCTTCTGGCTGCTGCAGGTCACCAAATGAGTCGAAGTAGTAGACGGTATCCGCATTTTCCATAACATATGATACCCACTGGGTGCCGGGGCCTCCAGCAAAATCTGAATTCAGAATGCCGCATTCAGCAGTTTTCCACATAGTCTTCGGTGATGCATCCCACATAAACACACCACGGAATGTTGAATTTGTTTCTAACAAACTTAAGAAGATCAGTATTTGTAAGTGGTCGATATGGTAGGACCAATAATGGGCTTTTTTTATTTATGAATAGACCAAGCCCTTTCCTGTACGGTTTCTAGTATAGTCCTTTTCCGATGGCTGCGGCTTCCATCATGCGGTTATGTCTTATTGCCCCTTCTAACCACGCTTGGGAGTTTTGCGCGTTCTTCACCGTTCGACCGATAGCTGCAGCACCACCAGCGAGGGAACCTACCGCCGAGAGCGGTATTGGGTATTGGCTATTGGGAGAACTCGAGGTGCTTTAACCGATCCTCTTCTTCCTCTTCTTCCCGCATTTTTCTGCTTCAGTGCGTTTATAGCTGCACACATCACTGTCAGGATACAGTTCTTCCTGCCCATGCCCTTCTTCACAAAGTCCTTCACTCCTAAACACAACTTCATTTTTTCTCGCATGGTTTTATCACCTGCAGATGCTGCGATACGTTGACCTATACCGATATCCGTTCTTCTCCGTATCGCCTTAGCATTATCAGCTAAAATCCCATCTGCAATGTGATGTCTTGACAGATCTTTATTTACAGCGTATGCAGTGTCATGCTCCACAGACGCTTCGTCGAGCAGATTAATGGTCTTATCACCTCGTACCAAGCGTTTCTGAAGCTTTGTCCCAGGTCTACCTTAGCTATACTCAGGGATGTGTAATTCCACTGGTAGTTTGTCTAGAATACCACCACCTCCTCTAATGCGTCTCCTAGCACGCATTTTATGCTACTGCGGTGGTTGTGAACTATACGCCCTCATTATATAGCAAATCGTCGGCATCAATCCAACTGTTTTGTGTAGCAGGAAAACCAAGCCATTTGACTATCTTATCACTCTCCCCACGAGAAAACATCCGGTTCTGAGCTTTTCTACAACTCCTCGGTGTAGAAGCAGCCTGCAATATCTTCACCTTTACTATCCTTCAATATAGAAGTTCTAGGATTCGTTCTCTGCACCTTTGAAATGTAAATATCTCTTTTGACCGGTTCGATAGGTATGATTTCTCAAATGCCGTCTTGTGTTCTGAGATACGTACCAAATCACCTACATTAAATTTCTGCGATAGTACACCGTATCCATGAGTCCATTATCACGAACATCGACTGGTCTCATTTTGATTGTGGTATGTTTGGTTTGATTATACTGAGATATTGTTTCTAGGAGGATATCTGTCCATTTATATGAAGCGCGAAAGTTAAAACGCATCCATATTCGACATTTAATTGTTCTGCTCAGACAATCTACGATACTTTCCTTCAGGTGAGTGAATGCTGAGTAGTGATGTATTCCATACCGCTGCATCACGGTCTTGAAATACCTATTGTAAAACTTTCCGCCGTGATCGGTCTGAAGATTGTCTGGGCGTCGATTCGTCCCTGTCTGTAGCAAACGCTCAAAAACATCCGCGACATTTCTACCCTTTTTGTTTCAATAGGTAATGCCCAAGCAAATTTGGAGTATGTATCAATAACCATTAAAATATATTTGAATCCATTATTCTCACGTGAATATTCCCTCATATCTACAAGATATATTAACATGCCTACGAGGGTATGTTTTGAGTGGTGGTTTTGCAGTTCTCGAACTACTGTCTCCATACTTATTCGACGATACCTCTCTCTCTAGGCTCAGAGATTACTGAAACAACCTCATTCGAATGAGCTGTGTTACCCGCAACAGGTGACGCAATGAGCAGCCGTAGTCGATCTGTTAGCTCGTTGGGGTCGTTGTCATATACATACTGCGGGATTCGATTGTTCACTGCTGTATGCTCAATGTCAATACCATTACTACTGCTGCTGCTGTTGTTTTTGTTGTTGCCGTTTTCGCATTCAAGTATTGGTTTTATAATGGTTTTATATTTCTTGTTGCTCAGGCTTTTCGCAATCTTATGTACATCAGTCATGTGTAGTATTTCTCGGTAGGTTTCCCTATCATTAACTGAATAATTTATAAGTTTTTTGGTAGGTCTTAGGAAAATAAGATTCATTAAGCCGGGTGTTCTCTCAAGCCGCGTATCTCCAATCTGTATTGTGTCATCAGTTAAAGTTATAGGATGCGTACTCAACATGTACGGTCTTCCCTCGCTAACGCCGAATGTTCTATTTATCTGACCAGGGGGGTGACTCACGCTGAATTCGTCAATGGCAACACCATCGTTTATCGTGTATTTTTGTTTTTGCTGAGAGCTGTCGGAGAGATTAAGTAAGTGGCTTATAAAGGTCTCTCTTAGTGTTTGCTGTCGATCTATATGCCCTAACCTCAGCAATCGTAATTTCTCATGAACTGCTTTCCGGCTATAATCACTTTCTGCTTCGTTGACATCTCGGTGTATACTAATCAGACATCTCCGCAGCGTTAGGCTTTATATATCCGCTCATTTTCTTCTTCCTCTTACTACATACCCGCTCCCCATTCTCAACTATCTACATCTATTTTCCCCTCTATAGCCTCGACCTATTCAGTTAAGTCTGATACTTTCTTACCGACTTCGTTAACTAACCCATTTAACGCATTCACCATACTCAGAAGAGTCTGGTAACACGTCTCTAGTTCCCTGCGCATACCTCCAACTTTATGCACAATAGCCTGAATATTCGCATCCATGTACAGGCGAACGTTCTATGTATACCCATTCTCTAGGGTTGAGAACTAGACATACGTGCGAATTTGTCCATGGTGCAGCGTATACTGATGTACTATTCTCTCTTACCGCGTTCTATATGCAGATACTCTTAAAAGTTTCGCCTGTACGTACCATCGCTCAGTTGTCTTGTTTTATCAATAACGAGAAACGCATACTGTGAATGATTCCAGCAATTAGCACATATCTTTAGAAAATCACTGAACGACATGTCAGTCCCGACATATGCCTGGTAAATGTGTTTTACATTCAGATTGCCTTGTTTGAAGGATATGATGAGGTTTGCATTATCCCTAACCAACTGTTTCGGGATTCTTGAATATGTTTGGCTAGATAAAATACATCAACACCCATATGACCGAAACAGAAATATTTTAGAATTTGGTCTCGGTTTTCCACACCAACATCGTCAAATGTGTAGACATTGTTTCACTTAGCTTTTTTAGGTGGAGGGATATCACCACATTCACCGAATGTCGTGTATGTAACACTATCTACACTGCGCAATATCTCCTGTAATAGCTGATACTTGGATTGAAACAGTGTTTTTCAGAATACACAAACATGCTCAAATCGGACTCCATCTACATGTGTTAGCACTGTCATGAGGACATTAGTCTTCCCGCCGTTGTATGGAAAAACAATGATTGCTCGTATAAAATCAGGAAGGAGAATTCCGTTCTTCTTTTTCTTCAGGTCTTCTTTTGCATCTTCACTGTACCAGTCACAGACAACGAAGTCCTTGTGATGAGGATGATTGACCCACCCTCTCATGATATAGGATAAGTGCATATCAATCAGAAGGAAATGAGAATGACATGGAAAACCACTTAACAAAATGGTTCAAATGGCTCTGCACACTATGGGACTTAACAGCTGAGGTCATCAGTCCCCTAGAACTTAGAACTACTTAAGCCTAACTAACCTAAGGACACCACACACATCCATTCCCGAGGCAGGTTTCGAACCTGCGACCGTAGCGGTAGCGCAGTTCCAGACTGAAGCGCCTAGAACTGCTCGGCCACCCCATCCGGTACCGCTTAACAGAACAATAGGTTAAGTACCTGTCAATCAAATGAGAACAATAGGTTAAGTACCTGCGAGTCAAAGGAGAACAATATGTTTGCCGCTGAGTGCATACCTGCCCCACACTAACAAAATGTGCCGACGCTCTACTGGCCCTACTACTTCTGATGCCGTGGCCAGAATTTGGATTATGTAATATTTGTCTTTGCTTTTCATTGGCAGTACAATGGACTTCAACTTTTGTGCATGCCTTCACGACTTTGACATTTGTAAGTCACTTTCGGATGACACACTTAGTGTATGGACATTGGATTTTGGAACTTTCAGTTTACTGTAATATTTTCATATATTATTATTGTTCTTTCAATTTCCAAGAAGTGACTTGTTTCCAGTTATTGTGTTGCAAACTAAATCCTGTTGGAGAAGATAGTTTATTTGTCTTACAATAAACTTCATATTCATCATTATACTGGGTACTTTTCCTGCGCCTCATCAGTTTGTTCTCCAATTTCAGATGCATAATGACTCGATGATTGGTTTTGGTCCATGATTTCACCCAATTTTGGGTTTATAGCTCTTAGAGTCATTAAATTTCAATAACCAATTGCAAGAAATTGCTACGTTCTACGGAAAGATGGTCGTGATGGACGGTAGAACCCCTGTTCTCTTCAAACTTCCTGTACAGCTTAGCAGTTGAAGTAGGAGTAGTTACATTGTTAGTCATTTTCCCATATGATGACGTTGCTCTCTGAGCAGACTGTTCATCTGTTCATCATCATGGCATTACAAACGTCATGTGGAGAATAATAAGGCGTGATACAAGATTGTCACGTGGGCCCACGAGCTGCTTAATAGGAGGAGAGTAATGGCACGTAGTGGCGTGTGAGCTGAGCCGAGGATGGCGTCGATTTCCCTCCTGCCGCCCCACGCCGCCACCCGCTGACCGCGACCTTCCAACGGCGCTCTGTCCCAGTCCCTATGCTACTATGCTGGCTCCGAACACGTCTGTTGACAGTTTTGCGTGTCCCATTAGCGTCTGTTCGCTATGTTAGCGACGTTCTCGAGCTGACTCAACAAACCCGTAACGAACTGCTGCATTATACCTAGTTCTTGTGTTAACAGAATTTAGGAAGGGTTGAGGTCTGCTGAAGAGTAGTCAAGGACTGATCAGACAAAAATATCAGACGTAGGTTTCTTTGTGGCAAAGTTACATTCTCTTAAGATTCTTCTGGTAAGTCTCTTTACCACACTTACACATCCGGTAGTCTGCTACTTCACATCGCTGTTGACAGATATTCCTACATATTACACCGATGGTTCTCAATCTGAGGATAATCAAGCAGTGAGGGATAAAATGAAATTTACTGAGCGCTAAAATCAGAAAGTCATGTTTCGGACACGAAACTACATCATTTTTAAAGGGTCATTACTCATTCTTTCGTAAGAATGTGGTACTGATTACGTCAGTTATTAATAAATAAATTTCTTTTCAAATACAAGCATTAATGGCCAGCCGGAATGACCGAGTGGTTCTAGGCGCTACAGTCTGGGAACGCGCGACCGCTACGGTCGCAGGTTCGAATCCTGCCTCGGGCATGGATGTGTGTGATGTCCTTAGGTTAGTTAGGTTTAAGTAGTTCTAAGTTCTAGGGGACTGAAGACCTCAGAAGTTAAGTCCCATAGTGCACACAGCCATTTGAACCATTTTTGAGCAAGCATTAATGTACGGCAAAATGTGTTGATGGTTAAAGCTTGTGAAGCAAATTCATGAACATACTTTCCCTCACAGAGGCCACCCACTACACATAATACTTTGTACTTCGCATCGCGCATCTATGACGGTAAAACTGAGACTTATCCATCACATTTGGTTAAATATTTCATCTGCTCAGAGTTGTAGGTCGTTCTTGCAATAGACCAGAAATTTCTTCATAATTCACTTCGCAACAAATAAACGATCTTATTGGCAGCATGAAACAATAGTAAATATGTAATGGCCAGTACGCTTTTTTGGCGTCCACACAGTATTGTTATATTAGTAGTAGTAGTTAGACACATAGAATGTCAGCCTGAAGCCTTCCAATATCTGCCAGTTCAGATCCAAGGAGTCGATGAGTCATGTGAGTTACAAATAGGAAGTACAAAGCACACGTACTGACTTGGTTGATTTGAAATAGGGAGCAGCGACATTCGCTAGGAAGAGGAGTGCTGTTGGCGAAGCATGTTTCGCAATGGGTGCCTACCCAGACTAGGGACGCTTACCTTTCGTTTCTCAGAAGCAGTTGTAGATAGCACTTTCAATGCAGAGAGAACTGCTTCATCATTCTATAAAAATACTTTATAAATCAGAAGTTCCGGCGGTCTCATTGCGTCTTTAGTTCACGGTTTACTGAAAACTAAATATCATTCGCCTTTCTCCGTTTTAAGAGTAAAAGCGTTGTAAGAAAATTCGTTTTCATTTTGAAGTATAGTTAGGCACTAGTCATACCAAAGTGCAAGCCCGACAAATCTGCGAAGAGCCATCCAGAATGTAAATGCTGACTTACTTGCTTTAGGAAAATAGGAATCCGGGTAAGCTACTACAAACAGCATAGTGAACGCATTATTGTCGCCAAGCCCACGCCTACCACAGTAGTACAAGTTTATATGCCAACTAGCTCCGCAGATGAGGAAGAGACTGATGAAATGTATGATGAGATAAAAGAAATTATTCAGGTAGTGAAGGGAGATGAAAATTTAATAGTAATGGGTGACTGGAATTCGATAGTAGGAAAACGAAGATCAGGAAATGTAGTAGGTGAATATCGATTGGGGGGAAGAAATGAAAGAGGAAGCCGCCTGGTACAATTTTGCACAGAGAATAACTTAATAATAGCTTACACTTGGTTCAAGAATCATGAAAGAAGGTTGTATACGTGGAAAAAGCCTGGAGATACTGGAAGATCTCAGATAGATTATATAATGGTAAGACAGAGATTCAGGAACCAAGTTTTAAATGGTAAGACATATTCAGGGGCAGATGTGGACTCTGACCACAATCTATTGGTTATGAACTGTAGACTAAAACTGAAGAAACTTCAAAAAGGTGGGAAATTGGGGATGAAGGCAACTGGATAAACTGAAAGAACCAGATGTTGTAGAGAGCTTCAGGGAAAGCATTAGGGAACGATTGACTAGAATGGGGAAAAGAAATACAGTAGAAGAAGAATGGGTAGCTTTGAGATATGAAATAGTGAAAGAAGCAGAGGATCAAGTAGGTAAAAAGACGAGAGCTAATAGAAATCCTTGGGTAACAGAAGAGATATTGAATTTAATTGATGAAAGGAGAAAATACAAAAATGCAGTAAATGAAGCAGGCAAAAAGGAACACAAATGTCTCAAAAATGAGATCGACAGGAAGTGCAAAATGGCTAAGCAGGGTGCTTAGAGGACAAACGTAAGGATGTAGAGGCGCATATCACTAGGAGTAAGATAGATACTGCCTACAGGAAAAGAGAACGACTTGCATGAATATCAAGAGCTCAGATAGAAACCCCAGTACTAACCAAAGAAGGGAAAGCAGAAAGGTGGAAAGAGTATATAGAGGGTCTATACAAGGGCGATGTTCTTGAGGACACTATTATAGAAATGGAAGGGAATACAGATGAAGATGAAATAGGAGATATGATACTGCGTGAAGAATTTGACAGAGCACTGAAAGACCTGAGTCGAATCAAGGCCCTGGGAGTAGACAACATCCCATTAGAACTAATGACAACCGTGGGAGAGCCAGGCGTAACAAAACTAACATCCAGTGAGCAAGATCAATGAGACAGGAGAAATATCCTCAAACTTCAAGAAGAATATAATAATTCCAATCCCAAAGAACGCAGGTGTTGACAGATGTGGAAATTACCGAACTATCAGTTTAATAAGTCACAGCTGCAAAATACTAACACGAATTGTTTACAGACGAATGGAAAAATTGGTAGGAGCTGACCTGGGGGAAGATCAGTTTGGATTCCGGAGAAATGTTGGAACACGTGAGGCAATACTGACCCTAAGACTTATCTTAGAAAATAGATTAAGGAAAGGCAAACCTACGTTTCTAGCATTTGTAGACTTAGAGAAACCTTTTCACAATGTTGAGTGCAATACTCTCTAATTCTGAAGGTGGCAGGGATAAAATACAGGGAGCGAAACGTTATTTACAATTGTGACAGCCAGAGCGAGAGCACCAGCAGCAGCGAGTACTGTTTGTATAAAGCGTTTATTTTGCATTTTGTTTACGACCTTCCACTAAGGAAGGGATTCTATTTGTGTTTATCTGCTCTGCATAGTAACTAACAGTTCTTGATAAAACTTTACGTAGTTTTCGTGTTAGATTTCTTAGTGTTTTCTTGATCGTTTAGAACAGAAAGCGCCCTAAAACCGTCTTTTGTTTGTTTCGCGGCCGTTAGCCACTAGTCACTTGAATCAGCAGTTGTCTTGTGACAGCCAGAGCGAGAGCACCAGCAGCAGCGAGTACTGTTTGTATAAAGCGTTTTTGTACTTATTTGCTGCGCTTAGCTTTTAAATAGTTTTTCTGGGAAAACCTAGCGTAGTTTTCACGTCTCGTATTTCAGTGAGTGTTTCTTGATTATCAGAGTAGCTCATCAGAAGATTATCTTGGGAATTTGTCACCGTATAGAGTAGGGTAAACATAGTCATGTGTAGGGACTGTGGTTGTTGTGAGCGGACGCAAGGAGAATTGGCCACTCTTCGGGGGCAGGTGGAGGCTTTGTCTGTTAGGCTCATCGAGCTCGAGGCGCAGGCGTCGGCTCGTAGTGGCGTTGGGGCAACTGTGGTGAGACCTATGCCTACTTCGGTGGCCTTGGAATCACATGGAACCCCTGATGTCGCTGCGTCTTCCGGCAGTGAGCATCTTACCGGTCAGCCATCACTCCAGGGTGAATGGCGGACAGTGGTGGGCTCGCGCGTGCCTGGCCGAAAGGCGAAGGTGGGATCTGGCAGCGTGGCAGCTGCCTTACCCCTTTCCAACAGGTACGGGGTGCTTCCTAGTGGTGATGACATCGTTTCCGAGCCACCACAGGATGCCTCGCCTGTTGGGCCAGTGGCCGATTCTCCGGCAAGGTCCCGACAGTCACAGAGGGCGGGCCTATTAGTTATAGGGAGCTCCAACGTTAGGCGGGTTATGGAGCCCCTCAGGAAAATAGCGGGTAGGTCGGGGAAGAATGCCAGTGTGCACTCGGTGTGCTTGCCGGGGGGTCTCGTCCGTAATGTGGAGGAGGCCCTTCCGGCAGCTATTGAACGCACTGGGTGTGACCGGCTGCAGATAGTAGCACATGTCGGAACGAATGACGCCTGCCGCTTGGGTTCTGAGGCCATCCTTGGTTCCTTCCGGCGGCTGGCTGATTTGGTGAAGACAACCAGCATCGCACGCGGAGTGCAAGCTGAGCTTAATATCTGCAGCATAGTGCCCAGAGTCGATCGCGGTCCTCTGGTTTGGAGCCGTGTGGAGGGTCTAAACCAGAGGCTCAGACGACTCTGCGACTATAATGGTTGCAAATTCATCGACCTCCGTTACTGGGTGGAGAACTGTAGGGCCCCCCTAGACAGGTCAGGCGTGCACTACACACCGGAAGCAGCTACTAGGGTAGCAGAGTACGTGTGGCGTGCACACGGGGGTTTTTTAGGTTAGAGGGACCCCCCCTTGGGCGAAACGATAAAATACCTGACGGCTTACCAGAGAGGACATTATCATCGTTGATAAAGAACGTCCGTCCTCAGAGACCAAAAACAGGAAAAGTTAACGTAATATTGGTAAACTGCAGGAGTATCCAGGGCAAGGTTCCTGAATTAGTATCTCTTATTGAAGGAAATAGTGCGCATATAGTATTAGGAACGGAAAGTTGGTTAAAACCGGAAGTGAACAGTAACGAAATCCTAGACACAGAATGGAATATATACCGCAAGGATAGGATAAACGCCAATGGTGGAGGAGTATTTATAGCAGTAAAGAATTCAATAATATCCAGTGAAGTTATTAGCGAATGCGAATGTGAAATAATCTGGGTTAAGTTAAGTATCAAAGGTGGGTCAGATATGATAGTCGGATGCTTCTATAGACCACCTGCATCAGCAACCGTAGTAGTTGAGCGCCTCAGAGAGAACCTGCAGAACGTCGTGAAGAAGTTTCGTGATCATACTATTGTAATAGGGGGAGACTTCAATCTACCAGGTATAGAATGGGATAGTCACACAATCAGAACTGGAGCCAGGGACAGAGACTCTTGTGACATTATCCTGACTGCCTTGTCCGAGAATTACTTCGAGCAGATAGTTAGAGAACCAACTCGTGAAGCTAACGTTTTAGACCTCATAGCAACAAATAGACCGGAACTTTTCGACTCCGTGAATGTAGAAGAGGGTATCAGTGATCATAAGTCAGTGGTTGCATCAATGACTACAAGTGTAATAAGAAATGACAAGAAAGGAAGGAAAATATATTTGCTTAACAAGAGTGATAGGGCACAAATCGCAGAATATCTGAGTGACCACCATCAAACGTTCATTTCTGAGGAAGAGGATGTGGAACAAAAATGGAAAAAATTCAGAAACATCGTCCAGTACGCCTTAGATAAGTTCGTACCGACTAAGGTCCAAAGCGAGGGGAAAGATCCACCGTGGTATAACAATCATGTACGAAAGGTACTACGGAAACAAAGAAAGCTTCATCATAGGTTTAAGAGTAGTCGAATCATAGCTGATAAGGAAAAGCTGAACGAAGCGAAAAAGAGCGTAAAGAGAGCAATGAGAGAAGCATTCAACGAATTCGAACATAAAACATTGGCAAACAATCTAAACAAGAACCCTAAAAAGTTTTGGTCATATGTAAAATCGGTAAGCGGATCTAAATCCCCTATTCAGTCACTCGTTGACCACGATGGCACCGAAACAGAGGACGACCGAAGAAAGGCAGAAATACTGAATTCAGTGTTTCGAAACTGTTTCACTGCGGAAAATCGTAACACGGTCCCTGACTTCAGCCGTCGCACGGACGCCAAAATGGAAAATATTGAAATAAACGATATCGGAATTGAAAAACAATTGCTATCACTTAGTAGCGGAAAAGCATCCGGACCAGACGAGATACCCTTAAGATTCTACAGTGATTATGCTAAAGAACTTGTCCCCTTTCTATCAGCAATTTATCGTAGATCGCTGGAAGAACGTAAAGTACCTAGCGACTGGAAGAAAGCGCAGGTCAGGTCGTTCCTATTTTCAAGAAGGGTCATAAATCAGATGCGAATAATTATAGGCCTATTTCGCTTACGTCAATCTGTTGTAGAATAATGGAACATGTTTTGTGTTCTCGTATTATGACGTTCTTAGATAATACAAATCTCCTTCATCATAACCAACATGGATTCCGCAAACAGAGATCATGTGAAACTCAGCTCGCCCTATTTGCCCAAGAAATTCACAGTGCCGTAGACACTGGCGAGCAGATTGATGCCGTATTCCTGGACTTCAGGAAGGCATTTGATACGGTTCCGCACTTACGTTTAGTGAAAAAAATACGAGCTTACGGAATATCGGACCAGGTTTGTGATTGGATTCAGGATTTCCTAGAAGAAAGAACACAACATGTCATTCTTAACGGTTCAAAATCTGCAGATGTAGAGGTAATTTCGGGAGTACCGCAGGGAAGCGTGATAGGACCTTTATTGTTTACAATATACATAAATGACTTAGTTGACAACATCGGTAGCTCCGTGAGGCTATTTGCAGATGACACGGTTGTCTACAAGAAAGTAGCAACAACAGAAGACTCGTACGTACTCCAGGAGGACCTGCAGAGGATTAATGCATGGTGCGACAGCTGGCAGCTTTCCCTAAACGTAGATAAATGTAATATAATGCGCATACATAGGGGCAGAAATCCATTCCAGTACGATTATGCCATAGGTGGTAAATCATTGGAAGCGGTAACGACCGTAAAATACTTAGGAGTTACTATCCGGAGCGATCTGAAGTGGAATGATCACATAAAACAAATAGTGGGAAAAGCAGGCGCCAGGTTGAGATTCATAGGAAGAATTCTAAGAAAATGTGACTCATCGACGAAAGAAGTAGCTTACAAAACGCTTGTTCGTCCGATTCTTGAGTATTGCTCATCAGTATGGGACCCTTACCAGGTTGGATTAATAGAAGAGATAGACATGATCCAGCGAAAAGCAGCGCGATTCGTCATGGGGACATTTAGTCAGCGCGAGAGCGTTACGGAGATGCTGAACAAGCTCCAGTGGCGGACACTTCAAGAAAGGCGTTACGCAATACGGAGAGGTTTATTATCGAAATTACGAGAGAGCACATTCCGGGAAGAGATGGGCAACATATTACTACCGCCCACATATATCTCGCGTAATGATCACAACGAAAAGATCCGAGAAATTAGAGCAAATACGGACTTACAAGCAGTCGTTCTTCCCACGCACAATTCGTGAATGGAACAGGGAAGGGGGGATCAGATAGTGGTACAATAAGTACCCTCCGCCACACACCGTAAGGTGGCTCGCGGAGTATAGATGTAGATGTAGATGTAGATGTAGATGTACAGAAACCAGATGGCAGTTGTAAGAGTCGAGGGACATGAAAGGGAAGCAGTGGTTGGGAAGGGATTGAGACAGGGTTGTAGCCTATCCCCGATGTTATTCAATCTGTATATGGAGCAAGCACTAAAGGAAACAAAAGAAAAATTCGGAGTAGGTATTAAAATCCATGGAGAAAAATAAAACCTTTGAGGTTCGCCGATGACATTGTAAAACTGTCAGAGACAGCAGAGGACCTGGAAGAGCAGCTGAACGGAATGGACAAGTCGGGTGATGCTGCGGGAATTAGATAAGGAAATAAGATACTTAAAGTAGTAAATGAGTTTTGCTACTTGGGGAGCAAAATAACCGATAGTGGTCGAAGTAGAGAGGATGTAAAATGTAGACTGACAATGGCAAGGAAAGCGTTTCTGAAGAAGAGAAATTTGTTAACATCGAATATAGATTTAAGTGTCAGGAAATAGTTTCTGAAAGTATTTGTATGGAGTGTAGCCATGTGTTGTTGTGGTCTTCAGTCCTGAGACTGGTTTCATGCAGCTCTCCATGCTACTCTATCCTGTGCAAGCTTCTTCATCTCCCAGTACCTACTGCAACCGACATCCTTCTGAATCTGCTTAGTGTGTTCATCTCTTGGTCTCCCTCTACGGTTTTTACCATCCATGCTGCCCTCCAGTACTAAATTGGTGATCCCTTGATGCCTCAGAACATGTCCTACCAACAGATCCCTTCTTCCAGTCAAGCTGTGCCACAAACTCCTCTTCTCCCCAATTCTATTCAATACCTCCTCATTAGTTATGTGATCTACCCATCTAATCTTCAGCATTCTTCTGTAGCACCACATTTCGAAAGCTTCTATTCTCTTCTTCTCTAAACTATTTATCGTTCATGTTTCACTTCCATACATGGCTACACTCCATACAAATACTTTCAGAAACGACTTCTTGACACTTAAATCAATACTCGATGTTAACAAATTTCTCTTCTTGAGAAACGCTTTCCTTACCATTGCCAGTCTACATTTTATATCCCCTCTACTTCGACCATCATCAGTTATTTTGCTTCCCAAATAGTAAAACTCCTTTACTACTTTAAGTGTCTCATTTCCTAATCTAATTCCCGCAGCATCACCCGACTTAATTCGACTACATTCCATTATCCTCGTTTTGCTTTTGTTGATGTTCATCTCATACCCTCCTTTCAAGACACTGTCCATTCCGTTCAACTGCTCTTCCAAGTCATTTGCTGTCTCTGACAGAATTACAATGTCATCGGCAAACCTCTAAGTTTTTATTTCTTCTCCATGGATTTTAATACCTACTCCAAACTTTTCTTTTGTTTCCTTTACTGCTTGCACAATATACAGACTGAATACCGTCACTCCCTTCCCAACCACTGCTTCCCTTTCATACCCCTCGACTATTATAACTGTCATCTGCTTTCTGTACAAATTGTAAATAACCTTTCGCTCCATGTATTTTACCCTTGCCACTTTCAGAATTTGAAAGAGAATATTCCAGCAACATTGTCAAAAGCTTTCTCTAAGTCTACAAATGCTAGAAACGAAGGTTTGCCTTTCCTTAATCTTTCTTCTAAGATAAGTCGTAGGGTCAGTATTGGCCCACGTGTTCCAACATTTCTTCGGAATCCAAACTGATCTTCCCCGAGGTCGGCTTCTACCAGTTTTTCCGTTCATCTGTAAAGAATTCGTGTTAGTATTTTGCAGCTGTGACTTATTAAACTGGTAGTTCGGTAATTTTTACATCTGTCAACACCTGCTCTCTTTGGCATTGGAATTATTATATTCTTCTTGAAGTCTGAGGGAATTTCCCCTGTCTTATACATCTTGCTCGCCAGATGGTGGAATTTTGTCAGGACTGGCTCTCCCGAGGTTGTCAGTAGTTCTAATGGAATGTTGTCTACTCCCGGGGTCTTGTTTCGACTTAGGTCTTTCAGTGCTCTGTCAAACTCTTCACGCAGTATCATATCTCCCATTTCATCTTCATCTACATTCCCTTCCATTTCCATAATATTGTCCTCAAGAACTTCGCCCCTGTATAGACCCTCTATATACTCCTTCCACCTTTCTGCTTTCCCTTCTGTGCTTAGAACTGGGATTCCATCTGTGCTCTTGATATTCATACAAGTGGCTCTCTTTTCTCCAAAGGTCTCTTTAATTTTCCTGTAGGCAGTATCTATCTTACCCCTAGTGATATGCGCCTCTACATCCTTACATTTGTCCTCTAGCCATCCCTGCTTAGCCATTTTGCACTTCCTGTCGATCTCATTTTTGAGACGTTTGTATTTCTTTTTCCCTGCTTCACTTGCTGCATTTTTGTATTTTCTCCTTTCATCAATTAAAATTCAGTATCTCTTCTGTTACCCAAGGATTTCTACTAGCCCTCGTCTTTTTACCTACTTGATTCTTTGCTGCCTTCAGTATTTCATTCCTCAGAGCTATCTATTCTTCTTCTACTGTATTTCTTTCCCCCATTCCTATCAATTTTTCACTTATGCTCTCCCTGAAACTCTGTACAACCTCTGGTTCTTTCAGTTTATCCAAGTCCCATCTCCTTAAATTCCCAGCTTTTTGCAGTTTCTTCAGTTTTAATCTACAGTTCATAACCAATAGATTGTGGTCCGAGTCCACATCTGCCCCTGGAAATTTAAAATCTGGTTCCTAAATCTCTGTCTTACCATTATATAATCTATCTGAAACCTTTTAGTATCTCCAGGGTTCTTCCATGTATACAACCTTCTTTCACGATTCTTGAACCGAGTGTTAGCTGCGATTAAGTTATGCTCTGTGCAAAATTTTATCAGGCGGCTTCCTCTTTCATTTCTTAGCCCCAAACCATATTTACCTACTACGTTTCCTTCTCTTACTTTTCCTACTGTCGAATTCCAGTCACCCATGACTATTAAATTTTCATCTCCCTTCAGTACCTGAATAATTTCTTTTATCTCATCATACATTTCAGCAACTTCTTCATCATCTGCAGAGCTAGTTGGCATATAAACTTGTACTATTGTAGTAGGCGTGGGCTTCGTGTCTATCTTGGCCACAATAATGCGTAGCCCTGTATGGAAGTGAAACGTGGACGATAAATAGTTTAGACAAGAAGAAAATAGAAGCTTTCTAAATGTGGTGCTACAGAAGCATGCTGAAGATTAGATGGGTAGATCACCTAAGTAAGGAGGAGGTATTGAAGAGAATTGGAGAGAAGAGAAATTTGTGTTACAACTTGACTAGAAGAAGGGATCGGTTGTTAGGGCATATTCTGAGGCATCATGTGATGACCTATTTAGTATTAGAGGGCAGCGTGGAGGGTAAAAATCGTAGAGGGAGACCAAGAGATGAGTACAGAAACAGATTCAGAAGGATGTTGGTTGCATTAGGTACTGGGAGATGAAGAAGCTTGCACAGGATAGAGTGGCATGGAGAGCTGCATCAAACCAGTCTCTGGACTGAAGACCACAACAACAACAACTTGCTTTATCAGCATAGGCGCAGAACATATGTTTGAAACTTAACCCATCTGCAATGCAAGCAATCTTAATCGCATACAAAAGACTTATTACTCATCATTTCAGAGAATCTCTTGTACCCTTAGTGCTGAACAAAACGGAAATGACCTTCTCTTCTTGTGGAAAGAACTTTGGATAATTTTCGATCATCACCTAGTCTGGACTGACCACACAACTGCAGCCTGTAAGAAGGCGTCAGCATTCATTACAGAAATATAAAAATAAGATTTTCTCTCGGCCTTAAGAAAAGCTCGTTGAGTCACTAATACTTCCCATCCTTGGTTATGGTGATCCTGTTCTCCAACGACTTTCGTATGAGGGCTCACGTCGGCTGGAACTGAGGGTGAATGCTTGTGTGCGATACACTTGCGATGTAGGCTACATCGACTTTATCACTCCTGCATGTGAATAACTATTATGACTACATGCCAATAATCGTGAAGATTATCATACCCTGTATTAGGTGTCTTGTCTTCTCAATTATTGCGTTCCTTCCTATTTATCTTCAACTCTGACGTACCACCTGAACAACACAGCACAAATACTCGTTCTCGGCAAAGTAAAATACTCTCTGTACCGCTGCACAACGCTGCCATGTTACCCAAATTATTTTCTGTATCCGGAATCCGACTTTTAAATAATATTCTACAAAATACTAGAGAAACTGAAATCCTTTCACACTTCTAAACACACCTAATGGCCCAGCTTCTATCACAACTGCCTTCTCTTCTTGCAGCCTACTCTAGTCAACCATCCCTTCACCACCACTTTTCCCCTTCCCTTGTCTACAGAGTTCTGTACTGGAATTCGTCTATTGCAATTCTCTTCTTTCCTAACAATCACTGTGACATTCATTTCAATCGTCTCCACTTTCATTATGCCTTACACTTCATCTAGTACCAAACAGGACTTCAAAAGTGCTAAACATTGTTACTTTAATATTATTATTACTGCAAATTATTACTTTTGTTAACAATACAGGTTATTATTATTGTGGCTGTTATGTAATACTTTTTTTGTACATCTTGCTCCTAGTCAGGTGCAAGAGATATCGTTAAAGCCCTAATCTGGTCAGGTTAAATAAGCAATAAATGAATAACGTATAATTTTGTTGACGACAGGAGAGAGGATGGGGATGGGGGAGCTAATTAATACGTGAGGGCTTTCAGGGGTGGCGGGCTCGGAAAGGCCGGGGAGCATCCTCAGGTGCGGGTGTTGGGAAGTATGCCACTCCGTCACTGCGCCTCAGGTCCTCAGCAGCGCAGTCAGCGGAGCGCCTCGTGCAGAGCCGTCAGTGAGGCGGCGGCGCAACCGACCGGCGTCTGGCGTCCGTCTGGCGTCTGCTCGCTGGCTGCCTCGCGCTTATCTGACGCACTCAGCGCGGTTATTTCGGCCGTCCTCGCTGCCGGCGCTGCACACGCCACACACACACACACACAGAGAGATATCCCTCTAGAGAAACTCCTCACTGTGTCTGCGCCATCAAGTCTCACCCAGGGACCCATCACAAACCGACGCTTACAGTACCTGTTCCCCTAGTATACCGGATATCTGAGACATTCCAACGACCGTCAACAAGAATGTACCAAAGATAGCAGCACCAAAACGTGGCTTCAATGAGTAATATTTGCAGTAGCACTAATAGCATACAGAAAAACTGAATAGCTGGTAGAAATTGACCTGGAAAAAGAACCATTTACGTTCAGGAGAAAAATCGGAAAGTGGTAGGCAATACCGATCGACAACGTACCTTATTAGGAAGTAAAAATTACATTCGTAGAACGTATAAAAACTGTAAGAATGTTATCTGTAACTTTCAAAGTCTGAAGCCATCTTGGACATTTTGCAGGGTCAAAAGTTTATTTACTACTCCGACAGAAACTAGGGACAATTATACGGCGAGATGGACCTAAAGAGTGACAGTAATAGTGACACGCGTCTGTAGCTTATCCCCCTTTGAATTCAGCGTGTACATTGAACAAGCAGTAAAGAAAATCAGACAGAAACTGCACAAAGCCACGTGCCTACACGGGATACAACGCGAGTTTTATAAAAATTTTCTGCACTTTCCCGACCCAACTTTTACGCAAATGTTAATTCATTTACTGCAAGGACAACGTATTCCTGGGCAATCTGATACCCTAAAAGCCGGAAGCCAGCACTCTACTTAATGATGAATTTAAAATTTACACGACCGTGTTTAATAGCCGGCTGGATACGAGAGCTAACGACGACTATTTTGACGGACAGGTAACTGAAAGCCGTATCGGGGTGCACAGTGAAGTCCACTTTAGTCACGTATCGTGATGCTGTCACACAGACCAGGCTCGCAGAAACGTTGGTACCGATCGCTTCCCTCAATTTCACAAATGCTTTCCTTCTCATCGAACACAAATCCTTTAGAACATGCTTTCAATCCACCCATATCACTCTGCAATTCATTTGCGTGATTATAAATTTCGTACTGAACACGTCAATGTTGTAAGGGCCTACAGATCTATGACGTTAAATTTTCAATGGTGACACGGGACGTGCGTCAGGCATGTTACAGCGGGCTATGAAACGACAGCTGTTCATTATTAAATGTCATAAAAGCTGGCCTATTTCAAGTAGGCAGACGAATAAGCAGGGGGGCAACAAGGACGCCGAACCACATTCCATTGTTCCCATATGCATCCAAGATGGCGGCGATGACATCATCAAAGATGGCGTCGTGTAGAATTGGCAACAGTGCATGACGTCAATCAAGATGGCTGCTATGACGTTAATCAAGATGGCGGATTTTTCTGGGAAAGAGGTTAATTGGGCTACCCCCACTAACCTAAACCCCTCCCCAAGAGAAATGGCACGAAGTTCAAATTCCAGCAGGATAATGCACCACACCCCTGTTATCTCTACTTATCAAGGAAAATGGCGGGAAAAAATGACGTCTTTATTATTTAACCAATTTCATATAGGTAAGAAAAGGCGTTCACTATAGTTTCAACTACCTAGTTTCAACTACTTTTCAAGATCCAGACCGCCACGTCTTCCTAGGAACCAGCGCTGAGTTTGAATTCTGGCAGTAAAGAAAGATCACTTGGGATTTCGCTACCAACCTAAGAAAATTGTTGCAAACGAAGTTCACCAACACTAACCTACGCCTGCAGGGAACAACCTCTTCCTAGGGGTTGCTGGTTAAAGGACTCAGCCCGCACTAAGCTGATGGAGAGAGGAAAGAGTGTACTTTATTTATTTGGGAGCAATTTTTATTTAGGAATGGAGTGTATGTATCACAGAACACACGCTCTGACATGCCTCACAGCATACAAACCTGCAAACTACTCCAACATATCTCATGTATAAGGCTCTACACACACGCTTGCTAAATGTAAACCATCAAAAATAACGCATTGCACAGCCTACAGACATGTGAACGACTCGTAAATAATGCAATACATTTACGTCCAGATAGCGAAACAGCTCGTAAATTGCCAAAATAAAGACTCTGGTTGCTAATCGTCAACTGTCGAAATCATACACCAGCCTTTATTTAAACAATTAGAGGCAGCACCACCACCCAGTGTATTCGCCACTGAGTCCAGTGGCTAACTGATGCCACTAGGGGACGCTGTAGTGACGTCAGGTGATGACGCAAGTACCATAATGTAATATAGCGCCCCATAGTCGGTTCACCATAAGCTTCAAACCCCAATTGTCTTAGTACTTTTCGTCGCCGCCAGAGGGCGCCTCTGTGACACCAGCTGATGACGCAAGTACAGTTATCCATGATGGCGGCAAACGAGGTCTATTACTCAGTACCACCAGCAGAGGACGCTGTCGTCCGTTTCGTGACGTAAACCAAGATGGTGACGGAAAATGGTGGGAAAACGTCTCAGCTTGTGCTGGGCTGCTGGGGAGAGCAAAGAAGGACTGCACTCTATCTAGTTTGAAACATTTTA
Organism: Schistocerca piceifrons; assembly: GCF_021461385.2. Taxonomy (NCBI): domain Eukaryota; kingdom Metazoa; phylum Arthropoda; class Insecta; order Orthoptera; family Acrididae; genus Schistocerca; species Schistocerca piceifrons. The sequence continues at coordinate 35,857,908 of NC_060140.1, forward strand.
TTTAGCAATCGAATATATTTATTACACTGACGCAAAACACACGCCATGTTATGCCTGGGGTCACAATACACAGTCTGCAAACAGACATTCAGACTCCCCCTAAATAATGAAGCACAGTGAGGTGTAGACACGTTCAGTACACGTAAACTGACCAAATAACGCACAGAACAGCCTACATACCTGCTCGCAAAATAATGCACTCAACGCGCGTAAGCACCCTCTGCCACACCCTGTCCCCAGGACCACGAAGTGACGCGATAGTTAGCTGTCAAACAACGTACAGACGCCGGCTCCGGTCCTGCGGGCATGAGGCGACCACATCCCTTTCATACATCATTTCTGAGAAATTCCTATCCAAATGCGTGTTCACCTAAACACAGCTCCTGGCGCGACCGGCCAGGGACGAGCGCTCTGTCGCACCCACCACCCGCAGCCACCGAAAGCTAGTGAAATTTGATTCTATACAGCCTCCGTTTGCGTACACGCCCCAGCGTGACTGACACCTCGCCATCTAAAACAGTCTCAATGTTATCCTTACGTCACATGGCTTAGGGGAAAAAAATATCAGCCAATTCCAGCTCTCCTTAATTTTATAGTGCCCCATAAATAATTAATGCTCGCTTTCTTCTTGTCTCAGCTTGTATCCGTCAATATTCCTATCCTAACAGATCGTGTTTACGAAAATATCGCCCAATCCAGTCTTCCTGACAGACATAACGTGATAGCCTTCCTGCTCTCAACATACGCAAATGTTCTTACCACTCCTATATTCCACCACAATCAATCGAGCATTCTCATTGGCTCTTATCGAATTTACCAGTCGAATTACTAACACCGTTGGTATCAAAGCACCATCCACCTTTTCTTTCTGGAGCTTTCAGTGGTTCTTTTGCACAGATTGCTAAATTGCACCGGCAGTTCCCTCAATCAATACGTCCCACACATAGTCATCTTCTCTAGTCATCCCATAACATAAGCCATACTAACTTTACAATGCAATATATACCCACTAACTTTACAATACAATATACACACATTTGACACAAACAGTGCACTTTTATATCTCTACATCACCCGAAATATTATCCTATACCTACACTCACATCGTCTATATTCCACAATGCTCTCCTTTCCTAGCGAAGCACTGTCAACCCGTTCTTTCTTTCTACAGACGCGACACTCACCAGTAATAAACTATTTTACACTGATCACCATTTTGCACCGACAACTAAGTTGTCTACAGGTCATCAAATACATACGAGACTCGCAAGAATATTGGAGCGTATAACCGATCTCCAACCAGGCAATATATCAACACGTACCGCGTCGATGTAGTAAACATACAAGTCCTATCCTAGGCCATAATCACCCCTATTACATCAGAAAGCCCTCACTCAAGGCTCGTTTTCCCTCGGTACAAACGCACTACTGTTTCTGGTCCGGAACTGCCTGTTTGCTTGCTTTTCTACACACATCTCTGGACTCTTGTATTACAAGAACACACATATTTTCGCGGTACTTCTCGATATCAAGCACATGGCAGTAGACGCCCGATCGCTCATGCAACATAATTCCGAACATATAGGCTGTAAATTATTTCTCTACGAACTCCAAACTTTAGATAGGTCGAGCATGCTCTATACCACTGGGTAGAAACAAACAGATGAGAAATGATATTTCCACCCACGAATACCGATCTGGCTGATCTAACAAATTACAAATCATCGCTATAATTTACAAGCCAAATAAGGTTTTTTTCCCTGTCTAGAGAACAAGAAAATGTGTCTTCCACATGCCAGATGCACTCACCACAATCGATCTTCTCTCAACTAAATAAAGGTCTGAAAAGTGCAGAGGCAGTCAACGAAACAATTTACATGGAAGCGAATAACAGTCCTTCGCAAACGCACCTCCATACGCATCTCATATTTCCACTTGATCACGAAAGCTGCCCATCTTACGATCACAGTCTCAATTGAACGTCATTAGACAATGAGCGAAGTATTGGAAGTACACTCTGTTGAAGGCTGTGGCTCTGGAAATACCTGTACCCTCCTTAGCACTATACATACTCTTTCTTAACTTCGCTATCACAGTCCCCCAAGTCGAATCCACACCTTCCCTACGACAGCACATAGACATTTCCTTTACACAAACAGATATAATTTATAATCCTGATGCTCAAATACGTACATATCACACGCACACACACACACACACACCACTACTATTAATGCCTATGATACGAAATAAAACTGACTGAAAATCAACGATGTGTGTGCGTGCCCCTTATGTTCTTCTTGCGAGTCCTACCGCCATGTCATAGAAAGAGGGACATAATCGACCAGATGTTAAAGAAAAAGAAACCCGATCCCAACAACTACTGCGTGTTACTCCCCCAAGCGCTCCTGGTTCTACAGGTCCACACAAGTATCCATGATAAAAGCTATACCAGTTTTACAAATTTTGGTACGACATTACCTCTGAATTAGGTAGATTTCTTTTTTCTGGACAAATACCGTCACGCTGATCATAGGAATGTGTAAGCCCAATATGCAACCTAGTGATAAAATTACCTCATTTGAAAGTCAATCTGCTAAGGAAGGTTGTATGTAAGCGGTATTTGCGACTCCCTCATACAGCCCAAGCTAAATAATTCTATAGTATTTCTAGCACATTCTGTCTTGAGACCCTATCAGACGTTCAGCAATATATCCACTGAGCTATAGGCGATGACTGATTGAGAAGGAACACAAAACGTAGTAGTAGTAGATGATGTTCTGATTGAGATCATAATAAAATGTACAGCGATCTCTAGTGTCACGCTGTCCGCTAGAAATGATGTCAATCATTTGGAATCGGGTCTTTTCATTCAAACACATAGGCACGTTTGATCCTATTCGCAATTCCTTTATTACACCCACTACTGAATGATATTTCTAGCACTGTCATATCTCGAAATGGGTCACCTTTCCCGAACATAGTTGCTATAGTAAAATTCCAACGTCGTTTTAATCACCCCCTACGCATCTTGCAACGGCTCACATTTCTACAGCTTTCCGCATGTGATCGTTCCAATTTAAGTCCGAACTGAGCAAAAGTCGGAGAAAGACATATCCACCACTTCCTGCAACCCATATAGAAACAGAACGACTTTAGTTAGTGCAACACGATCGTGTTTTGACCATTCGGCGGAAATGCGTGCAATGTGGTATGTCCCCAAACTACATACAAGTACTACAAATCCGCACCCATTCAAATCAGTCAGCTCATTATCATCGTTATTCTCCCCCCCTCCCCCCAACAGAGAAAAATTACGAACTATAAAAGCTCATCCTTTTTAGAAGTCAACTAGACACCGCTGCCGGCGCAATGACGCACAGCTGCGCTGCAGTCCAGCGCGGAGAAAGAGATTACATAATATTCCCCAGAATAGCACAGTGTGCAGCGAGCCAAGCATTCCTAGCAGTATACGCAATCCCTCTGCGAATTTTCACCTCAAACTGCTGCTGCTACTGCCTCCTGTGTCTTACGGTGGAAACCATAACACACCACACATCTGCTGATTTTAAATAAAAGATGCTTCCAACATAAGCAAACTGGAAGACTTTTACGGCGTTGGCGTACGTCTCCAAACTATAGTCTGAAAGTGATTCACGAGCTCTACATTTAGACTCGTCTCTCACAGCGACGGAATAGCTGAGGACTATACGTTGCCTTTCGACTCATTCCTCATACTGCAATCATGTACGTGATCACTGTTTCGCTGCTAGCAACCCCCAGAAGCTGCTGTCCATCCTCCAAATCTTTTTCCCCAACTTAGTCAATCATTATCTGCTAACCAATGCAGGGATGGGATGGAAAAGACACCATTCATATACTGTAATATTAAGCAACACATTTGATAGTGTGAAGGACTTTACAGTAACTCCAACACCGGCTCACAGGATCCACATTAGACCCACATTAGCGTTCGAATGTGGATTCGCTGCATGTTATATCTGGATCGGTGTTGAGATGTTGATCCCCAATATGCCGTGCATGGGATAGGGTTTGGAGGTGGATCCATCACACCCAGTGTTGAGACGCAGGTCCAAAATATACCACATCCGAGTTAGTGTTTGGGTGTGGATCTGCCACGGACTATATATATGGGGCTATGTTCGGATTTGAATCCACCACGTGCCACACCTACAATAGGTTCAAATGGCTTTGAACACTATGGGACTCAACTTCTGAGGTCATCAGTCCCCTAGAACTTAGAACTACGTAAACCTAACTAACCTAAGGACATCACACACATCCATGCCCGAGGCAGGATTCGAACCTGCGACCGTAGCAGTCGCACGCTTCCAGACTGTAGCGCCTCGAACCACTCGGCCACCACGGGCGGCCATCTACGATAGCGTTCACAGATGGACCAACCATGAGTTACGTCCAGACACGTATTCTATGTTCAAAGTTTGGTCCACCAGCCGATGGGACTGGGCCCTGAGAACCGTCTACAAGGCGGACATATACAGAGACATACAGAAAGCAGAGCAAACGCTCTCCGAATGTGGAGGTGACTGGATACAGTAGAGTGCAGTGCTGTATTACACGTCCCGATCAATGCATTTGGCCTAGGCGGTGGCAGCTGTGCTACATTTACAATCAGTTTTAGAACACAGAAAGAGGTGTTATGTCGTGATCGCATATATAGATCTGACCTCAAATCAATAGAATTGCAAAAGTGACGAGGGAATAGGTATATATCGACCGAATATAGAACCTAACGCGGTGAACTTGAGGAAGTACTTTGCTATCTTTTGGTTCGCACTGAACAATTTGTATATCGGATCAAGTATGGAGCGACAGGAGGAAACCCAGAAGACGTGGACGTCGAAAGGAAGAGAATAAGGGAGGCAGTCAATTTTTCTGCCATTGAGGCTGCATTATACTGTATGTCTATCAAGGTACCAGTGATTCCAGATGCATCAGTCACATGACATAGCCTGCATCCAACTCGTATACAGCTACATGTTCCGTATGTGTTTTAAAGCACTGTCTACCTGCGATCGTTAACGGTAAACCTGTCGGTCACCAGAGGACTTCCATCTCATGTGTGAAGAAACTTGACACACTCCTCTAAAGGAGCTTTCATTTATGCGATCATCCCTGTCGCATCTTCAGTGTAAAATCAAGACTCCGGGGTCAAAACTAAGCGGTAAGAGCTTGTGATGCGCTGCAATCCCTGTGCACGCATTGCCCAGCTGATGCGCTTTTTACAGAATTAATGACGGAATGACGTAATTTTCACACGTCGGACGCTGCTGCCTTGCGTTTATCTGTTTCCTTATAAGATGTATCCCCTGCTAGTAACTATCATGTTATGTAGGCCTTATGCAGGCATCGTATAATTTCTGAACCGTGATCGGATCTGAATAGTGGACACTATACGTCTCTGCAATGCTATATTGCGCTCGTATCATGCAAAGCAAATGTTTTATCATAAGATAGTTCAGCGTAGAGAAACTGTGAAGAAGGATGAATGTCTGACAGAGGGGATAGGTTTTCTATCCAACATAGCTAGTTTTTAAGTGAAGAACGTTGTAGTCTTAGGAATGTGTTTGTTTATCTTCTCTATCTCACTAATACCTTCCAAGTACAGATGCTAGACTCTAGAATAATTTAGAGTTGATAGCTTCGCTGATTTAGGTAAAAATGTATCAAACCGAATTCGTATTGAACTTCATCATCTCTTCTTGTTCTTCTTAACTGTATGCTATTACGTTACGGCACTTTGAAATCTGTTACTATACATCGATAACGAGTCCTAAGCTCATCGACATGGTAACATCTCGAGAAATCTTGTGCACTTGGATGGGTTGGGAATTGGAGAGCTATATTCATTCACGAGACGTGGAGTGTAGCGCTCTTCTTCTGGTCGCTTGGAGATTAATTCACTAACGGTGCTGCAGGGTGTGTTGGTCAATGACTGTGTCAGGTTGGTCTTTTACCCTAAGAGGGGGAAAATGCTCTGTTACTCCCATACGCTGAGAGATCGTAAATGCTCGAAGTGTTACAAATATGAGAGTATTGTCTGATGTGCTTTGATCATGTGTGTGTTCGAGAATAAACAATGAATGCACGTACTGCACAGTAATCTATCCACATTCACAATCATACTCGCAAAGTAATGTAAAAGGGGCTGTTTAGCTGTGATACTGAAATGGGGGCCATGCTGTCACATCAATGGCCGGTGCTGAACTTAGTGTAAAATTCTTCACACTATCAAGTCCGTTGCTTAATATTACAGTACATCGAAGGGGTCTTTTCCATCACATCAGCGCGTTGGTTACCACATAATGATTGAGTGACATAGCTTGTTTGAGTTGGGGGAGAAGTTTTGTGGGTGGGAGACAACTTCTGGGGGTTGCTAGCAGCTAAACAGCGATCGCGTACATGAGTTCAAAATTACGAATAACTTGAAATCGAACGCCGAGCCATCATCTGTTCCGTCACGGCGACATATGAACTTAAATGTAGAGGACATGAAAGACTTTCGCACGATAGTTTGGAAACTCTCCACAATGCTGCCAAACTCTTCTAGTTTCCTTATGTTGTGTGTTTATTTAAAAATAATTCAGTGTTATGCTATCTGCGGTAAGAATATGATTTACATAGTGTGATGTCTAGTTTTCTTTGAGAGGTCGTGGATCAGAGCGTCTTAATACCAGTTTAGAATCTGACATCGTGGTCGAAGTCGTGGCAGAAAAAAGAAATGTTTGGCAGTGTACAAAGTGCATTAGAAAACTCTGTTTCAACAACTAAACAGGGCCACAGTGGGCGTTTCTTGCGATTTACAGTGTAGTACGTGGGATACGATCATTCTCCCAGAGTAGAGGTGAAGAAACTTTAAACCACCCTCTGTAGTGTATCAATAAGTGTGTATTTAGTAGCTTTGTTCGACACAGGGAGCAGTAGCAGCAGCAGTTTGAGGGGCAAATTCAGTGAGGGGCGAAGTATGCCGTTAGGAATGCCTGGAGGGCTGCACGCTATGCTATTCTGGGAAGCATTGCGAAATCTCTCTCTCTCTCTCTCTCTCTCTCTCTCTCTATCTCTCTATCTCCCTCTCTCTGTCTCTGTCTCTCTCTCCGCACTGGACCCTCAAGCAGGTTTGCATCAACGCGCGAGTAATGTCGTCTATGTGAGGTCTATATCGGATGAAGTTATTTGAGCCTCTATAGTTGTTAATTTTTGTCTGCTGGGGGGTAAAGAACAACGATGATAGGACGTTGGGCTTATAGATTTGCCTGGACGTGGATCTGTAGTACTTGTATGTAGTTTGGTTGGGAACGCGCCACAATGCGCGCATTTCCGCCGAATGGTCAAAACACGATCCTGTCGCAGTAACTCAATCCACTGTGTTTCTAGACGGGCTGCAGAAGGTAGTGGATATGGGTTTGTCCGACTTCTGCTCAATTCCGACTTAAAATGGCATGATCACACGCGCAAAGCTGTATAAATGCAAGATGTGTCGGGACTGACTAAGACCATGTTGGACTTTTACTGTAGCAGATAGGTTCGACAAAGGTGACTCGTTTCGAGATATGATTTACTTGTGGCTGCGATCCTTCTCAATGAGTCATCACCTTTAACTCAGTGGATATATAACGGAACATCTGCTATGGTATCGAGACAGAATACATTACACATACTGGATAAATATATGGCGGCGTGAGGGAGTTGCAAATACCGGTCACATACTGCGTTCAGCTAAGGCTGAATGACTTTCAAAATTCATCGGGCGGGTGTATGATATGTCCACATTTGAGGATCAGGTTTATAAAGTATATCTGTTTGTGTAAAGGAAATGTCTATGTGGTGTTGTAGGGAAGGTGTGGATTCGACTTGGGGGACTGTGATAGCGAAGGAGAGAGTATCTCTAGTGCTAAGGAGGGTACAGGTATTTCCAGAGCCACAGCCTTCAACAGAGTGTACTTCCAATACTTCGCTCATTGCCGGATACTGTTCTGTTCAGACCTAGATCGTAAGATTTAATTGTAAGTATAGTGATAGAAGAAACATGTGAGACGTTTTCTAGAATGTGTTGGTGCTGATTCACGTTCCCACGTTAATGGTAGCGGTCTTCCGAATGCAGAGGCCTGTTAGAGTACAGGAATGTATGATAGTTAACTTTACCAAGTTTTAGACGACCGAATAGCCAACTAAGTAGGTGCTGGGCAGCTCTCGTGATCAAGTGTAACTTTGAGAAGATGGTGCGTTTGTGGTGGAGCGTTATTCCCAGCCATGTAAATTGTTCGGTCGACTGCTTCTGCAGATGTGATGCCTTTAATTAGTTGAGGGAATACGGACTGTCGTGTGTTGAACGCAAGTTTGCCTGTTCTCTAGATGTGGGCAAGACCGTAGTTGGTTTGTAAACAATATTGATCATGTGGAATCTGTTAGATCACCGACTTTGGTATTCGAGAGTGGAATATCAGTTTACTCTACTCGTTTCTAGGTAGTCAATGGTTTACGGCATGCTGCGCCTCGCTAAAGGTTGGTGTTTGTGGAGAAATAATTTACAGTCTATATCTTGTGCATTATGTTGCGTTAGCGGTCGGGTGGCTAGTGGTGTGTGCTTGATATCGAGAAGTATGGCAAAAATTGTATAATATTATTGCGAAAATACGGATGTTCTTGTAATCGACTAGTCTGGAGATGACTGTAGAAATGCGAGAAAGAAAGCGGAAAGAGAGAGCATTTTTGCCAAGGGGAAAGGAGCATGTCTTTGAACATCAGTTCTGAGAGCTGAGAGTAACTTCGGTTCGCTGATGTAAAGGGGGTGATCTGGTATGGTTTGGGATATGAATTGCATGATTACTAGAACGAGACGGTACTCGGTGATCTATTCTCTGGTTGGAGATTGGTTTGACACTCCAATATTCTTGCTAGTATAGTACGTATTTGATGACATGCAGGCAAATTTCCTGTGTTTAGTTGTTGGTGCAAAATGGTGATCAGTGTAAAATAGTTTATCACCACTGAGCGTAGCGTCTGTAGACAGAATGAACAGGTTGGGGGTTTATAGATGGAGGGAACTGTCTGTGCAATTTAGCAGTCTTTGCAAAATAACCGTTCGAAGTCAGACAAAGAAAAGGTGGATGGTGCTTCGATACCTGCAGTATAAATAATTCGACTTGTAAATTCGATAAGAGCAAATGAGAATGCTCGATTGATTGTACTGCGATATAGGAGCGGTGAGAACATTTGTGTGTGTTGAGAGCAGGAAGGCTATCACGTTATGTCTGGGAGGAAGACTGGATTAGGCGATATTTTGGTAAACAGGTTCTGTTTGGGTGAGAATTTCCGTGCATGCAAGCTGAGGCCTGAAGAAAGCGGGTGTTAACTATTTCTGGAACACAATACAATTCTCAAGAGGTCGACTTGGCTCTTATTGTCTTTTACAAAGAGATTTAACGTTGGACTAAGATTGGGAAAGTTGTTAGATGAGTTTGTAATTATGCGCGTGCAACTGGCGGTGTCGCATCATGCGTGCGGGGGGGGGGGGGGGGGGGGGAGTAAGGTTGAGCATGTGTGCTCTTCTGCATTCAATGGTAAACACAAGTGGCGCCTGACTGTATAGAGGAATGCACCTTTCACCGCTGTTCGGTTGCGGTGGCTGGGAGATGTGGTGGAGCGCGCGTCCCTGGCCAGTCACACCAGGAGCTGTGTCTATGTGAGGGCGTATCTGGATAGGGATTTCACGGGCGTGGAGTATGAATGTGGCTATCGCCATCTCATGTTTGCGGAAGCCGAGCAGGGACCCGTGCGCGGTTTGAGGTCTGTCAGGCGTGTGACTTCGCGGGGGCAAGGATGTGGTGGAGGGTGCTTGTGTGCGTCTGTTGCGTTATTTTGCGAGCGGCCCTCTAGGCTGTGCCATGCAGTATTTGGACAGTTTACGAGTACTGAGCGTGTTTGCAGATATGTGTACTCCATTATTTAGGAGCAGTTTGCTATTGTGTACTGGTATTAGGAGTTGTTTGGGTGTCTGCAGGTTGTGTATTGTGATGCCAAGCACATTAGGTTGGATGTTTTGTATCATTGTGATGGATATACTCGATCGCTAAAGAAATTGTTTGAAACTAAATAGAGTGAACTCCTTCTTTCCTCCCCCCAGCAGCCCAGAGTAGGCTGGGGGGACGAAATGGACCAGTGTCGTAGACCTCGTGGAGAACACACTGTTTACTGCCATCATGGATAACTGTACTTCCATCATCAGCTGGTGTTATTGTGGCGTCCTCTGACGGCGTTAGGGTCTGGAGCTCGTGTGGCGATCAGATGGCTGAAGTTAGTACAAGTCTCCTTTCTTTATGCACAATTCTCTTAGGTTGGTAGCAAAAGCGCAAGTGACCTTTGCAGCGCGGGATTAGCTGAGCGGTCTAAGGTGTTGTAGTCATGGACTGTGGGGCTGGTCCCGGCGGAGGCTCGAGTCCTCCCTCGGGCATGGGTGTGTGTGTTTGTCCTTAGGATTATTTCAGTTAAGTAGTGTGTAAGCTTAGGGACTGATGTCCTTAGCAGTTAAGTCCCATAAGATTTCACACACATTTGAACATTTTTGAACACGTGACCTTTCTTTACTGCCAGAATTCAAACTCAGCTAGTGTTCCTAGGAAGAGGTTGTAGTCTGTTCTCTGAAAAGTAGTTGAAAGTACGAACACCTTTTCATACCTATCTGAGTAAATTGAATTATTTAATGTGATTAAAATTGAAATGGAATTAAATACTTAGGTAATTGATAGGTTAGATGCGCGATGTGGGTGTTAGCATATTTACAGAAGACTATGTTTGGCGCATGTATGGAGGTGGCTGTCGAGGGTACGTGACGTAAGCGGTCGGACGTGCGGTGCGTATCCGGTTGTAATGCGCGCGCGAGAGGGAGAGAGGGAGCAGACAATCTTGTGTCAGTTAACTTAGTGAGAGCTTTCTTTGTCGACCGAGCCATGTGGTGGACCGGCGGTTGTGTGACGTCAGGGTAGATTCCACTGTCCAGCAAACAACTGTGGCGCCAACCAAGCTAAGGCTGTGACATGAGCAGTCGGACGGTCGTGGGCCGGTGAGGCAGTGCGAGCGAAAGCGAACGTCTCGGTGGTGTCCCCTGGTGCAGGCGATGTGAAGTACACTCTGGACCTCGTGGTGGTGGACGCAGTGGTGCAGCCATCTTGAATAACGGTACACGAGTCATGTTCTGATGGAAGGGTGGCACCTTCTACCGACGAGGGCAACGGCCTTGCCGCAGTGGTTACACCGGTTCCCGTGAGATCACCGAAGTTAAGCGCTGTCGGGCGTGGCCGGCACTGGGATGGGTGACCATCCGGCCGCCATGAGCTGTTGCCATTTTTCGGGGTGCACTCAGCCTCGTGATGCCAATTGAAGAGCTACTCGACCGAATAGTAGCGGCTCCGGTCATAGAAAACTATCATACCGACTGGGAGAGTGGTGTGCTGACCACACGCCCCTCCTATCCGCATCCTCATCTGAGGATGACACGGGGGTCGGATGGTCCCGATGGGCCACTTGTGGCCTGAAGACAGAGTGTTTTTTTTTCTACTGACGAGAATATGAACTAAGCCAGTTGGTGTCCGAATCCCGTGGCGAACACAACTGCATGATATCGTTTAAATTATAATAAAGAGAAGCCCAGTTTTCCCGCCATTATCGTGCTGGAATTTGAACTTCGCGCCATTTTTATTGGGGAGAGGGTTAGGTTAGTGGAGGTGGATAAACTAGGTGTAGTCATCTTGAGTGACGTCACAGTCGCCATCTTGGATGACGTCAGTGTGATGCTCTCTGGTGGAGACAATTTGTACTAAGTCAGTTGGAGTCCTGACCTTGTGGTGAACACACCTGCATGGAATTGTTTAAATAAAGTGTTAAGTCCCACGAATCTTTAGGAGGTGATGGCAGTCTGGTGACTGAGATTGGTACAAGTGCCGTTTCTTCCATGCCATTTTGTTAGCTTAGTAGAGATATCGGAATTGAATTTTGTTTACCACTAAAAAGTTGGTGCCAGTTCGTAGGAAGAGGTGGTGGTCTGGTTACTTAGGTTAGTGGAGGTAGGCCAAGTGAGCTATTTTTTGCAATTTTCTTTGCTTAGTAGAGATAAGAGCTGTGTGGTGCATTATCCTATTGAAATTTGAACTTGCCGCCATTTTCTAAGGGGTTGGGGTTAGGATAGTGGATGTAGAACAATCGGTCTATTTTCCTACCATTTTCGTGGTGTGACGCATTATCCTGCTGGAATTTGAATTTCCTGGCAATTTTTTTCTGCAGGGATAGGTTAGTGGGGTTAGCCCAATTGACCTATCTTCCGCCAAAATTCAAACTTCTCGCCAAAATCCGCCGTCTTGAATGTCGTCACGCGCTGTTGCCAAGTCTGCATGACACCATCGTGGATGACATCATCGCCGCCTTCTTGGATATATCTGGCAACAATGGATGTGGGGCCAGACATACTTTGTCCCACTACTACCACGAATCGTGTTCCTTTCGGAACACCATTAGTTTCTTTGGAAAAATTTCTGTGCGTATGACGATTTGAGTATCAGTGCTTTCTATTAGCGCTTGGAGCTCTGGTACTTTCTTAACACAGTTACGACAATTTCCAACCACTATACCGATGGTTCTTGTATCTAAGTTCTTCCTATGTTCGGCCTATACGCTTTGTGGCTGAAGCCCTCTAACCTAAAAAACCGCCCAGTCCACGCCACACTACCCGTGAAGCCGTCTTCTGCGTATAGTGGGCACCTGACCTATTCAGTGGAACCCGAAACCGCCCTTTGGCGCAAGCCGAGGAATCTGCAGCCTACATAGCCGCAGAACCGTCTGAGCCTCTGATTCAGACCCTCCACTCGGCCCTGTAACAGAAATCAGCAATTGGTCCTGTCGACTATCGAAACCAGAGAGAATCTCTTCTGAGCCAAAGTGACACACATCATTGGTACTGACGTGAGCAACCACCTGCAGTTGGCTGCACCCTGTGCTCTTCATGGCATCTGGGAGGACCCGATTCAGAACTGGGTTGACTCCACCCGGTATGTACACGGAGTGTACATTGATTTTCTTTCCCTTCTTGACTGCCATGTCCCTAAGGGGCCCCATAACGCGCCTAACGTTGGAACTCCCGACTATCAATAGTACCACCCTCTGTGATTGTCCGGATCTTGCAGGCTGAGTGGTTTCCTCTGAAACAGGACAGGCGACAGCATCTGGCTCAGTGGCAGAGTCAGCCACCGACATGGCCGGGAACCAGTTTGTGAGACAAACAGACAACAGAATTCCTTTCTCTGCTGTAGTATGGAGAGGTTTGCTGTTAACAACTGCAGATAGACAGTATTCTAACTCATCCAGAACAAGTTTCTAGAAAGTCATCCATGAGACTCCTACCACCTCAGTAGACATATTGCAGAACGTTGTTAAGAAAACCATGCATAAAAACTGTTGCGTAAAGTATTTATTAGCAGGACCGCAAGGTTGTCATTGGCAGAGAGTAGAGATAAGCAGAATGTAAATACTGTTTGTTAGAGTTTAAAACAGTTAGGCAGTCTTGCACAGGATCAAACACGCGATCGATTCTGTAGTTTTATATTGCAGCCCCGAACTTAGGAATACTATCCAAGGAGGATATTCATATGTCTTGACACTTTATATAAAAAATTGTGGTTACAGATAAGTTTGTGGTCGGACCTTGGCTTGTTATATGACGTATATAAATGTATTACCCTACATTTGTTAGTCATCCACGTTAAACAGTCTATGCCAGCCGTCTGCCGTTGTCCATGATCACACTACTGTTTCCCTGGGTCATAGTGCTTCCATCTGGACTTTTTCTCGTATTTCGTTCCCATGTATTTGCTATTTTTTTACCCTAAGCAGATATGTAAGTACTCTCTCATTTTCTCTTAATTTTCCCGCATCTCCGCTCAATTTATATGTATTTTCCGACAGTGTTCATAATTTTTTTATCTGTTTTATGTCCTTTTTTACACATTTTTTCGGGATGTGTATGGCATATTGCTAACATAACGAGGTGTGGTTTGATTTTATACGTGCAATATGCATTAACCAACCAAAAAATTCATGCCAATTTCCCTCTTTCCATGCATTTTTGATGGGACGAGCATGAAAGTACTTGAACTAGATAGTTGCATGTATAATAACACTCGTTTCGTAGGTATACGAGAGTCTCCGAGTGCAGCACGCAAAGGATATAGTGGAAACTCGAAGTCTGGACACGATTCGATGCCTCATACCTGTGCATCAGAGAACGTGTCTGCCGACTCGCGTAGTGGTGCAGTGAATGGAAACGTAAAGCCTAGAAACAGTTCTGCATGGTCTCTTGATTCCAATTCCAAATTGTACAGAGCTGCGAAAGGGAGATCGGCTGTGTGCGAAGTTGATTTCTCCTGCTGCTGTCTTGATTTTCCATAAGTATATCCTATTATTACCTATCTTGTGTGGTCTGCAAATTCTGTTTATACCTTCCATCTCTGATACCTGCCCGTAACCCCATCAAGGTACCTACACCGATAAAACACACGTTCAGGTATCGATGTTTGGAGTTGAAGGGTAGGTATTATTGTGTTGTAAACACACACAATGGAATTATGCCACTTCACGTGGACAGCTACACCCTCTCTCTACGTCTCACTCTACCGACACCGAAAGCGCTGCCTATGATGGCAGCGCCCTAGGGTGGCTGTCAAGTCTTCTGTGGGAGCCAATGGATCGCAGTGTAATACTGTGAGTTTAGCGCATAGGAAACACATCGAAGTCATGCTAGTAAAACAGAATGTACGGCTGTGTATACAGCTGCAGTCACACACTGTTTCGATGTGTTACAGCAAAAAGGAATGTACCAAACTGCTTATGAAACAGCATGTGACTGATTGTGGGATACGACCTTCCTCCAGCACAGGAAACAAAACTTTACACGGGTCAGTGGAAGCGACTTCGATCACTTGCCACCTACTCTAGTGGACCAGTCTATGTATCTTTAACGAATTTGCCACATATGGTCCATTTGATCGAGCACAGGGAACTTGTTTCCGATATTTCGAAAGACACAGACGCGGTAAAATTCGGTTTAGTTCTCTAGCGGGTTACAGCAAAGTCTTTATATTTCGTAGTTTAGTCCTTTGCTTGTCAGAAAGTTAACGAGGAACGAGAGTGAGAGAGACTGAGAGTGCCACTGGGCTGTCGTATTTCTAGCGTGGTAACCATAGCAACACAGCAAAGGAGATGACATCATGTAGAGGAAAATATTCATAGGCTGTCACTGAATATCGATAAATTGTAGGTGTTATGCTTATGATTTTCTTTGTACAGTCGATGTTTACTCTGCGTGATTGTGTACGTTACCGTGGTATTTTTGTCTTGTGATCACTCTCTACCTGGGCAGTGACGGGTGGAGGGCTAGATGGCCTTCTAGCTAATGGAACAGTGTTGTCGGAACACGATGAGATTTCGAGATAGTTATCAGGTAACTTGGAGGGGGACATCTCATATGCGTCGAAATCAGGTGGATTCAAATGTTATATTTCGAAGACTGGATTCGTGAGAATACAGCAGGTAAGCGATACTCTGAAGAAAGGAGAGCTGAGAGGTGAGTTCTATACCGTGTGTTCTAAGTACTGTGGCCAAACATATTCCATCTCTAACGTACGTCTCCCGAAGTAACTGCAATAAAAAAAGAAGGGGGTATAAGAAGGTTTCTACAGATAGGCAATCAGTAGCAGAAACTCTGTCGTTGTTTCCTCGGTAAATAAGATAAAACTTACTTCCGTGTGTTCTGTGTGCCCACAAATGGCTGGATTGATATCTTAATAGGCACAGTAAAAATACATCTTCATCTACATGCATACCCCACAAGTCGTCGTCGTACTGTATCTTTACTAGTCATTTCCTTTCCTTTTCCACTCGCATATAGAGCGAGGGAGAAAAACACTATGTATATGCCTTTGTATGATGGCCATATTCTTATATGTTGTCTTCGTGGTCTGGGCGCGAAATGTATGTTGGCGGTTGTAGAACCCTTCTGCAATCAGTTTAAAATGTCAATTCTCAATAGTGTCCCTTTCCGTCCTAGGATTTCCATCCGAGTTCTCGAAGCATCTGCCTACTAATTTGGCGGTACCCACTAGGAACAATTCTATAGATCTGTATTCTGAAGGAAACCTAGGTCTGCAGACTCATACACGTTTCGGATGTGTAAGTCGGTAGACAGGTATTTTGTTATTGATCACTGTGTCACCCTTTCTGCGATATTTGGTAAACACATCTCAGAACGTTTCGATTTGCAGGAGGAATAAGGGGATGCATGTTGTACAACGACATTTAACCGGCCAGTCCTTCTGAGAAGGATAGGACAACTTTTGCGAGTCTGGAATAATCAAAAGCTGTCCGGCATGGCGAGCAGTGGGTTATCAACCGGGAGCGGCGGAGCCAGAACGCAATTAGCTTTGGATATCTGCAGCCATTTGACGACGGTTACCAACCATTTTGGTACCAGAGACGTGAGAGAAGTCTGAACAGAAATGATTGTGATGTTAATCTGGCGAGTGTAATCCGGCTGCACGAAAAATTTACTCATCACACAAAGTGACGCTGATGATCAGTCAATCAATTTGACATCGATGACGTGCCGCTGGGCGGGTGCAAGGGAGGGCGAGAGTAACACGGATATGATTCGAGAACTGGAGCGGTTATCGGGCTTTTGTCGGTACGTCGACATCTTTTAACAGAATTTCAATCCCCCACTACACAGGGAAAGATGCTCACCGTAACAAAATCAGCTGTATTACGGAATTTATAAAGTGATACGTAGTAGAAACCTAATGTTTACATCTCCTATGTGGTGCTACCTTGAGAGGTAGGTGATGAATCATTTGGTTACGTTAAGGGAGTTCGAAAGTGTCAGGCTCTTATCACTTCATCATGAGCCAAAAGTTAGCTTAATATACCAGTGCTGTGATGGAGAACGTGGCAAATATTAAGCTGATAAGATCAGATTTATCACCTGATGAGAGAATACAAAGAGGGAATAGAGCCTATGTCACAGTGTTGTACGTGAGTTTCACAGCAATTAACGACACTAGCGAAGTGGCAGCCCTGTACGGGTCGATTTCTTCCGTCTTCGAAAATAACGGGTACAAAAGGGAGGAATCTACAATTCACCTGAATAATTCGAAGTGCAATGACAAAACAACATCTCCACTTCGGAGTGGTTAAAGTAGATTTTGTAAACTGAGCAGTGTATGCCAGGGGTGGGACAGCACTTGGTCCAGATCAGATCCTGCCTGCTGGTCTCGCATTGTGCCGTGGTGTCGCGGCCAGCGGCAGGATCATTCACGAGGGAGACCAGCAGTCGCAGCTTAATACTGTCGCAAGCGGCAATTGGAAAGAGTTCTGGTTGACTGGCTCTTCAGGTACACAATACTCCCAGTAGACTGTAGGTAACCAGTCAGTTTATTCGTCTTGAGATGCCTTTTTCAAGTGAGATAATGAGCACTACATTCATAAAATATATCGTAAGATGTACTTCCAATGTTTCGGTTGTCTAGGGAGTGCCGTGATACTTGTTATAGGTGTAAGTGTATTTCATTCCCGAATTACGCTGCTACACGAGTCCTGTATATAGGGGCAGAGATTTATTGCCGCACTGGGACAGTGGGTCGGTATTGTGCTATGTTTCTCCCAGGAGCTGTTCACTTGTCGACTTGCAGGTGGCAGCTTGCTGTCCTATTATTTTTACCTATCCGTCCCATATAGGGCTAGCGACTACACTGGCTGGAGCAACTCTCTAGTGTTAGTCTAATAACGAAAATATCCTCTCTGCCTCCAGGAGTTATTGATGAAAATAGGTAGACCTACTGTCTAGTGCTCGGTCAAAGGCAACTACCCCTCCATAACTCTCATGCTTCACAGCCATAGAAAAAAATATGGATTTTTCCTGCCAAGTTTTGAATTTCCCGCCAATAGCGGGAGGGTAGTTAGACTGCACCAGTGTGCAGGAGAGGATAGTACGTGAGGTAGCTCTGGTACAGGTACCACAGGGGCACGACTGACTCTCAGGGTCTCCTCCAGCACACCAGTTGGCAGCAGCTGTCTACCGTCTGACAATAGTCGGAGCGATTTCCAGCTGCTTACGAACGTCATCCCGTGTCTGAGTACAGCATTCACAGTGGTGCTGCATTTTGGCTGGCGCAATGTATTACAAGGCAATGAACGAAGGACTTTAAATTAAACCTGCTGATTACCTTTTAATCGGTGGAGCTAAAAAGTTGCTAATGCCCTGTAAGAATTGAGGCAGATACACAAAACGAGATTTCTATTGAGGCAGCACAAAAACCTTTGGCAAAAATTACTACTTTGCTAAAACGTTATGATGTTAATTATAGTTGTTAGCGAACCCGAAAAACCGATTAATTTACGATAAATGCGAATAATATATAGGGCTGCTCCTCTGAAGAGAAAATTAGATGTAACACAAAATGTTAGAAAATCTGCTACAGTATCTGAATCACAAACCCCGATTTGTTACAAACTGCTCGTAGATTTTACAATGGACGATGGTAGCTTCCGAAAATTCTCAAAAACGCACGTTTATCTGCGTTGATATGCAATGAAATTTAGGGACGATATATACTTTGGCTGATCTGTCCAGAACACTCGTACCACTAACTTACTAAAATCTAGTTTCGTAAACGTCCGTGTGAAAGCCGTGCCATAATTGGTGCTGCAAGTTAATAATACACTGGATATTCATAAAGCAAGTGCTTATCTCGTGTGTTTATATATGTATTTTAAAATCTACATTCTTATAGTTTCAATGTTTGAAACAAAAAATTTTTACAGTGATAAAAACTGGTATTTATGTCAATACAAATTCGCTCGCCGACTTACGCTGAGATTTCAATTATAAATTATAAATCAGACAAATTTCATAACCGATGCTGTGTGTCGCTGTTTAAGGTTAAGAAGAAGACAGCACAAGGTAAAGTGAAACTTGACCCCTTCGCTTCAGATAACTATGGTGCCAAATCTAAATCAGTGGTGTGTGACAATATCTGAGCTTGCGTTAGTTACAGTCACGTAAAGGTAGTTACTGAGGCCCATTATGTAATTTCTGATTACATATTACTAAGAGACTTAAACGTTTTCTTACTTTGCCTGAAATATTTTTATGAATTACTGTTGAATATTTTTCACCACCGCGCATAAGTGTCTTCATTGCTTATCAAGCTATTCATTAAAAGTTTATTATGTTGATTTTGATGAAAAGTGCCATGCTATTTAAAATAACTACATTTGTCTGAAATACGCACATTAATGACATTCTTGCAAATTTAAGTTCTCCATGTTGAACTAACATCCTGTACGATTGTCACCTCAAAGGCAGTTAACATTAAAATTCCTAAGTTTCCTCTACAACCACTTGCTGTTAACATCTGTTTACTACCATTTCAACTAAGTCGTGTGATAGATGGCAAACTCTCACAGACAAAAGAGACTTATCAGCCATCGTACATGCCGAGCATTTACTGCACGCAACTGTATGAGTCCGATTGCCTCACATTGTTGATAAAAGCAATTGTTACATTCTAATTACGATGAAATAAATCGAACGGAATGGGGACGTGGTGCACTGTCGGCAGGACAGTTCCTCGATATGACTGAGACGTAATTTCTAGTTGCCGTGATGAATGGCAGTTGGTTCCAAACGTAGAAAAATGTAAATTAATGCAGATGAGTACTAAAAACAAACCCATAGTGTTCTGATACAACATTAGTAGTGTGCTGCTTGGCACAGTCACGTCGTTTAAACACCTGGGAGTAACTTTGAGAAGCTGTACGAAATGGAACGAGCGTGTCAGTATTGTGACAGGGAATGCGAGTGGTAGACGTCGGCTTATTGGGAGAATTCTAGAAAGCGTGGTTCACCTGTAATGAGACCACATATAGGATGGTAGTGCGACGAATTCTTTAGTATTTCTCCAGTGTTTGGGATCCACATCAGGTCGGATTGATGGAAGACATCAAAGCAGTCCAGAGGCGAGCTACTAGATGTGTTAACGGTAGGTTCGATCAACACGTGAGTGTTACAGAGATGCTTCAGAAATTCAAATGTGAATGCCTGGAGGCAAGGCGTCGTTCTTTTCGACAAACACTGCTGAGAAAATTTAGAGAACCGAGATTTGAAGCCGACAGCCAAACGATTCTACTACCGCCAACATACACTGCACCTGTGGACAACGAAGATGATATTCGAGAAATTTGGGCTCGTGCGGAGGCATGTTTTTCCCTCGCTCCACTGGCGAGTAGAGCAGGAAGGGAAACGACTGACAGTGGTACAGGGTGGCCTCCGCCACGCACCGTCCCGTGACTTGCGGAGTAGCTACGTATCTGTACTCGTACATATCTCCGGTTCGAGACCTCGCTGAAAGATATCCGTCCGAAAAAGTTCAAATTGGTGTAGATACCGAAAAATGGAACTAGGATTAAGGCAGTTGAGAAGCTGGTTTTATTTTACAAGAGGTACACGATCAACTTACCGCAAATGTTATCTACAGAAATGAAGCTGTGGAAATGAAAAGGAAGATGAGTTCAAGAAGATAAAGATTGCATTCCGTGAAAGTATTTGTCTGGCGCACCCTGACTTCTTGGCACCTTTCCAACTCTCCAGAGACACAAGTACGCAAGTCATTGCGAGAGCAAGGGAGAAGATGTGTACACTGCGCCCACATGTAGCTGGAAACCACTGGACATAGAGACATGCCATTCACTACCAAACTAGAAATGCTGGTCATTGTTCTATGCGACATAACAATCCAGGAGTTGAAACTTCCTGGCAGATTAAAACTGTGTGCCGGACCGAGACTCGAACTCGGGACCTATGCCTTTCGTGGGCAAGTGCTCTACCAAGTGAGCTACCCAAGCACGATTCACGCCCCATTCTCACAGCTTTATTCTGCCAGTATCTCGTCTCCTACCTTCCAAACTTTACAGAAGCTCTTCTGCAAGCCTTGCAGAACTAGCGCTCCTAAAAGAAAGGATATGCGGAGACATGGCTTAGCCACAGCCTGGGGAATATTTCCAGAATTCATTCTGAATCCAGGAGTTACTCGCATGGCCGAAAAACTCGTTTACATACATACCAGCACGCTGTAATGTTCCTAAGAACTGTCAGGTACACAAGTAACAGAGTGGGCCATGGCGATTCAGGAATACGCTTATTTCAGGGGTCAACGCAACGAATCTGCCGGCCTGTTAAGCTGACATCCCTCGAGGGAAGACGGTGATGACCAGATCGAGTCAGAAAGTAATGAGGTAGTTCCGGCAATTTTACAACAATGGGACGACGCTTTCGTCCGGCAATATAGGAGGGAGGCAACCGCAGCACGAGACCAACAGCTGGGAGAGGACGGCCGAGCCGCCAGCGCACCGATCCCCGGTGACTGACGTCTGTAGCCCGACTACATCACGCGACAGGTGACTGCGGAGAATGGTGTCACGATTTATTCCTCCTCCTTCCCTTTGCTAACTGTATCCTCGGGCCAATCAAATCGGTCCTAAGGTTTATAACTTTTTTATATAATAGGTACAGTGATAAAAGAAAATATTTCGTGTTTAAACCTCAAGTTAATCTGTACACAAATCCCTTAAACTCATATACTTCACCTGTTGGAATTCCCTTAACTATTGATGTCACTTAATCATTGATTACCAGAGTGGGGCGATCTAATTGGGAATTTACATACGAAGCCATATCATAGAGTTTTGAAGTATTCACTACAATTTTGAGGCCCAACGTGGTGCGATCTCATTTGTAACTTGTATGCTGTATGATATCACACTGAGTTTCGAAAGATTCATTACAGTAGGTCACAAAAAGTATAATACTATCTTCTTTTTCTTTTGTAACCATTACGCATCTCCACACGGTCGGCATTGCTGCTATTAGAATTGGCACGGTTAAATTCAGGATTGACTGGATGCCCTTCCTCTCGCCACCCTGTAACTCCTTGAGAGTGGAAGTCTGCGAACGTTTCCTAAATGTTTGCAAATTGTGTAACTGAGGAGGGACTTGTGGACCAGTCCGGTGTTCGTATAGTCGGGTGCAGGAAATCGCCTAAAAGCCACATCCAGGCTGGTCGGCACATTGACCCTCGTCGTTAACCCGCGGGCCGCACTCGATACGGGGTCGGCACACCCGCCTACTGATGTCCTGGTAAGCCTCGTAACGTGAGCAGTTGGCACTGCGTGCAGAATGAAACTTCTCGTGAGGTGTTCTCCCTACAATGGGCGCCAAACAGTGGTGCAAACGGAGTTAGTAGTTCCGCCGCAGCAGGAAGGTGTAGCAATTTCGACACTATCGTTTCATCGTCAATCGGACAAATCCCAGAGGCGCTAAGTCTAAAACTGTGGATTAGCAGAATATTGATTGGCTTACGTCCCTGTAAATATTCGACGCAAGATACATTTTACCTCACTGAGTCACTCTTAAGACTCTCCCCTGTGCTACAGACGAGTACGATCTTCCTGTGCACTTGCAGAATGTGTAACAAATTACTGTTCGACCCTGGCCTGCAGACAGGATCGCATACGACGCTACAGTGGATGGAATGTCCTCGCTCGGATCCAGCTGGTCAGCGTCGACTGCTCGCCACGTGCTACCGCTGCCATCTAGCTGCCGGACACGACCGCCCTTACACGGCCTCACATCGTAGGTGGTTAAAAACGTGTCAGATTAGAAACCTGCACTATAAGAAAAGCTATCACATAATCTATATCCATACTACTGAATCTATAAATTTCAGGAAAGTATCGTGGGCAACTATAGCCTTTGTCATTGTGGTCACACGAAAGGATATTGTCTCGAAGGTGTAGAATGCAACGTGCAACATATGAGAACAAAATTGGCCGTTTCTGAGCTTGGCTTTTAGATGAACAGTTAAGTCTAGCTCACTTATGCACATGGAACGTTACGTGTACTTTTGTTACAACTAGAGTCACTTGGTATGAGCGGAGTACAACGAGAGTCACTTGGTATGTGCGGAGTCCGACAGCACGTACGGGCTTTCCTTGGGTCTGTTAACTGCAGAGGTTATTACAGTGTCTGGAACTGGTCCCAAATGATACTGCGAGAATAGAGCTGTATAGTTCCTGTCCCGTACCTTGTACATGTTCATCAACTTTGGTGGAATTTCTGTATAGGGCCTGTCTTTCATGTTGTCACTGATAACTTCAGTCTAGTTTCATATGCCTCGCTTAACTTGTCCGTCCTGTCCAAATCTCGATCTCTGCACATCTAGTGCAACATTCGTCAAGTTGAATGTGCTTACTGTAGTCAAGCTTTGTCTCTCTCTACTTACTGTCTCCCCACCCAGAGAGACAGTTACTTCCTGCCATATATGTTGATCGATTAGTCGATCCGCATTGTCTGTATCAGTATACTTCAACAGTTCTTCTTTTCATATCTATTCTGTTCACTGTAAACGTTTCACGTCCATAAAGGGATACATGGCAGACAAATATTCTGAGGTTTCGTGGCACTTGGTGTCTGACTGCTAATCCAGAGTTCTGAGGTACAGTCCCCAATCTCTACTGGGACTCTTCGTATCACCTGCTGCTTCTCTTGCTACACGAATGATCTTTTGGGTGAAAAGTGCCCCTCTCTATCTGCAACTGTCATCTCGATAACTAACTTTCGGACTGATCATAGCCACATTTTAACACATTTTTTTCTTTCTGAAAAAAGATTTTCTTCCTATTGTCACTTTACTGACTTAAGCCACTGTCGTACAGACATCGTCAGTTATTTTGCTCCCCGAATAGCAAAACTGACAGGATACTATTACTTTACCAATTCCTTACCTAGTTCCCATAGTGTCACATACCTCAGTTCGACTGCACTCCATTACTGTGCCTTATGTTGTTGCTATTATGGTTTTCAGTCCTGAGACTGGTTTGATGCAGCTCTCCATGCTACTCTATCCTGTGCAAGCTTCTTCATCTCCCAGTACCTACTGCAACCGACATCCTTCTGAATCTGCTTAGTGTATTCATCTCTTGGTCTCCTTCTACGATTTTTACCCTCGACACTACCCACCAATACTAAATAGGTGATCACTTGATGCCTCAGAACATGTCCTACCAACCAATCCCTTCTTCTAGTCAAGTTGTACCACAAACTCCTCTTCTCCCCAATTCTATTCAATACCTCCTCATTAGTTATGTGATCTACCCATCTAATCTTCAGCATTCTTCTGTAGCACCACATTTCGAAAGCTTCTATTCTCTTCTTGTCCAAACTATTTATCGTCCTTGTTTCACTTCCATACATAGCTGCACTCCATACAAATACTTTCAGAAATGAAACTTCCTGGCAGATTAAAACTGTGTGCCCGACCGAGACTCGAACTCGGGACCTTTGCCTTTCGCGGGCAAGTACTCTACCAACTGAGCTACCGAAGCACGACTCACGCCCCATTCTCACAGCTTTACTTCTGCCAGTACCTCGTCTCCTACCTTCCAAACTTTACAGAAGCTCTCCTGCGAACCATGCAGAACTAGCACTCCTGAAAGAAAGGATATTGCGGAGACATGGCTTAGCCACAGCATGGGGGATGTTTCCAGAATGAGATTTTCACTCTGCAGCGGAGTGTGCGTTGATATGAAACTTCCTGGCAGATTAAAACTGTGTGCCCGACCGAGACTCGAACTCGGGACCTTTGCCTTTTGCGGGCAAGTGCTCTACCAACTGAGCTACCGAAGCACGACTCACGCCCGGTACTCACAGCTTTACTTCTGCCAGTACCTAGTCTCCTACCTTCCAAACTTTACAGAAGCTTTCAGAAATGACTTCCTGACACTTAAATCTATACTAGGTGTTAAAAAATTTCTCTTCTTCAGAAACGCTTTCCTTGCCATTGCCAGTCTACATTTAATATCCTCTCTACTTCGACCATCATCAGTTATTTGCTCCTCATATAGCAAAACTCCTTTACTATTTTAAGTGTCTCATTCCCTAATCTAATTCCCTCTGCATCACCCGACTTAATTCGACTACATTCCATTATCCTTGTTTTACTTTTGTTGATGTTCATCTTATATCCTCGTTTCAAGACACTGTCCATTCCATTCAACTGCTCTTCCAAGTCCTTTGCTGTCTGTGACAGAATTACAAGGTCATCGGTGAACCTCAAAGTTTTTATTTCTTCTCCATGGATTTTAATACCTACTCCGAATTTTTCTTTTTTTTCCTTTATTGCTTGATCAATATACAGATTGAATAACTTCATGGAGAGGCTACAACCCTGTCTCACTCCCTTCCCAACCACTGCTTCCCCTTCATGCCCCTCGACTCTAATGACTGCCACCTGGTTTCTGTACAAATTGTAAATAGCCTTTCGCTCCCTGTATCTTATCCCTGTCGCCTTCAGAATTTGAAACAGAGTATTCCAGTCAACATTGTCAAAAGCTTTCTCTAAGTCTACAAATGCTATAAACGTAGGTTTGCCTTTTCTTAATCTAGCTTCTAAGATAAGTCGTAGGGTCAGTATTGCCTCACGTGTTCGAATATTCTACGGAATCCAAACTGATCTTCCCCGAGGTCGGTTTCTACCAGTTTTTCCATTCGTGTGTAAAGAATTCGCGTTAGTATTTTGCAGCTGTGACTTATTCAACTGATAGTTAAGTAATTTTCACATCTGTCAACACCTGCTTTCTTTGGGATTGGAATTATTATATTCTTCTTGAAGTCTGAGGGTATTTCGCCTGTCTCATAGATTTTGCTCACCAGTTGGTAGAGTTTTGTCAGGACTGGCTCTCCTAAGGCTGTCAGTAGTTCTAACGGAATGTTGTCTACTCCTGGGGCCTTGTTTCGACTCAGGTCTTTCAGTGCTCTCTCAAACTCTTCACACAGTATCATATCTCACATTTCATCTTCATCTACATCCTCTTGCATTTCCATACATCGCCCTTGTATAGACCTTCTATATACTCCTTCCACCTTTCTGCTTTCCCTTCTTTGCTTAGAACTGGGTTCCCCTCAAAGCTCTTGATATTCATGCAAGTGGTTCTCCTTTCTCCAAACGTCTCTTTAATTTTCCCGTAGGCAGTATCTATCTTACCCCTAGTGAGATAAGCGTCTACATCCTTACATTTGTCTAGCTATGCCTTGTTAGCCATTTTGCCCTTTTGTCGATCTCATTTTTCAGACGTTTGTATTCGTTTTTGCCTGCTTCATTTACTGCATTTTTATACTTTCTCCTTTCATCAATTCAATATTTCTTCTGTCACCCAAGGATTTTTACTAGCCTTCGTCTTTTTACCTACTTTATCCTCTGCTGCCTTCACTGTGCCTATACTTTTATTTTCATGTTGCCGTTATGACCTCTTTTCGGCTTCTTTTCGGAACACTATCCATTCCGTTCAAGAGATCTCTGAAATCCCGTGCTGTAACCTGGAAATCTAGGATTATCGTCTCGAAGTGAAGTAATACAGTGTCCGAGTAGAGGAATACTACGTGATACGTACTACTACGAGATTGGTTATACGTATTTTGTGTTTAGAAGAGCAGTTAGGTCTAGCTATTCACTCAGGTTATTCATGCACACAGACGGTTAGGGTCGGTAAGTGCGCCGTCCAGTGGCCTGCCGGCGGTTAGTGCGTGGTGTGGGTGGGGGCGGGGGTGGGGGTGGGCTTACCTGTGCCGTGAGGGGGCGGGGCGGGCGCTGCCGGCGGCCGCGGCCGGCCAGTCGCGGGGCGGCGGCGCCGGGTGCGCGGCTGCGCGTGGCTACGGCTGCCGGGCTACAGCTCTCCTCGGCGCGCCTTGCCAACAGAAGAGAAGGCCACGCGTCACCTCACCTCACCTCACCTCAGCTCACGCCGTGCTCAGCTCGGGCCGTCCGAGAGGCAGCAAAATGTGCTACGTATCTCGACACCGTGTAACAGCCAGCAGGTCGAGGAAGCACACAATACGGGATGTCCCTTTCAGTCCTCCCAGACTTCACAGATCCAGGGGTGTGATAATGAGCATTTTACAAAACTTGTATTCCTGTATCAGACACGCCAGCTATTGACGCAAGAGTACAACGTGATCGACTGAAACGAAAATGGCGACTCCGCAGCAGCGTGCACAAGCTGTTTTGTGCTATGCAGAAACAAAATCGTCGATTTCTGCGTTGTACGTATGTGGTTCACCTGATATGACAAGCCGCGCAGAGCGGCCGCGCGGTTCGAGGCGCGATGTCACGGAGTGCGTGGTTCCTCCCGCCAGACGTTCCAATCCTCCCTCGTGCGTGGGTGTGTGTGTTGTTCTAAGCGTAAGTTAATCTAAGTAGTGTGTAAGTCTGGTCCCTTAGCAATTCAAACACAACTTTTTTTGTTACGACAACATTTAAGGAACTGTAAGTTTCAGGCAAATGAAAGTGTTCCGAAGCATTATAGCAGAGCACATCGTAGCGTTTTCGAAGAGATAGTGGAGGACACGAGACAAGCGTTTCGCAGAATCACGTATGTCAATGCGGCAGGCGACTAGGGGGTCTAAGTGAATCCAGAGAATCACTGTATCGTGTACTACACCAGCGTCTTCTTTGTATGCTTTCATAGTGAAAATACTATAACATCTGGTGCCAAAGGACAACGGATATGCTGCAGCGTATTGGTATGAATGGAAAGATGTTTATTTTCAGATGAGGTGAGCTAACCTTTCAAATATCAGGAACGGTTAACGTTCATAAGTTTCAGATTGGGGCTCACAAGGCCATGAATACCTAAATGTACGTCTGATACGACTAATGCACGGCAGGACGCTGGACCGTTCTTGTGTGCAGAAAACACAGTGAATGGGTCAGTGTATCTGGACTTGTTGGAGCAGTTTGTATACCTTCAGATACAAGACTTGCAACCAGTCTCATTTTCCAGCAAGATGGAGCTCCGCCGCATTGGTCAATGGCTGTTTGCGAGACACGAATTTTTCCCAGTCGCTGAATTGGACGAGGAGGGCGCAGTGCCTGACCACTACGTCCCCCAACACTATCCCACTGGACATCTTTTTGTGAGGATTCCTGAGGTAACGCGTCTAGGCGACCAAAGTGGACGATATTCTTGTGTTAAGACAACAGATGAGATTACAGCAGTGACCAAGGACTTGTTACAAAGAAAACGGCAAGAAATTTAGTACAAACTCAATATTTTTCATCCTATAAATGGTTTAAATATAAAGGTGTACTGACGATTCTTAAATAAATTGTTTGACATGATCTAGCCTATGGTGCAATTTCATTATTATATCTACTCTAACATTTCTTCCTGGACCATCGAAATGTGCGAGACTTGAAAGGGACAGCCGGCATATTATTCCTTAGAATGGAAATGACCGAGATTGTGCTAACTCTTATGAATGTCTGAAAAAATCCTGCCTTCAGTCCCAAAATAAGATTATTTCGATTATGCATAGTCACATGTTGTGTTCTGTGGATCCTCATTTCGGTGCTTTGGCTCTTACGGCGTCGGCACGCATCTCCTGATATGGTATCTCACATCAAGTGTTTTCATTGAGGTTTAATATATAGTACAAACAATTGATACTATGATTACAATACGTTACTGTTACGAACAGAAGCATTTCTTACCACTGTAGCGTTGTCAAATAGCTCCCAAAACACAGAAAATGATACAATGTAATGTGGCGAGTAAAAGCACAACATTTAATAATGCAACATAATAGAAGCACTGCAAACATATAAATATAACTGACAGTTTTTGTACACATCACTTGCTCACTATATTGAAAGTAGACAATTACAGAGGATGCTAAATTACTTGAGGTCTTCTTCGGGAGAATTCGTTAATAAAAACTTTATACTATTCAAGTCGTTTTATTTCAAATAAACGTCCCAGAATCAAAGCCTAGTGATCAGCTGCGCTCTCTCTAAACTCTGTGGTCCTGAGATCGTTTCACATCTATGTCATAGAACTTTTTAACTCGGAGAATGGGTTTTTGTGTTTTCGTAATCATTTTATCTCATCTTTATCAATGCGCAAGCAAGTAGCGTCAAGTAGAAAGACTTGTACTAATTGGGTAAACAACGCGGTATGTGCTCTCCCGGCTAATAACGCCATACGAACATTTCGTTTGACTGATACACAAGAAATGTCACAGGTATGGATTTTCCCTTTCCCGGAAGGGCCCCGGCGCCACTGCCTTGCGTACGTGAGCACAGCAGTGGCTCACTCCAGGCTGTCACACGCTTACCACTCGGAGACAGTGTCACAGGCAGCTCTAGAAATCTTGTAGGTTTCCACACCTACACCGGCCTGCACTTCATGGAGATTGGCAGTTGCACACTTGTAAATGACCTAAGGCCGAAATCTATATTGTGGAATAGTTATACAGTCAAATGGCGGTTCAGACTTCCAATTAGCACTACTGTTACAACATCACTATCAATCTGGTTAGCATGATACTGGAAATGTGCTTATGAAAAGTACCAAAATTTGGTTCTAGCACTGTAACTTTGTATTTCAAATCTCTTCATCCACGGTACTCAGTAATATTCTCCCACTCATCAGATTTCGCCTCCTTTATTTATCACGTACATCAATCTGCTATGTCGTGCCAATTACTGTTACATGTCGCTGACTACTCATTCTAAATGTATCCGCTAGAAAAACTGACCACATAAAAGTGCATGTGTACCAGAATGAGGAAGTACACATGGTCTACACAGCAATGCCAAATGACTGCCGCCCATTTACCAAATTTCATTTTCACATACTGTAGCAATTTTTGTAAACAAAATGACATAGTGCGCCTTGGGAAGAAACAATATATGTGAGACCAAAGGTAGGTCAAACACAAATAAAAGCACGACTACAAATTCAGAATGATGTACCAGCAAGACAGCAATCAGAAATTGTTATGATTCCTGTCATATTCAACAATCCTATCTCATATGTTTGAAGTTTGTTGTAGACATTCTTTCTCTTTTGGTAACTAGTTAAACGTTATTGTATATATTAAGTATATATATAATATTAAAAAAATGATTTATCCACTGTTGATTTATATATCAAATACTCCAAAACAAAGAGATCCGAGCTAACATCCCGAAGATGTTCGGGCTCACATGCGGTTCCTCTTCGTTGAAATGTCTTGGCTCAAACACGTCTACGGATTGAACCGCACGTGTCGCATTACACGCCCTAAGTTAGACACTTGTGACCATTTTGTTAAATTGTCTGGCTGACGGCAAGTTTGAAAAAATACAAAGTTAACATGACATATAATACCAGTAATAATAATATCGGGAACTAAGCTAACGACCCATAAATGACGTAGGCCACACAGTTGCGATTTTGTTTAATGTTTATCCATAAAGCAAAACTAATAGCGAAAGTGGTCGTATTTAGAATTACTGTTAGACTCGAGCGCATAACCATTAACAATCTCATTGTGAATTAAAAGTTCAACACCCCACCTCGTTAACTATGCGAAAAGTTCACACTAGGCGCGTGGCTGCCCACTGCTCAGAGACTAAGTCCCGGGAAATTTTCTAAGTCGTTTCACTTCCCAGCTGCCTAAAAACCGACTGGTGTCTCCAGCCGAACTGTCCCCTTTGATGCCTCGACCAGAACCGTCCCTCTCTGCCCGTCTCCGGCCGCATTGTCCCGCGCGCCGAACATCGTCACTCAACTGACTAGGGCAGTTCCCGTTCCTGAAGCCGTCCATCTGATTGGATACAGCTTATTCTACATTATTTTACATTTTAACATGTTTAAATAATCAAAACTTGACAACTTTCACGTTCTAAATAAAGTAATAA